>NW_015374014.1:938162-1071292 GCF_001272555.1 Dufourea novaeangliae | reverse complement strand
ATTTTGGATGTAAACGCAGTTCCTCGATCACTAATTAAATGTCGTGGCTTACTATATGCACGGAAATAAGCTCGCAAGTGTTTAATTACTTCATCCGACGTAGTCGATTTACACGTGTATATTTTTACAAATTTCGAGAAACCATCTATAACGCAAAACAAATGTTTATAACCAGCACCAGTCTTTTCGAGTGGTCCGAGGTGATCTACATGTATAGTATGAAACGGTAAGTCACCTTTAGGAAGATTATGCAAGTATCCTTCACCCTTACCACTAGGTGGTGTGAACTCAATACACCGTAAACAATTTTTTACATAATTTTTAACTTTTTGTTGCATGTTTGGAAACCAGTACACTTTTCTGATATTCTCGCAGACCTTTTCGACGCCAACATGGCCTAAGTCATCATGACATGTTCGTATAACGCTTGGTTCCATACAACTCGGTACATAAAATAATAATTTTTTATCGCGGTCTTTTCTATACACTAACCCATCTCGAATCTCGTAGAATTTATCTTCGGATTTTTCCAAGTGATCTCGAATTGCACAAATCACTTCGTCGCGGTCCTGACAAATCGATAGAGTACGTTCAAAAGAATTTCCTTCGATAATTAAAATATCATGACAGCGGCTTAACGCATCCACATGACCCATTCGTTTTCCCGGACGATGTTGAATTTCATAATTATAATTCTGTAAAAACATTGCCCAGCGTGATATCCGAGGATTTACAGTTTGTTTACCTAAAGTTAAACGAAAACTATCACAGTCGGTAACTATTTTAAATTTTAGCCCATAGAGGTATATGTGAAATCTTTTTATGGCATATACCACGGCCAAACATTCTAGTTCAAAACTATGATAGCGTGTTTCAGCTGACGTAGTACGTTGGCTAAAATAAGAAATTGGTTTGAACACACCATCCGACTGTTTCTGTAATAATACGGCTCCAAAACCACTAACGCTTGCATCGCAGTGCAATTCTGTGTCTAAATCAGGCGAATATACCGCAAGTACCGGTTGTGTGAATAGTCGACTCTTTATTATATTAAAAACTTGTTCTTCTTTAGGACCAAAATTAAATTTTTCTTTCTTTCTAATTTGGTCATATAATGGTTTCGCAAGTACGGAAAATCCAGGAATAATGCGTCTAAAATAACTGGCCAAACATACAAACCTAAATAATTCCTTTTCATTACGAGGTGTCGGATAATTCATAACAGATGAAGTATTCCCATCGCTAGGCCGTATTCCTTACTCTTCTCTTTATTTACACGGTACCCCAAGTACGTTACTTCGTAAAATAAAAAGAAACATTTATCCAACCGAAACCGTAACCCAAAATTCTTTGATTGTATAAAAACTTCCCGCAAAATTTGCAAATGTTCCTCTAACATTTCTGTTGCAATTAAAATATCATCTAAGTACAACAGAACTTTATTTTCTCGTATCAATTGACTAAAACATTTATTGACGAATCGTTGGAATACGCGTGGCGCGTTAGTCAGACCAAATGGCATTTGTAGGAATTGAAATTGTCCCAAAGGCGTTATAAAAGAAGTATACTTTACGGATGCTTCAGCCATTTTCACATGATAAAATCCGTCTTTTAAATCTAACGTTGTAAAGATATGGTTGTTTCTCAAACGGTCCAAATTATCATCTATTAACTGAGTGGGAAAATTATCTTTAACAGTAATTTTATTAATCTCCCGGTAATCAACGCACAATCTAATATCACCTGTTTTCTTTCGTACGAGAACAACCGGGCTGGCATACGGCGATGTGCTTGGCCTAATAATATTTCTTTCTAACAAATTATCTAAAATTTTTTGTAACTTCTCTTTTTCACTGAAGGCCAACCGTCTGGGACGAAAACTAATCGGTTTTTTAAATTGGCGCCCTTTGACCACCTTCAGTACAATCTCCCACCATGTGCGACGTCGAACCACATCGGAAACAGGCTCCGTTACTCGTAGACCCCGGTTTTAGACAGCGAGATGCAATGTGGCCTTCCTCACCGCATCGGTAACACTTCAAGGGTTCGCGTCGTACCAAATCAGCATTTTTTTCTTTCGTCACACCAGGAATATTCTTTCTTCCGTTTTCTTTCCTCCATGAAAACTCACGTTCTGGATCTCTTCTTCTCGGCCTCAAAATGATCTTCTCTAAAGCGGTAAGCAATTCTGCTGGAGCGGTGAACCGAAACATTCGTGCTTGATTTCTCAGATTCGTATCAGTAATTCCATCCACCAGATATTCTACCAATTCATCGTTCGGTATCGGAACTTTATTGGCAGAAATTAATTTCTGATAGTAATAATCACAGAAATTTTCTCCAACTTGCCACACTTTCCGTTCAAATTCTCGGCGAAGTGTGAGTTTTGTTTCTCGATGATCGAACATTAACCTCATATGGGTGATAAGTTCTTCAAATCCTAACCCAACATGCTCGGATTTTGACAAAAACCAGTTCTGTGCTTGTGCCTTTACTTTCCTGCTAATTAATATTCTCATCATGTTGTCATCCAACTTGTAAGTTTCTCGAAGCAAATGTAGCTGTTTTTGTCCCAATTTTGAAAATTATCACCCTGACCATGGAATTCGCCTACCATCTCACTGATCATCGAAATGCTTATGCCAGTCGGTAATGCACTGCTATTACCTGTATTAATGCTAGGACTAGATCGCATGATTAATTGTTCTTGTCTTAACAAACGCATTTCCCTTTGAAGTAAATCTCGTTCTCTTCTGAGCATTTCCATTTCTCGAAGGTCGATCTCAACACCGTGTTGATTTTCATTGACGGGCGTAATCAGAGATTCGGTATTAACCATTTCTTCACAAAAATCGGTTGTTTCCTTTCCTATTGTACTGCACTCTTCTTCTGTGAGATTCTTCCAAATGTTTGAATCATAATTATTGAGTCGATTAATAAGCTCAGTCTTATTTCCTTTCACGGACAAATTCCTATTCTGTACTAAATTCTTCAACACAGGAACTGTAAAACTATTCGGTGCCCTTTCAGCCATGATCACTATTTACTATCTCACGTACAAAAAAAATTTTCACGGCACTGATTCGAGTTCAAATATGTAAATATTTTAAACTAATCCCACTTCTGATAATTGTAATAAGAAGGGCAGCAGAAATAAAGTTTGGTACAGACTTTTTGCACAAAGATATATATTTGTTTCACAGATTCGTTCATCGACACAGATAATCGCAGAATGCCCGCTCGGTTGTTTGTCCGAGTTTTTATATAATATCATAATCGAAGGTTCGAGAATTCTCCAGATCTTGTAATACCATGAAAAGAGCTACACATGAAATATTCGCTGTAATACCATGAAAAGAGTTACACATGAAATACTCGCCGCTATTACAATGATCTGGTGAATTCCAGAAAATTCCTTACAATATATAATTACCTTCGCCTTGAAAGTCCGCTGTAACATAGAACATGCTGTTACAAAATAAATGCAAAGTTCACAGCCATTAGCTCGATATTATCTTCGTTTTACAATACTTTACCGAAGACAATACCAATTGTCCGGGCCTCACCACGAGGAGGTTGCTGCGAGTGGAGGCCCAAGACAGATAGATGGAATCACAAGTTCTGCATCTATCCACATTTCACAATAAACCTTATAAATAACTTAAATGTTAATTATCTAATGCTATCGCTACTAAAATCCCTCGTCGGATGTCTCCGTTCTTCAGCTTCGAGCTTTCTTAACCCTTTCAGACCTGGTGGTCACATTTGTGTAGATGAACTTTCTTACAAAATTTTTGTTTCTTCAAAAAACTATCTAAACAGCCTACTGAGTTAAAATGTGTAATCAAATATTTTTGATACTCTTAAGAGAAAATTCATATCTGAAACGATTAATACTCCAATAATGGAGTCCATAGTAATCTTAATATATACTGGCATACTATTGAATATAATCTTAATACTCTTAATGCTATTAGTACAAAACAACTTGTACGAAACGCTAATATACCGAGTATTTATTCGAAAGATAAAGGGAGGGTATATACAGGGTGTTTCATTTAACTGGAAACGGTGGAATATCTCACGAAGGATTAAAGTTATCAAAAAAATGTTCGTACAGAAGTTGTTTGGTATAAAGGAGAACATTACGTGGTATAAATAATTTTTCTGTAAGTGTAGTAGTGGGGGAGATATCAAAGTCAAGTTAATTTTTTTAAATGGAACCCTGTATTTTTTTATTTATATTATGATAGTGTTTGTTGAGACGAATAGGAAATCAGGAGTATTTTTTTGGTGCCATAATATTTGTGTAAAAAGGCTATTTACTTCCTATTTTGTAAATAACAAGTTTTTGTGTCTTCTTTTGCGAATATCTCATTAACTATAAACGGTGCCGTGGGAGCAATTTCAGATTCGGAAGGAGCAAATTGGGAGCAATTTTTTGAGATATAAATCGTTAAGATACGTTAACATTCGGCGCCAACTATTTGCCGATACCTAACATGCAATGTAATTTTCTGACCCATGCTTCGAGGGCGTCAGAAGTCCCCTTACCATTTTAGTGTCAATACCCGACGTTACCGATAAAGCATGAATTCTGAGTATTATTAGCACAAATGAAGTGTTATATATTCCATTCATATTGCGTGTTTCTATATGATTTGACGGGAATTAAAATATCCGATGCTTCAGTTTAAGGTTAAGGGATAAATATGACTTTTATATATTTGTTATAACCAATTACAGTTTGCATTACAAAACAAGTGATAGAATGTTTAACAACCCTCACCGAAAATGTGATTGGTATAAATATTACATTGTCGGAAATATTTAATTTATTGTGAAATAATTTCGAGTAAGCCAAATATTCTATGCTCAAAATTATAACAGTTATTGTCATCGACAATAACGATCAAAGGTTGAATTTTTACAAATTTCTCGCATAAATCTCTACCAAAGCACATTTAAATTAAACAATTTTTAATTAACAATTGCCACCAACATTACGTCACGGCCATTGTTTAATAATTTACAATAAAATAAAATTTATTCCACGTGAAAGTTCATAAAACGATCCATATCTTGAAGGATTCTGTATATTTCGATTTCTATCTGTTATAATTATTAACAATTCGCATTGTAAAAGGGATGATATAATGTTGAACATCTCCCACCGAAGATGTGATTGTTATAAACATTATAATATTAAACTTATTGTTTAATAATCTCACACGAATTGGGTAAAACTAAACTATTCTTAAAACTGTAACAATCATTGTCAAGCACAATATCAATCAAACGTCGATCAAAGAATTCCTACTGTTCTACAACTTTTTACGAATTTCTTGCATAAAACTCTACCAAGGCATATTTAAATTAAATAATATTTAGTTAACAATCGCCATAAACATTAAGACATAGTCATTGTTTAATAGTTTGCAATAAAGTAAAACTTATTACATGTAACAGTTCATTTAAGGGTCCATATCTTGAAATTTTCTGTATATTTCGATTTATATTTGTTATAAACAATAACAATTTGCAATATAAGACAGCTCACAGAATGTTTAACAATGTTCCTCCGAGAGGTAATTGTTATAACAATTACCTTATTAGAAATAATAAATTAATCGAGAAATAATTTATGGCGCGCTCGAATTTCCAGTGCGCTCAACTTTTGCGCACTTGTCCGCGCATCTGTGCGAGCAAGCTCGCGATCGCCGCGAGCACATAAATACGAGCGCGCAACGAAGAAACCTCAGTTCACTCGCGTCCGCAGACATCGTGGAGTTCTTCCCACGTCTGCTGACCACTGGTGGACACTGGTCAGGGGGATTCAAGGGGTCCTCTCTATTATCCGAACCTGACTAACAGGTTAAATTTTTTTTTCCACTATAACTTGGTGACCAGTGGTGCTCAATGAGTCCTCTCTCTCTTATCCGAACTCGATTAATAAGTCCTACTCTCCTTTTTTAGCATCACCGATCATTGGCGCTCATTGGTGTTTAGTGGCCATTTTTTTTTTTTTTTTTTTTTTAACGTAGGGGAAATGCCTTATGCACACCTCGAAGTCCTGGGGTAGGACTTCGAGGTAGTGTGGGACTCGCACCCACTAAAACCCCTACGACAGCCTTCTCGGGCGGAACCGGTGGTGGCGGGATCTCTAACGAACACACCGCCACCACCGCATCTGTGCTCCTCGAGGATTCACCTCGAGGAGCCCATTCCGTGGGGGCGATCGAACGCCCCCCATGGGTGACCTATACCCAGATCACCCCCCCTTCTCCACTCCGCCGGTGCCAGAGGACTGCACCCTGACACCGGCCCCACCCTGGGCCGCTTTGGATGCAGTTGGGTACCCCACCCCAACTGCATCAGCGGCCCCGGCAGGCGAACGTCTGTGCGGAGCGGGGAGCTACCAAGGCATAAGCCCCGGCTCCCCACGTCTCCGCACACACGCGCCCGCCTAACCCCCGACAGGTCCAGCCTGCCCGGGCGCGTGCGCGGAGCGAGGAGCTATCAAGGCCTAAGCCCCAGCTCCCCATGTCCGCGCACGCGCCCGCCCCACCCCCGCAGGCCCAGCCTGCGAGGAGAGCGAGGCGGGACGCCTACGGAGGGACCTGCCACCCGTCGACGTTGGCAGAGCCGGCCGTGCGGGTCCCCCGACCAGTGATGCCAGAATCGTGGAACTTGGTTCCACTACCACGACGTCCTGGCTACCCCCACTTTATTCCACAGTTTCTGCCACACAAGCATACTTTGCTTCTATCCGTGTGAGCTGGCCCGTTCGGGTGTTTCCGTAAGATCTACGTTACCAACGCGACTCCCAACAACCAGAGCGCGTGCGCAGAAATCATTTCGTGTGCTGACGTCCTGGCTACCCCCACTTTACGTCCACCGTGCCAAACTAAAAGTCCCTTACCGTTGAAATAGCTTTTAGAAATTCATTACCGTTAGCCGTCGAAATTTCTGTCAATAAAGAAAATTTCCGGCAATAAAGGAATTTCCAAAATATTACAATGAGGCACATTTTAAATAGTTTTAAAAGACTATCGTACTTCGTTACTTTCGTTTGCTGCGAAACTTCTACTCAAAAGTGAGGAAGCGAAATTACAGAATAATTCAACAAAAAAAAAATAAGTTCATAGCAATCTTAATATTTTATCTTATGTTATTAAAATTACTATTTCAATTGTGTTTTTTTCTTTTCATATGGAGAAAAGCAAAACACCATTCGGCATATACGTGGACCAGCTGCAGCGGTTTTTAGCGGGTAACATCTAATTGTAAAAATAATTTATGTGTATACAACATAATATGTATGTATATAATAAAAAATTTAGACATTGAAGTGGAAAACATTTATTTTCTTTTTAAATGCTTCCTGAATCGATATTTTTTAACTTTTTTATTTTACTTAGAGGTTACAAAGTGAAATTATAAAATAATTAAAAATAAAAAGTAAAACCGCCGCATTGGGATACGAACAGGATTTCTTGACTGTTCACGCGCTTAGGTTGCGGGGCATCGCGTCGAGAACGTGAATTTTCGCCGCAGTCGTATTCGAACAGGATTTCCAAGGCAAGCAGTGATGCCAGAATCGTGGGTCGCTTTCCCCCACTCTTTTCTAAATATAGCTCACCGTCTCTCGAACGGCCTGCGCACATGGACAGGGCTGGGATATACCTGTGTGTGGTGTGTGTGCCAGCACGGTGGACGTAAAGTGGGGGTAGCCAGGACGTCAGCACACGAAATGATTTCTGCGCACGCGCTCTGGTTGTTGGGAGTCGCGTTGGTAACGTAAATCTTACGGAAACACCCGAACGGGCCAGCTCACACGGATAGAAGCAAAGTATGCTTGTGTGCCAGAAACTGTGGAATAATGTGGGGGTAGCCAGGACGTCGTGGTGGTGGAACCAAGTTCCACGATTCTGGCATCACTGCCCCCGACCACGTCCACGGCTCCGCCTCGCTCTCCTTCTTTCGCGGCGAGCGGGATCGCGCCTTTCGCGATCCCGCTCGTCGTCCTCCTTCCAGGACCTCCCGCTCCCGACCATGGCTGTGACCACAGCCGGGAGCGAGAGGTCGTGTCCCACCTCCAACCGGAGTGCCCGCCTTTCCCTGGCAAAGGCCGGGCACTCCTCCAACGCGGTGTTTAGTGGCCAGGGTGTTTTACATGGTAACCTCTCTTATCCGAACTCGACGAATTGATTTGTACATCCTTTTTTCTTGGCTAATTTTAAATATATGTGATTTATTTTAATTTATTTTAATTAATTGGGATTTTTTTTTATTTATTTTAATTAATTGTTATATTTTAATTTATTATAATTAGGTACATGTGTTTTATTTTGATTTATTTTAATTAATTGGGTTTTATTTTAATTTATTTTAATTAACTGTGTTTCATTTTGATTTATTTTAATTAATTGTGTTTTACTTTGATTGATTTTAATTATATGTGTTTTATTTTGATTCATTTTAATTCAATAAAGTCAAGAAAGAAGCCGCCCGCCGAGAGATTTTAGTATCGTTAATATAAGCGTATATAGGTATCTAAGTTAGTTGTAAGATATTGCGATAGGTGGATAGATGAAAATTGTGTTTCTATCTAACTTCCTTGGGACACCCGTTATAAAATAATTGTACACCGAGCAGTTATTACTTTAGCTTATTTTTTCTCGCGTACCTCGATTCTTCCGGTCACTCTAAAATGTGCAAGTGACCGGCTCGGCAACACGGTCGCGTCGTTTCGAGTCACCCGGCGTTGCTCGCCACTTTGCATCAGAGAGAATTGATGCTCTCCTTCCGAGAGCATCGACTCTCTGAAACATACTCTCCTTCTGAGAGTATGCCACCCCTTTGTTTGTAATAATTGCTGGGTATACAGCTAAACGGAGTGATCAATGGAACTTTGATTCCATTTATCTCTCTTCCATTTATCTTAGTTTATTTAGTTAAGTTAAGTCGATTGTAAGACTAGTATAATCAACATTAAACTTAACTTTAAGTTATTTGTAAGACTTTGTAAAAAGGGAGGTAGATGACATTAATGATTCCATCGATGTAACTACGGTTACATAGATGAGATTGGGTTCCATCTAGCTTTCTTTGGGTCTCCACTCGCAGCAACCTTCTCGTGGTGAGACCCGGGCAATTGGTATTATCTTCGGTAAAGTATTGTAAACTGAAGGTAATACCGAGCTAATGGCTGCGAACTTAAAATTTCAGATCGATAAATAAAGATCGAATATTTTTGGTAAATGTTCTATCGTACATGAAACTTAGATTATTTTAAGACTAAATATAAGGTAGAAAATCTTTGTTAATTATATGAATACGTGAAGCTGAATAATAAAGTGCAAGGAGCCACGTATATATTCGACTATTTTAATAAATTCATACCTTACAATTGAAATAAAGCTGAAGTAATATCCTGTAGAAGGTTGGTTAGTAGAGCTCTTGTTGGATCAAATTTTATTATTTACTTACTCGCAATAAATAAAATTATTGTAAATAAATGATGTGTGAATAAAGTTATACATAAAGATTCACCAATTGCCAAAAGGTAATTGATTGTGCGTATTAGGGTTCCTATATAAAGTTGTACAATTGTATACAGATTGAGTTTTTTAATTATTTTATATAGGTATGTAATATTTATAGGAATAATCATTTGAAACTCTATTATTGGTTTAGTTTTACTTTGTACTATTTTAATAAATTATGTATTATCATACCCTAGACACATTTTTTTAAATAGGTACTCATCTCATTTATAAACTACATATCAATTTTTAGCTTTTTGCAGCTTTTCAATTTTATGATTAACCACCTTAAAGATATTTATCAGTCTTATGCCCAGAAAGGTTATGACTAACGTAGACATTGTTATAAGTTTGTTTAGATAACTAATAACGAAGAATTTAATAGTGTGTATATCCAGCCCACCTTGTATATAGCTACGTCGAACACGTAGTCTACGTAATTAGAGCTCGCTTAATGCAGTATACCGGAAAATTTAGCCCTCTATAATCACGAACGCTACAATAAACGAGCTTCCATACAGACGAGATATAAGAATAGACCTAACATGCAATGTAATTTTCTGTAAATTAAAATCTCTGTAAGTAGCAATAAAAAAAATTCAAACATTCTATTAAGTTTATTCCATTAAATAAAACAACTTTTATATAAAACATTTTTTCGTATTCGTAATAGTTAGATTAATATAATAGCATACATTTATACCGGGCCCACATTGTATACATATGTGTCAAACTTCCGTTCAGGCCACGCCAGAAAAGCAGTACATTCTTCCTTGCTAGCGAAACAGGGGCAATAATGATGTGTGTATCGCTATATGCAGTCACGAGTGTGTGTGTACTGTGCGTCATCATGGTGTCCAACGTAGTTCCTAAAGTCGGAAACTTTTATGTAGAGTGCGCTCGAATCAGCGTGATTTTCGTGGGACACCAAGTCCCATAAGATGTTAGGTCTATTCATATATATCGTCTGTGGTTCCATAAGATGATAGGTCTATCCTATACCTAGTCCATAGGTTTCAATTCAAGGGAGCATTGCCGTTTAGAGATTTCATGAAAAACGATGTACAAATATATTATTTAATTACATACTAGGAATAAATGAATGATGTAGAAGTACATGTATACGTAACTGTTTGCTAATTGCAAGAATTTAATTGTATAGATGTATTAGAATTCTTATATTGTGAGGTCTGCGTTCTTTTATCACAATGTAATAAAAAAGTAAAATATTTTGCAAATTATCGACCGCTGCGTGATTCTTTCTGGAGAGTGGCAGATGACAAATTAGAAGAGGTAGATCGTTACAAGTGTTCGGGGTAGGTAATTACGCACCACCTGGTTTCTTTCGTGGGCCGAGTCGAATTGTTTTTGCCGGTTAAACCTTCCTTGAAGTAAATAAACTGAATGTGGTAAACGAAGCAACTTTCCAACAGTACGTTTAAGTCATTTAAAGTGCATTTTACAGTGTACAATAGTATACCGTTGAGGTATGTGTATCTTGTATGAAATTACATACATATTGAGAGGTTGCTTATGTTTATACAAAAAATATTGAAACGAAAGAAGCCTTGAATATTTCATAAAGATATGAGAACTGGTATCCCTTTGAAAATGGGAATGTCATCGAAATTTATGGAACATGGAATATTTGAGGCAGTTGCGAAAATGTACAGGACTTAAAAACAGTGTCAAAATTCCATTCATTCCATGAATTTTTAAAAATATTCCTAGTACTATTGATGTAGCATCGAATCCCATGGTTTATAGAATAAGGAAAGGAATCTCAAGTAATCTTCAATTTTTTTCGATCAAATTATGCAAACACTCAAATTACTATTATAACATAATCTAAGTTCGATGTAACACAGAACAGTTAGTTTTCTCTAACACATGGTTTATTTTTATATTCAATACACATGTATATTTTTTAGTTGCTATGTTAAGTTACCGAGCGCTAGACATACAGTCATCGCGAAACTTAAGAACGCAGTATCATTAACGAATAAACAAAGTGAATGAAAGATGCAAACCATGACATTTTTTACAATGTGTCCATTTCATTTAACGTGATAAATTGAACATGCAGGTGACCACAGAAGGTGAGTCCAAGGCAATCAACGACGTAAGAGCATGTTATCGTTGTGTCTTATCGATAAGCAATAAAACTCCGCGTCGAATACGTTTCCGGGAAGTGTTTATCGTTGCGTTCTTCGCGGGTGCCATTTGTCGCCACGTGTCACCGAGTCTTGATCCGGGGCAATACATGTTGTAGTTGGCGACAGATAATAATGCAATCACTGGTTTCGATGCAGTTTCCGTCCGCGTTGTCCGTCCGATTTCACCGATAACCGATTTTCGAGTGAGGGAGATAGAGAGAGGTCGGTGGTCGTGTCCATTCAGTCGATGGTCCTTATCACTGGCTGTCGGATTAGCGTCACTCGTTTCGAACGTGTGTCAGTAGTGTCCGGTTGAACCTGTACCGTGAATCGTCTGAAAAATGACGATCACCGTGGTCCAAGCGAAGCTCGCCTCAATGATCGCCATCGGGGTTGGCAGCTTCATCGTCGGTATCGCTCCGGTATGCTTCGTCTCACGTATACGGGATCTTCAGCAAAGGTTGCTGCTCTCCTGCACTCTATGCTTCGGCGGTGGTGTCTTGCTCGCGACATCAATCCTCCATATGTTACCGGAAACACGCGAGGGCTTACCCAAACACGCGGAACTGGTGTTCGCTTCCGGGTATCTTTTGCTGTACATCGTTGATGAGGCTATCCACTACTTCTGGGGCAGCGACGTCGACTATGATCCCGAGTTGCATCAGCAAGATTATAAGAACCGAAACCCTGGGAATCAGATGTATGTATACTATTATTTATGAGTCACTGGACACTTGAGTGGTTTGAGGAAGATAGAAATCACAACAGAGATGCATCTTTTTCAAGCAATTTTAGCGACTTATTCCATTTTTCGGTAAGATAGTGATCTTGAACATAGGTACCTCATACATTTTATAGAATTACTTAACGAAAATTACAAAATAATAATGGGTTGCAGATAGATAGAGAGATAGATAGATATATTCTTCATTTCAGCCTCACAGCCACGAAAATTGGACTTGATTTACAACTTATCCAAACCTTACATTAGGGGCATTCCATGAGAAATCGGACACTTTTTGACGTAACATTTCGGATTTTGTTGACACTTGGATATGTTGCAGTGTTTAGTGATATATAAACGTATCTCGAAGGATTTTGGACAATTTTTTAAATTGTTGATTCTACAGCTGTTTGAATTATAGTGTCAACCTTTCTTCAATAAATCATAACTGTTGAACTAACAAGCCGATCAAAATGAGCTTTGTGGGTGCTTATAGTGGAGACATAAGAGTACCTAATGAAAATTATTTCAATTAAGAAAATAGTTTTAAACCGTTTATTTTGCAATTGTTTTAAAGAAATGCAATGTTGAAACAAAAAATGAGGTTACAGCCCTATTTGTTCTTTTTATGGACATATTTTCAAAGATGTGGAGTCTTTAAAATTGGCCATATGAGAATCAATTAAAGTTAACTCTGCGTTGAATTATACAGGCTCGATCGCCCAAGTTGTGCGATGTACTACATAGGCTAGTCGGTTTGGATTAGGCAAAATTAAGAAGAATTCGTTTATTTCATTATTTAATTCACTTTTTTCTTCTGTTTCTTACTTCACGTCTAGTGACAGAAGTGTCCGGTGACTTATGGATGGGGGTGTATATGCGTGATTTTGATCAGAGGCAATATTGGTAACGTTATAGAAAGTATTTCTGTAAGTATAGCTATCTACGGGTAAATGGTTACTCAAATTTTAAATTGTTATGTATCTTGAATTATCTGTGGTAGTGGAATTTTTGGTAGATATTTAACGAATCGTTTAATTTTTGCGTTACTTAGAATTTTATTTGGAAATTATGTATCAATGGAATTTAAATTACTACGCTTATTCGTTCACCTATTTATCTTTGTTAATTCAATTCATTTTTAGAAGAATTCATTGTCCAATTAAAATGATATTTGTAATTGAAATTTTTATACAGTTTTGGCTCTTCATTTTTTTTTTCAAAAAGCTGCACTAGTGCTGAAAATGCTTTGAAAGTTGAATACTTGTGCAGTGTTGCACACTTGTTCTACACTCTGTGTACAGTTTATATTTAAACTTTCAGTGTTTTTGTCTTATTTTTCATGAATGTGTATACCTGCGTACACACATAAATTGTATTATTCACTAAAATTTTATTTACAGTAACTTGCAAGTTACAATTCGAGTACGATTAAAAAGTTCAAATTTTCCGTCATTTTTCCTACGATTTTATTTTTATTTTTAATTGTTTATATTTTTATGGTTTTCGTGTAAAGTTACAACGGTTGTCGATGAATTTTGGTGCGCTTATACATATTTTTAATTGTCGGGATTCGCGTAGATAACGATGATATTTTGATAAATACTGAATTCTCATTGATATACATATAATCAATAGAAAACCGCTATCTATTCTTTGTGTATGATAATCTATGAATTTAATGTGTTTACTGAGTGTCTGAACAACCATGTGGAAAGCTGTTCAGTGTGGAAAGTAACTATGTGAAATGACAAATATTTTTTAAATTTCTGCCAATTAAATGATTATAAATAACACATTTTGAAAATACATTTAAGTTTTTACAGTATATTTGAAGCGAACTAATTAAAATTTATGTAATAATTGTACGAATAAACCGAAGAATTCAGTTAAAATTAACACTTATTTTACGTAATCTTTAGCAATGATAATACACTATAAATTAATAAAAAAAAATTCTAGTTCATTAGACAGCAAAATGTATCGAGCAGTAATATTACACAATAACGTCAATGATAAATAAAACATTTGTGATTCAATAGAGATACAAAAACGAGGACTAATAGAAATAAATTGTCAACTAATATTCGCGTACCAAAGTGGTGATCACTTTATGGATTTATACGTTACGTCGCCGCGGAAAATTCAACGTTTCTCTGTTACTGACCCAATAATACGGTCGAAGCCTTTGGTAAACTACTGATAATGGAAGGGGAACAAGGAACTCGATAGATGCTGCTGCTTGTCTTTCGCTAATCGTGTTACACTTTTTCCCTTCTTATATCGTCGGAAAGGTGAATAAGAGTTAAGCGTCACATCAAGAAGATCGATTTAATACTCAATAAGTATCGCGACAGTTAAATACGAAATGATGTTAGCTGTCCGTCACACACGATTTATCGATACATAAGTTTTTCATCAATTATTGTGTTTACTTGTTTCTTTTATTATTTACTAAATGTAACATAGGTATCTGCTGTATTTAATATAATAAATATAACATTAATTTCCTCTACATCATGGGTTAATAACAAAAATAATTGTAAAGTGAACGTATTGAAAATGGTAGATACCAAACCATACTAAACAGCAAATATTGTTCTAAAGTTTAAAAAAATGTATTATAAAAGGATCATAGAATTGAGGGTGGCCCGAATCAATAAATAATAATTTTATAGAAAATCATTACACTTGTTCTTTTGACAATATGTGCGCAAATTTGTGTGTCACTGTGTGTAGAAATATGCATGAAGAAGCGTACATTTTGTTAACATTTTATTCTACCTTGTGTACAATTGAAGCTGACTGTTCTTATTAGTACGATATAAAAGCAATCAATTGCTGCACAGGTGTTTAACGTGGGTGTATTAACCTGACTGCTGGTGTTATCTACTTGTTTTATTTTGAAGAGCTTGATACGTGAACGACTTCAAGGGTATATACCGCGAAGATTACTTTGTCTTAATTATTTTGTAGATTTGTTGGGTTTTTTAACGGTATAGAACTATTTAAAACATATGTAGTGGGATTACGTACGTATGTACGTTTTATCTGATTTCATGTGTCATATCTACTATTAATAACGTACAAAAATAAAACAAGTTTTTTATACTACCATAAAAGAAATTTATGACAGCGAGAATTTATCACAAGTCAGCCAATAAGGTTACAGGATATTACAGAAATTATATGTGAGAAATTGAAGTCGAGAAATCAGTCCCTTTCAATTCTAAGTGTCTCGAATCTGCGAAGAAAGGTTTCCATAAATTTGTAATACTTTCTCACGAAGTATTTGAGAGCGTACTGCTGTAGAGCATTCCTCTTTTTCATTATTTTTCAATATTCCGGTAATAAAATTTCATATACCATCTGCTACCTTTTCTTTTTTCGACGTGCCTCACTTTTTGTGAATATACTCTTACATAAAAACCAGTTTTTGAACGAATATGATACATATATACATATTCTTCATTATATTCTTTTATGTAAAATTAGGATCTCCACTTTGAATAAAACAATCTTATTTTTCACTCTTTTCGTAATTTACAATGGCGTTTATGAGTTGGTGGTAAACTGGAGTAGAAGACAATGCTAAGTTCAAAAGAGCGTTTTTAAACTTGTAAATGTGTAGAATAAATCAAATGGTACTATATTTTATTTACTATCTGATTGAAGCTAACAAACTTTGTAAACAGCAAATTTATCAAAATTGACTATTCTAGTAGTTACCAGCACATATCTACATAGAATTTAACCAGGAATTTTTTTTATTTTCATGCATACAGTGACATTTATGAATTATTTACAAAAATTTAAATCAAACGACAATTTGAATCTACCCAGATAGCACCGTACATCTAACGGACGTCCGTTTCATGTCCAGTTTATATCCCAGTGTCCTACGTCCGTTTTGGACATCCCTAGGATGTTCGTAAGACTTACATTTCGCATGTTCTAGGACTGTCTGTTTCTTAAGTTTTACGAATGTTTGTAGCATTTAGATTACGGATGGTTTCGTTTAGTAATTTTGGCTCAATGTCATTCCGTGCAAGGTGGTGGAACCCCATGAGTAAGGTGTCATTCTTTAGAGAATCAATAGAGAAGTGTAACGACACTAGCGGTTTTCTGCGGAAACTTCAGAAAATTTGGAAAAACATTTTTTTCTCAAACTGATTCTAACCAACACACAATCAGTATTTTGCTTTGAAAATAAATCCAAAAGTAATTTCTACTAATTTATACTAATTTTAAGTGCGGAAATCGCAGGGAAGTTAATCTTTTATTTATTAAATACAAACCAACCTTATCTAACTTCTATTACCTTGCCCAGTATGAAATCAAACCGTAACTTTCAACATTTGTGATTAAGTTTCTTTACGCCTTTTAAGACATTACCATAGTATTTTGAAAATCTGTTTAAACGTTTCCAAAACGTACAAAGAATATTACTTTTACACATTCGAAAAATATTTTGAGAATGTTAACACAGGACGTTCCACTTTTTAAATAGGACTTTCCTGCGACATTTAATGGTCTTAAGGAGGACGTAGAAGGGGCATGTGGACCTTTTCGGGACATTCTCCGAATGTACAGAACGTCCTAAACGTACGTCCTCCCGACGTACATAAGATGTTTTTGTGTTATTTGGGACTTCGTCTATTATGATTTCCATGAAGCTCCAAAGAAGATTAACGTGTTATTGAGTTTTTTACTATACTACATTTTAGACATTGCTTGCTATAAATGAATAAATTTTATAGACTAGAATTTTTTAAATCTTCTATACGATCAAATACTATTCTGAAAAATAATATTAATTTTACCGTTTCTCCAGGAATCTTAGTCTTTGAAGTTGTTTGGTCATGAAATCGTAAATATTTAATAACGGGTATTAACCATGTGGAATCAGTAAAATGCGAATAACGACATAGCCGGCTATAAAACAACGTTTCGTAAAACTCGTACCTGAAACGCACGCGGTCAATCCCAAAAATACGCCATTATGTTCTGATTATTATCTATTATCACCGATAATTCCAGAGCGTGGGGATTATTTCAACTATAATATGCGGAATACGGTCACATAGATTTGTTCACAAATTTTCGAACGACTAACACAAGTGTAACAATTCTTTATCAGATTCTCATTAGTTTATTCGTGTTACTTTCAAATTTGTGAGCTATACCGTACCTAAATACCAAAATAACCATGATTATATGCAGATTTTTAACAATCCACAACTTTCTAGCATAATCTGTCGAATCGAGTACAGTAAATCGTCGATGAGTGTTCAAAGGATTTTTGACATTCACAAATAAAGATCCACAGAGTAACAGTGACTTTTTAATGAGGTTTTGTACAGTGATAAAACTTGGAATTCTGAAGTCAATGATATTTGTTTCAACCGCATATGGCCATTAGTTTATGAAATATTTTATGTTCAGTGCCGAGGAGACTTCGAACACTCATCGAGGATTTATTATAAACCGAAGTAAGGAAATCAAGGGTGGTAGTTTCGCTTCGAGTTCTACCCAAGTATAAAATACATCAATCTCACAAAATTAACACTCCGTAGACAAACATATTTTTTCACACTCTGCAGAAAAATAGGGTCGTCAAAGCCCAAGCTTAATGTTTTACTAATGTTTTTACTGTTCAGGCTTTCTTAAAAAAAAACCTAAAATAGTCTGAGCTACTTATCAAAGTTTTCACTACGTTATGAAATCATTTATTTAATCAAATTTTTATAACCAATTGCATTAATAATATAAACTCGGAGGAAAGACCGGGAAACATGGAAACTCACTTGTACACGTGAAAGAAATTAGCTAACATGATATTGATTCTCTATCTTAATTATCTGTAGTATTTAACGTAATTAATTCCATTGTTATGTTATACAATACCCTAAAACGAGTAGAGTACACTGTATAATATTGAGTTAAAGAAAGGTGTTATGATGAGAATTTTCATTTCCAAAAGTAATGTCGAATATACCTATCACTAAATCGCCCATTTCACGCGCAACGACCCAATATCTCAAAAGCGTATTTACTGACTTACACCACTAATGCTTTCAAGTGATCGATCGATACCGTTTGGTTACATGTAATTTCGATGTCAATTATGTTCTGGATTTCTCGGTTACAGAGAGCGTTGCCGAGCTCCCACACATCAAGTGAGCTGTTCTGCATCCACGAAATCTATCGGTTGCGTTCACACGCCTGAGGCTAATGCGAAGTCACTTTATCAAACAAATCTCTCTGGGAATAGAATGAACAACAGCTGGAAAAGTACCTACGGGGCGGTTGAATATGGGCCTACAGCCCCCGCGTCTTGTTACATCGAGGAACAGACATTTTTATGTCACGGTAATCACACTGAACCGTGCGCCAATTCCTCTAGTACCAGCCTGGTTGGTCTTCTGCTGGCGCTTACGGTGCATTCGATCCTCGAGGGACAAGCGATCGGTTTGCAGAAGGCGACCTCCGAGGTATATAGGTGATATTAGTCAGTGTTAGGATACAAAATTTTGACCGTTTTAGGTACACTTTCAAAAGATTTTATTCGTTGTAGTACGTGGGTCGTTAGAAAAGTTCTGCGAGTTAACTATGGATGACATCGATAGTTTTGAATATCTGTAGTTCATCAATGATTTTAATTTGTTATACAGTATGTTTCACAAGAGCGTTGGAACGATATCTGTAAAAATAATTGATATTTAAAAAAAATTCAGAACAGGTTTATAATACATCTAAAACACTGCGACGCGTCATTAAGACTCTGTCAGTCATTTTAATTGTAAATTAAATTCCATTGGAATAAATGTTGACCGTCAGTTACGTTGTTGTATCGACATTGAATGTAAATTATATTTAAATAACAAATTACTTATTCTCCCTCAATATTAAAGAGTGAACAGAATAATACTATACAGGGTGGCCTGCGAAACTGAGATAATTAGTCTTTAGCAAGGGGATGTCAAAATTTCGATTTCAATTTAAACACTGGGATAATTAGCCTTTCGAAATTATTTCAAATGTACTGTAGACAATAGATAATGTTTATACACTCAATAATGTAACAAAACTATTCAAGAATTATGCCTTTTGTATTGATTTTGCTTCCAAATCTGATTCATAATACATAATTCATAAAAACGAAGGAGAATTAATTTTGTATCTCCTTTTAGGGGAATTTGTTATAGTACGTGGGTCGTTAGAAAAGTTCTGGCAGTTAAATATGGATGACATCGATAGTTTTGAATATCTGTAGTTCATCAATGATTTTAATTTGTTATACAGTATGTTTCACAAGAGCGTTGGAACGATATCTGTAAAAATAATTGATATTTAAAAAAAATTCAGAACAGGTTTATAATACATTTAAAATACTGCGACGCGTCATTAAGACTTTGTCAGTTCGGCATCGTCTGTTATTGTACACACTCGAATTTCAAAGTGAATGCAAGGTACGCTAAACGGTTTGAAACAGTGTTTCTTTGTACGCATCCTAAAGGACCAAAATTGATCTTTTCAACGGCGACGGCTCGTCGCATGAACCGTCAAGAGTCAAACGAGTTCGTAAGGAAGTGAATGAAATGGTGTAGGGCTGCAAAGGATGTTGATACCTTCGAAAAGAGAGGGAAATCGCGTATCACAAGTGATAGACAAGATAAAACCATTTAAACATTTTTTATTTTTTAAAAGAAACAGGTCTATTGAAGTCTACTAGAGAGTGGTTTGGTGAAAATAATTTATTTTGGAAGCCGGAGTCGGCTGTGTACTTCGTGGAAAATGGAAAATGGTATCCGAACACTAAACTGGCCTTCACAATCGCCAGACGCTAATCCGATTGAAAATGTCTGGATTATCATCAAGCTTTCTGTTTCGTGGAAGGCTTATACTTACTTTATCACATCTATGCCACCAAATTAAACAAGTATGAAGGACATTTTGTGAAGGGTACGCGGAGAACTTGAGCAAAAGCATAGAGGCCATAGTTGAAAATGAAGGGAATCATGCATTATATTAGGTAATTGCGGCGTAGTGTTTTCGACGTACAATAAGCCAGTTTTTGAAGTTCTAAAAAATATGAATTGTTTTTCCAGATATCGTTCTAATGCTCTTGTGAAACAAACTGTATGTTACGGATAACTGTAACGTATTATGTCAATGTATTATGTAGTATTATATTTTGTATACAGCTGCTTGAACGAAAGTGCTTTTGGTAGTGTGCTGTGTTCCCTGACAGTTCGATCAGAAGCGAATTCGAATATAAGTTTTTCAGGAGTGGTTAAGATGTTTGTGTATAAAATTGGAATATCCTCCATCCAAGTGCATTATCGTTAAAGGGGTTTGTATTGAAAAATAGAAATATTTTAGAAGCGATAGTTCCCTTTCCACTTCATTTCGGGAACTTTTTAAATAATCCACGTATAACTAGACCATCTAGCAGTTCCACAATGAATTACTCATGTGCTCGTACAGTTATTAATAAAAAGCTAAGTTCTTGGAAGTAAGTATTTAAATTCGAAACTAGTTTTTAGGAAATGTTTTTAATTATAGTCTTCTTGCTTAATGTTGTTCCTGTTAAAAAAACTTACACCAAAATCGTAAACAAAGTTTTATGGAGTTTATCTTTGAGTTTGACTTAAAATTTTCAAGTGTTGATATACAAAGAGATTTTAATGGAGTTTCATCTCAATCCATCTTAACTACTTTCATTTATTTTAAGTACTTTTAAAAGATTAAACCAAAAGGTGCATTATAAGAAATGCAGACCAAATTCTAACTTAACATATCAATGGTATCTATTGTTAATAATTTTTATTCGCAAAGGTATAACCAAATGTACGAATCAATAAATGCGGCATTTCAAATGAAATGGTCTTATAAATATGTATTATGTACTGGAAGAAGTTCGTATGGTTTTGTGGTAGGTACAAACTTCGAGCAATCATAACTTAAATTGTATAATTATACTCAACTCCGACGTATTTAATTCTATGGCACCTTTATCAGGTTTTACTAACTTGTAATTTATACATGTGAATTAAATGTTAGATATTGGGGTAGATAAATAAATGTTTATTGCAGTATGCACGCCATTACCAGATTGAAAACACCTTTTTATTAGAAAGTTTGATACGAATAAAAGTGAATGGTAATTACATGAAAAAATAAGTCTAAAATATTGGATAGATTTGGTAAAAATCCCGGTATCACCGATTTTTAAAGTTAGGAGGCACAAATTTAAATGAAAAATGATGTCATTGTATGGAAATTAGGTAGGTAACATAGACTTTGTTTTGATGCCGCATTGATTATCGTATAACCAAAAAATTTACCATTGATAAGAAACCGTTCGAACTTTTTCCGGTACCAAACATTTAAGTTTGTCGTTCCTGTTAAAGTAGTTCCTCAGGCAATGTTCCATTTACCTACTACATTAGTTGAAGGAAGAGGAAATTATTATCGCATTCATCATCATAGCGTTTGTTTCTAACCATTTTTCTGCGGACTTTGATTGGTTCAACGACACGAAAGTTGCAGTAGAATGAAATAATCGGACTTTTTACGAATGTAATAATCATAAGTAATTCATTGGAAATTTGTACATATATTCAAAATATTCTTTCTCTAAAAGTGACATTAAACTTAACTATTCAATGTGGATGCCGAACAATATCAGTTTTAATCAATCTAGACCATCAGATCTATATATTATATCACAAATCATTTCTTTAAATGTAACAACTTTATGATAAAGTATTTTATTTTAAGCTGTCATTTGAGTAGCATTCTAATGGTTATTAGAGAACACAGATGTTCTTCTGACTTAATTTATTTAACGTTTCTTCTGTATGTATTACTTTCAGGTATTACTCTTGGTTGGAGCAGTGGCCTCCCATAAATTCGTCGTAGGTTTTTGTTTAGGTTTGGAATTAGCTGATTCTAGTGGTTCTATCGCTAGGCTACTATTAGCGAGTTTCGTCTTTTCTGCTGGATCAGTGGTTGGCATTGGATCTGGAATGATAATGCTTCGAGTGAGTACATTCAAAATATCAATTGCAAATTGTACAATGCATTTCCCTGCTTCTTCGTTTTATTACTCGTTAAGGGGTGATTCGTTGAGGCAAAATAAGACGAAAATCAGTACAGAGTAAGGAAATTGAAAAGGAAATTGCTAGTCCAGGCCCTAAATGATGGCAATCCGCATGGCACGGACTGTCAGCGGGGTAGGGCTGATAAGGGGCGTACAGTCATTCTAAAAACTCAACGACGTGCAGGAATAGTAGGTAGAATAGGTGACTACTTATTCGTAGTGATGGGTAACCGAGCAGTTCGAGCTACTCGAACGAGCTCGGGTGACAGGTTTATGATCTCAGCGGAGAACCGAGGCTCTGGCACACGAAGGCGAAGGATGTTATCTGGATGCCGGCAACCGACCCTCGGGTTACAATGTAACACACGGAACGAATCACCCATGAAAAAAATTTAAACTTTTACTCTTGTCAGTGTACTTTCTTAAAGATGTTATGAATAAATGTAAGAGATTCTCTTGATGAAAATAAGTCCAAACCCGACATAAATCGGACTATATTTAATAACAACTTGTAGCTTTTAGCATAACCTATTCTGAACACCTTCAAACGTTTTCATTATTCTTTAATTTATGTGGACATATAAAGTTATTCGCTTTGTATATAAGCTTTAATTTTTCCAATAATTGGACAAGACGATAAGCAGATAACGAATCGATTTGTGTAGATGCGGTACGAATGGATGAAGATCGGATTGCCGATTTTGCAGGGTTTAGCCGGAGGATCTCTGTTGTACGTGACGGTCAGCGAAATTCTTCCTAGAGAAAGGGCGCGATGGCACATGAACCCACAGCGTTCAGCGGGTATTTTTCAGTTCTGCTCTGCGTTCGTCGGTTTCGTAATTATTTTTTTGTTGAACAGCTATCTGGGTACGTGAAAATTGCGATAAAACCGAAGAAATGCTTTACAAAAAATACATTGTGCAAACGAGTCCCGATAGATTGGAATAATAAGTATACGCAGAACTGATGAAAAAATGTACAGAGCTTCGGAAATACATTTCTTCTAGAAATTATAGTGACTTGCGAATTTGTTCATGGAAGACTATTACGTTTATGTAACCAAATCACACATTTGTACCAAAACATATGTTTGATATGCAATATATTTTACATATTGAACTGCTAATTTTGTATCATGTAAACTTTATCATTGAAAAATGTTAAATTGTTAGAAAAATGTTAGAATTGATGATAAGACGAATAAATGAATAAGAATCTTGTACACAAATATTGACTTGCTCCTTCGAAAGTACGTGACCAAATCTGCGAGTCACTAGATTTTTATGTCCATATAAATATAAGTTAACTGCGGATCTTTATGGATAATAATATTTTTCGAAACCAAATTAATACAAACAAGAGTAAACATTTTTTTACTAACAGTAAGTATTAAAGCTTTTCATCCTTTTAAGAATTTTATTGGGCTAAGGATCATATAAGAAATGTATTAAAACTGATTAAACTTTTATATTTTATTGTGTTTCGGGAAGTTCTACATGCTGTATAAATGAATAAAATCCGCAGTCTGAAGATAAGACAGCAATACATTATGTAATGGTATTGGAAGTGTTGTATCAAAATATGAGAAGGATTGGATAATGACAACTAGATACCTTGAAGATTGCGCATAAATAGTATAGTAGGACGAAGTTGATGTAACTATGCAGTCTGTGGATTTTATGCATTTATAGCCTATAGGGGTTTGTAAAATACAATAAAGGACAAAACTTTCATCAGATCCAATAAGTTTTTTGGTTTATTCGAAACCGAATATGATACTTAGGAAAAGAAAGAAATTCCTACATTTCCTCGTCCCTGTATGAATTGTTTTAGAAAATATCATTTTGCATAAAAATCCGCAGTTTAGATATAACGCTTTAATTCACGATGACCCTTATTCTATGTACAGTTAAAATTTTTATTTTTCACTCCGAGAAGAATAGAAAATTATAATTGTAAAAGTGACAGTATTTATGGTTTTGAGCATGTATAAATATGTTATATAACAGATAAATCATATAAATTATTACATTCGAATATACCACTGATGGAATGTACATAATTTTAAGGAACATTTTACATTAAAATTTCTCATTGCACAGGAAATTTAATTGTAAATTAAATTCCATTGGAATAAGTGTTGACCGTCAGTTATATTGTTGTATCGACATTGAATGTAAATTATATTTAAATAACAAATTACTTATTCTCCTTCAATATTAACAGTAAACAGAATGATACTATACAGGGTGGCCTGCGAAACTGAGATAATTAGTCTTTAGCAAGGGGATGTCAAAATTTCGATTTCAATTTAAACACTGGGATAATTAGCCTTTCGAAATTATTTCAAATGTACTGTAGACAATAGATAATGTTTATACACTCAATAATGTAACAAAACTATTCAAGAATTATGCCTTTGACATTGATTTTCCTACCAAATCTGATTCATAATTCATAATTCATAAAAACGAGGGAGAATTAATTTTGTATCTCCTTTTAGGGGAATTTGTTTTGAGACGAACAACTATATTTATTACGACTTGTTACGCTTAGAATCCTGGTGCCTTTCAAATAAACTATTTCTGAATATCAACAAGTGTAATGTTATTCGATTTACACGTCAAAAGCACCCTTTATTGTTCTCCTATGTTCTCCAGAACTCCCCTCTCACATCAGTCAGCACTATCCGTGACCTAGGTGTACTCATCGATTCTACTTTACTCTTTTCTGAACATATAAACCGAACGATTAACACTGCCATGAAAACCCTCGGCTGCCTTGTTAGATTTTCCTCTGAATTCAAACACATCAACACCCTCAGAATGCTATACTTCAGTTTTGTTCTTCCACACCTGGAATACGCTTCAACCATCTGGTCCCCACGTTACGATAACCATAAAAGACGACTAGAAGCTGTTCAGCACAAATTTCTTAGGTATGCTGCCTATAAACACAGTCAACCGATGTCTACCACCAATCATGACTACACTGATATTATGCGCTCACTTAATATCACTACCTTAGAACATAGAAGGATTGTCCTTGACCTAACCTATTTTCATAAAATACTCAACGGGCAAATATACTGTCCGAATATACTTGCGAGTATTAACATCAATGCTCCGATGAGAACGATTAGACACCCTCCAACATTCACACCGTTACTATATACCTCTAGATTTGATCATACCGACGTTATCACCAGATTATCAAACTTAGCTAATAAATTCTCTAACACCATAAATTTCTTTGGCAACTCTACTTCATCTTTCAAATCAAATGTACAGAAAGCTCTCCGAGGCGGTTTAGACATTTAAGCAACTTGTAAGGTTAATTATATATACTGCGACATGTGACCTATCTAAACAACTTATAGAAACAATGGGGCCAACCCGTTTATAAATAAAAAATAAATAAATAAATAAATATTTAAATTCTAATCCATCAACTGTTTGCATATAAGAATCCATAATGTTCCAATGAAACCTTTTCATGTAATTATTATTTTTGAAATTAATGTTCTGATTTAAAAAGAATTGCAACTTTATACATTTTTGAAATTCATAAAATCGACATAAAGAATCCTGAAATATTTTTCGTAACTTCGTATTTCAGTTGATATCCACTTAAAGTCATTGCACAATGTATATCTTCGAATGTTCGTTGCACCGTCCTATTTAATATCGCACTGAAATGCTATGAGTGGTACAGCACGTAGTCTCCGTAAGTGTTTGTGAGACCGATGATTAATTCTCCGAGGTCCAATGATGCATTATTCGAGAGAAAGTTCGATGAAAAATGAGTCGCGATAGTTGAAGATATATCATTGGTTTGACGGCCGTTCTTATAGGCGACGATAATCGAAGCGTGGAATGAAATTTTTCAATTTCCTTTCGTCATTTTTGCCGTCCGCACCTTTTTATCGAATTGGCGAGCCTTATCTACAGAGCAGCCAAGCGAATACATTTAATTAAAACGTTTTACATGGAAAGACTTGAATGGTGGCTATCTCATTAAAGCACTAAAGCAAAAATGCAATGCACAAAAAACGAAACGTTACGCGCGCGTGCAGACATTTATTGAGTACCAATTACAGTTAATTGAATTATAACTTTAATTTATTATAACTTTCATTATCTTCTCCGCCCGATTTATTAATTTCATTTTCGAAACCAAAAATTGAAATAAGACCTTTGTAATTGAAATTTCATGTAAATTTTGTATTTATAATTTTACTACGTAAATTTTCAATCAATAAAGTAACGTGATACCAGATACCACTGATTAAAGTTCAGCAATTTACATTTCTTCATTCTGGTCGGAGGTGCAGATTAGGTTTTCCATTTATGTAAGTACACTGAGTTTCATAACTAGCGATGCAACCCAATAACTGCGACTCTATCTAGGAAAACGAAATCGAAAATTTCGAATAAAAGTTTTTTATGGTAAGCGTCTCCATTAAATTTTCGATGAAAATTTATTGTGTAATAGTATTAGATCATGATTTAAATTGGTTCTAATGTCTGTAACTGTTGGCTATGATATGTTGTAATTTGTTTCTTACAATAATGTAATATAAATATGTGGTTAGAAGATAATAAGAATGTTGGTGAATTCATCGCTAATACTATACATAATATGTATGTATCGTGAGCGTTTACTACAAGTAGAAGTACCAAGTAATAGTCAGACACTGTCTTAGTTGCTTACGGAATCATGCATTCCTTTCGACTTTTCAATCTTGCTTCTTCGTATGCTCTCACATATCTGCGACAAAGAAATAAATATTTGAAGGGATTAAACTCATAATCACTCGAAGTTTCGTGGTTTTCGGCTAATTTACTTTTCTAGTCGAGATTGAAATGATAGTCACGTAGAAACTTTACAGTTAACACGTTGACTGCCGTGGGGGTCACCAGTGACCCCCACTCTAGGGAGTATATTTGTCGATATTATTAATATTGGACCATAAATCTATGATAACATAGTTGACTTTAATAATTTTATATAACATTTATACATATTGTAATTGAAATGTACGAAAATTGTGCGGCAGGCAACGTGTTAATTGAATTATGATACTTTCGGGTTGACTTTAATGAAATTAAATACGTAATATATTTCGAAGAATCGCATAGGTTTAAGAAAAATATTTCGTTTTATGTTAAGGTTAACAGATTGTCGATTTCCTGTCTATGATATAATTTACGGTGTCACGTGCCAGTCCAAAAAGTATTCAAGCTCTACGTAATTCCATTCGATTTCGGAGAACAATGTTTTACTTCCGGTAACTGCGTTTCGAACATAAATTTTCTTCATCAAAGTTTTTAACACGATCGCAATATTTATAGTTTGTCGGGGCAACTTCAATCGAACTTTTTATTACGTACCATGTTACTTTTATTGATAAACGATATTTCATAAGTTTAGATACATGGTTGAACTCGCGCCATATAAGTGGACGTTATGAAAGACAACAAAAATGACAAAGTAGTGAATAAACTGCACCAGAGAGAATTAATATGGGCAACCCATAATACTGGGATGATGTTTTCTGTAACATATTTTACCAGATCATCATTATCTTCGACATAAATGATTTAAAACAGAATTTATTTAAAATGATGCATTCAAATTAGATCAATGATCATTACTCTAAATTTATTAATTTCAAATAAGAAATTAAAAAGTTTCAATAATTCGAATATAAAATTGAAATTATAGTTTTATTAATTTCGGATAAGGAGCGAAAGATACTCAAACAAAATTGCAAATGTATCTTACTATTTCATTCGAATGTTCATAGATCTTAAAATACGAAATTTGCCAAGAAATAAATAGAAGTTTTTATCCTTACGTATAATTTCGTTTTCAGTAGCAATTACAAAATACGACAAATCGTTCGCGCCAACCTAATAAAAGGTTTTGCTTTTTTGTTTGTGCCAAATCATGTACATATAAAACATAAAATTGATGACGTCTCATGCCATGTTCATTTGTTACAGCGAAAAGATCAAGATTACTTTGCTTTGAGCTTTCTAATAAACGTTACGTGATAAGTATGCTCTGTAGGATGTGTGATATTCAAACACACTTAATTACTTTCTAGTTAAAGTAAAAGCATATTTTACTTCATATGTTGATGTTTACATTCTTAAATTGTAATTTGAAGGTAGACAGCAGCTGCTGTTACAGGAAGCTCAAATTAAAATGATAAAAAATGTAGATTCTAATGGGGTGTGTCGTACCCCACAGTACCAACACCGAGTTAATATTTCGAAGCACACACGTAAGTAGATAAAGTGTGTAATGACGAATCAATTTAATTGAACGAGCCGAATATTATAAACATTAATTCCTATTTCATTCAATCTCTTCCGTTTATTCGTTTAACCTCGTTGAATTATGTACACTTAATTTCGTTTTTACACGCGTTGGGTGTATATAAGAACTAGGTAAATAGACATCTCGAAATTTAAAAATAGGAAGAGTGAAAACTATCAAAAGAAAAATATATGTACAATTTTCTAAGTAAAGGCAGGATTACATATGTTGCATGAATATTCATGGAACTAAGGAGACATGTAAATTACATAACGGTAGAGAGTAAAGTAAAAACTGTATGAAGTAAATGATTAAGGACTGAGAAATAGGACAGTAAAATGTAAAATATATAAGGAAACTGATTAATGAAAGAGAAGTGGAACAGTATAAATAACGATGATCTTACACCAAAAGAAAAGGTGAGATTCTTTTTCGAGTATTTGTAAGAAATGACCAGTTGATTGATTTATTATAGAGATTTAAGGGCGTAACAAACCTTCGTCGTTTTCTTGGTTCTTTAGGAATAGCAATTATGGAAATGGGTTCACGCTTCGTCACTAAGAGTTCGAGTTTCTTTCAGTCTATTTCATCCGTAACGATTCTGACCGGAAACTAATGCATGTCGAAAAATCGCTATAAACCAGCGCTGGGAAAAATTGACTCCCGGGAGTTAAACGCTGTCTCTACCACTATCGGCAGTTACCATGGAGTAGTACTGTCAAAACTCTGAGTTTCTTTGTCTACGAAGGCACATGGCGCGATAAAAAGATTGGAAGAGGAAGCAGGCGCATGAGGGGCTTCTACGATGCTCAGCGCAGTCGTAAACGATTTTTATGTACAGGGTGTACAAAAATTAATGAACTACACTAATTAAAATTGTTTGTAACATTGAAAATTAATGTAAAATTTTTGTTTTACATTAATATGTTCGATTCGTCAAGCAGAGAAGATCATAAGGAACCATACGTCGCAAAAAAATAGTTGATAAAATTTTAGCTACAATATAAATCACATCTAGTATTGAAAAGTGTTTCTTTACGGCATATGAATCCTTTGAAGCATATTTATCCTTTTGAACTTCTCGTCATGACGAATAGAACATGTCGATGTAAGACAAAAATTTTACATTAATTTTCAATGTTATGAATAATTTTGCAGCAAGTTTTCCCCACACATATCCACCGATATACATATAGGCGTGGATTCACCGCCTGAAGTGATGGCAATTAATTTGATGACACCCAGTATATACACAGTCCGACGTGTATCGCTCTCAACAGCGACCACTAATTTTTCTCGTTGTAGCAGTTTCAAACAAAGCTTAATAATCCGCCTGCGTTTAAAGCGCGGAGTTTTTCCGCTACGCCGTGCAATTTACCAAATGGAGTCGCGAGCTGTCTTTTCGCCGGTTCCATTTCACGAAAAAGGAAACCTTATCCAGCGATTCGGCGGTAATTGCACTCGCGATTATAAAGTCGGTTTGAATGTTTTCGTTAGATTTGCCAGACTTTTTTCATGCGCGATTCTTTGGCCGTAATTACGACGGAAATTCAATCCATTAGAGGTTAACTTAAATCCGGTTGCTTGAATTACAGTTAAGATCGCCTTGTTTTATTGTATTCCCTGTTTGCAGTCCCGGGTTCATAGAAACGGCACGGTAGAATTTATTTTGTTCCGCTTAAACGCGAGACGGCGAATTTAAATTACGGTGATCGTTCTTCGCTGAAAACGCAAAGTTTTCGCGTCGTTGGAATATTTTTGCTAATGGATCTCGTAAATAATCCAAATTCCTTTTCACATTATCGGGAAATGGAATTTAAGCAACATTTCTTTATTTTTTAAAAATATATTAAGGGGTCAGCCCACTTTGAAGCTTACAATTAAAAGCTAATCTTGGCAACATTTTTTGGTAAATAATTAAGTAAATGGAAAATCTATCAAAACACATTTATTGTACATATTTTTTTAGAACAACGTAGCAATGTTAGGACTAATCCACATTGGCTATTTTCAAGTGAACACTTAATCGGCGTGCTTGACAACTTAAAAGCCATTTGATGAAATAAGCTTGCTACCGACGAACAATTTGCACACTCATACATCCTTTCCCGTATACTGAGATTACATATCGGTGAATATTTACCGGCGATTCATTTTTTGCAGTAAAAAATCGGATGTCTGCTCTTATCTCACAAGTCGGACACGCGCGCGAGTGGTGCCTCCATCATTGTTCGACTCGTACTGTTGGCTGGGATCATTGCATTACATTATATTACATGATATCGCGTGATATTAGATTATATTTATTTCAGACATGTCGTTTCCACTCTGCCGTCCATATTTGGGGAGGAAAGGAATAAGGAAACTTACTTTTGAGACGGCCCTCGTATTTACAAAATAATTGTAGGAGATTGGATGTGACAGGCGATCTGTGGAGAAGTTTCTCTCATTCGCCTGGGTTTTTGGTAGCGGCCACTAGGTGGCGAATTTTCTCGCAAGCGGTAATTAGAGCCTTTGGCTACTTAAGGGGCTCCGCCGAAGAGCAACCCAGGCGTCCAGGGTAGAGGTCGTCTACCGTCAGCCCCACTGACGAGTCTTGGTAGACGATTCCCGAGACGAAACGTCATGTTCTTGATCCGCCTACATAATTTTTAATACGTAGTTACTATCTGGAAGCTATAGGTGCTCGAACTGATGCCCCTCAACTTCAATACAACGATTTCAATATAGTGACTATTTTGTAAATATCCCGTTAATTTTAGGTTTAGGACGTATGAAGGTCAACACACTTTTACTTAGAATTTGATACTCTATTCATCTTTGGTACAAAAAGTAGATCATTCCGTTAAAAAAAATCAAGGTGACCTTGAAATCTCTGAAATGCCTCTGCCCACGAAGAAAGTACGTATCTTATAAGATGTGCCCCTTGATGCCATTTAAGTTCCACGCCTCAAAATTTTCATAAAGCGTACCGTTATGTCATTATTCGAGGTGATCAAGTTAGCTGGAATACCCTATATAAATTGTTTTGATTACTTTCAACGTCTGCGAGCCTAGATTTCTGGACAGCTGCAAGCCGTATACACCCAGGTAATTATATAAATGTTTTATTAATTTTTGACAAAGACTCATGCCCAAAAAGGCAGGGACAATGCGTGAGGACAAGGAAGGAAGCTTTCTTGATCATTTTCCGTCTCGCTTGGATGTGATCCACCTACAACATCGAATCGACCAATTGGCACTAAGTGATACGTCAACAGGTTTCTCAAGAGTTAGCCAATAGAAAAGATTCTTCCTCCTTTGCCGTTTTTCTCACCGTCACGTCACATTCAGCCAGAATAATTAGACGAAAATCAACTATCGTATAGTGAACTGCTCTGTAGATAGATCCACGTTATTTCCGTTATTCTTCGTTGTTAAATCTAACTGTTTTAATAAATCCTTATTTGGTTGTTCACGGAATATTTGCTCTATTTATCTTAACTACTCGAGTAGAGTGAAGTTGGTGTGTGAAGGTATAAAGCTTTAAGGCCTGAGGCGATCGTGCTGAAGACTTGTGGTGCAACAATGGGTGCACTTCTTTTTAGTCTGATTTTATACTTAAAGTGTGACTAGAATAAATTTAGTTAGTAACGTCTATGCGGCTTAAAAAGGTTAAAAATATGGAACCTGTGATAAATATTAGTATGTACAGTTTTCGTGTTATTAAGTAAAAGGGTATAATGTTGTGGATACATTTATTATTCACTACAAAGAGTTTTCATAATCATTATTATTCCTACTACCAGAGATTCATTATTTTACTTTATAGAAAATAACCATGATCACTTTTCGGGTAGATATATTACAAAATAACAAGTTACTTTTTTGATCAGCTCTCTTTAATATATTGTATTTTCCAATTTCATTAATTATGAAAATAGTTTTCGGTTTAACCCTCATTTACTAGGGATGAATCAAAGAATCTATTGTTCACTCTTCAGTATTTGTGTAATATTATAATTTAATGTTTACAATTTATAATTCACTTTTGTATGAAAAATAAACTTTATTCTTTATTTTTCTCTAGTAAATCAGGCTTAGGCTAACGATTTCCAGTTCCTATTACAGTTAATAAAATCAACTCTCACACATAAATTACATTTAATGTAAATAAATACAGATCGCATTAGATCTACATTGTACATGATGTTCACAAAAATAAATGACAATAACATGAAACTGTATTATGAAATGAAACAATTTTTTATAGTTTTTCTTACAGTAAATCAAGTCGGAAATTTGTGGACCGTGCCTCGTATATTAGTGTCAACGTTTTTTCGAGTATTTTCTGAAGACTATTATTCTGCTCCTAACGATTATAATGCTGGTCTGCATTCGAAGGATTTATGGTAGGGACTTTGGCTGTCCGCGGCTTTTGAAGAGTGTGTATTATGCTGGTGTCAGGAAATGCTTGGTTGGTGACCATACTAGGCTCTGGGTGTCATAGGGCCGATTATGGAATGGGTGTGTGGTTATTTAGGAAAGGAAAGTCCTCTGAAGTACATTGCAGGAATGGCAAGGATGCCTGTTTATAAGAAAAATGTCTTTATCGCACGACATTCATCTAAAACTTTCAAAATGGAACGATTTTTCTTTCAACTGGAAAGATTGAAAACTTGTACAAGGTGCAGTACGAAGTTATCAGCTTGATTTATTATTTGTCGAGAGAAATGGTTGTTCCTGTAAAGAACTACCAGACTCTAATACATCATTTATCACAGTGACCGTTTAATTCTGTTGAGCGTTACATTTATATAGAACAATTTAGCCTTAAGAAACCAGAGGTGCGTTTATGACCAGTCCATCCTAGCACAATAATACAGCGATCGAGGCACGCGGGCCCATTGTAACTCGAAATTAATTTTATTAGCGGTCAATGGTCATAACCTGGGATATTTGGGACAGCTGACAAATACGTGTTTTCCACCTGTAAATACCCTAATCACATTGATTTTCAGCAGCTAATTTCCAGGAATCCCAGGACGCCTTTAGAAAAGGAGAAAATATGACAGTCTTTCTCTTTTTACCATCGCACCAAATTTCGCCACATCCACACCAACAGACACGACCAATCACACTCAAACACACCCTTTCCACTATACACTGCATTCAACATAAAAGACAGAACCAATACAGACCAAGGCAGAACTCACACAACAACCAACACGTTCACATCACGATCAGTATTACAACTCAGTATACTTTTACATCTGGTAAAATAAAGAACTCGTTAGTACAGTACATGTAGTAAATACTAGTCATCATAAATATATATACATATACACACACGAAATATTATACATTTAATAAGACACCCCATAACAAGTGTAAAAAAATTTTTTTTCGTTTCTTTGGTATTCCACTAATTTTTAATTATTCCATAAAAAATATCTTTTTGGAGATTCCAGGAAAATGAAATTTATTAAATAGCTCGAAAAACAACAATTATCAATAGTTTCTTATAATTTCTTGACAAAACAAGTTTATCGGGTCACTAATCTGTCCGTAATTGGGCCACTTACCTTGATAGAGTGATTCCTCGATGAATGCGATACGAGTAACTGCGTTATTCGCACCACTGGGGGGTTCCCCTCTGAGATCAATAAAAGCAGAGTAAACAGGAGCTAATCAGAGGCTCGGCTACGGGTAAAAAACAAACTTATGAGGGGCTGAAAACTTGTTCGCCTTGCCACGAATCTTCCGAAGTGGACCCGAGTATGTCGCACTGATCGACATATTACTGTAATGTTATGTTTGGTATTGAACCCACAAGAATGATAGAAAAATTGAAGCTGTTAATTCGAAACGTTCACTGAATCGCGCTAACGACAATATTCAAGAAGCGTGAATCGATCAGAGGTATGGCACAGGGTCGCGAAACTGAATTGCAGTAATTCAGTGGCAATAACGTCATCGAAATTTCATATCCGCCTAATTGCCAGCCGTTCGATGCTTGAGTTGAGCGATTCCTGAGATTCTATCCACCCCATTCCCGTCGAATTTCACCTCCGAACTTCACGGGACTTATCGATTCTTTTCTGCGGCGAATATTCCAGAACAGAAAATGTTGCAGGTTATCGCCGCGACAGATAAGCACGAACTCTGAATACTCGATGGTATCGGATCAGATCAAGTTCACTGCCGTCGTTGCACCTGCATGGTATTCAAGACGCCGTGTTTGTAACGCGGCGGAGCTGTGCTTCCTTCGCTTATTGCTAGGGCTTAAAGTCGATAGGGCGTTTATGCGTCTCCGTGTGACCTACATAGAGGATCTCTTGGAATTTCCGGATTATTCCCGGCGTATCCTTACCCGTTTCAGGAACGAATAAAATAGTCCGCGAAAAGAAATTCTAATATTCTCTGTAACATGTACACCGTTGCTCAAAAGTTTGGGAGCAAAGACAAAATTTTCGAAGGTCAAGTTACAGATTTTTTGTTACAATCTCTAATAATCTCTAAATATCTCTATCTTCGCAAGGTATCAAACTAAGAATCATTGCAACATGTGCTACAATCAATTCGGAAATGATAACAAGTCTACGGGCTTTAGTAATTTGACAATCGTTTCTTCGACTTCTAAGAAGATCGAAAATCGAAGCTTCTACAATAATTGATTTAAAAATTTCGTTTTGAAAATTAAACAATTGTGAGACCATCACCTTGAAAGTACCTACTCCCCTTGAGACTGTATGTACGCAAACACATTTTAGCATCAAATCCATGGATCGTAACATTTCTGGTACTCAATTCTTGATATCTGCTTCAATACGTTGACTGCCACAGTGAAAAAGGCCACATGTGTCCAGACACACTTTATTTTGTTTCTTAAGTCACAAATTGTCGAAAGCATGTGAGTTTAGTTAATAGAGTCTGTTCGACTTGATATAAATTGTTCTGCGATATTAATTTTACGCAAAACTTTTGTAACTGTATTTAAATAATCCAGGATGTTTGTAATGTACGTATTACCCATTTGTGGTTGACGTAGCAGTCAAAGTGTTAATAACTTTTTTTCTGGTTCTATTAACATCTTTAAACATTCATTGAAGACTGTAGGTTTATAAGATGTATCTCTCAACTTTGTATATTAGCACCTACAGTGACAACTTTCACTTTACTTTTACTGCAGCAGTATATTACTGTGTAAACGTGTATTAGCATGTATGTTGTTCTTTTCTTTTCTTTAATTTTAACATTAAATATGATTAAGTTTAAGTTCAATTCTATTACACTAAGTACTTTCTATTATATGAATGAATATTGGGCGAATGTAAGCCCGTCTCAGTAAACTATTATCATTATAAAATGACGACCGCCGCGCGGGACGTAACATTACATATAATATTTTTGGTACGTAAAGTGCGTAAACGCTTTAATTCTTATGATTTCTGATGATTTCAAGAAAATCTTGGGACTCTTATGCTTAAAACAACAGGAGATTGACCTTCATGTCTTTTGGAGAAAATAACGCAAATGTTAATAATAGTAATACAACAAAATATAATTAAATAGGATTTGGTGAAAGATTTGTGGATTCTAAATTAGATACCCAAAATACAATATGCTGACCACAATTACAAGTTCATCTCATTTTTTGTATTTCCTGTTGTCTGTGATTAAAGCTATTTAGTCTTTGTTTGTATGATTATGCGAAACTATACTAAAAAATTACAATATAACACTAATTTTTCCACTAATTGCACGTATAATGAATTATTATTCATTACATATTTGAAATATATTTCTCCATTTAAAGAATTTATAAGTTTGTTGTTGTTATTTCATTAGTTTAGAGAGAAAAAATAATATTCACAGGAAAGAATAATGTTTGTAGACATCAAAAAGAAACAAAATAAACCGTTTATTAAAATAAAAACGAAATATCCATTCTTATTCAGATCGCTCTTTTACTATTACGTATATTCTCAATACGCCTCACAGCACGTGTACGACTCTTATTACGAACGCAAGACAGAGATCACCCGGAAACGAAAACAAAACATAAGCTATGTGTTTCAATTACTGATATGACTTTCTTGTATCAGTAAATCGGTGATCTTCCTTTTTCGATTGCAAAGAGGCGCTGAACTTAAAATTTAACCCTTAATTTAACCCTTTCGCGATGGCGAGGCTGGGGGGCGGTGCGCCGCTGGGAGCGGGTCGTCGTGCCATTAGTGCACATATGCCGGATATAACCGGCGCTAGCCAGTGTGAAGCATTTAGCGGAAGCCAGATATAACCAGCGCTAGTCGCGAAAGGGTTAATTAGTTCCAACATTTACACGCAAAGAAAGGATGTAGGTATATGTATAATAATGAATTACAATGAAAACGCCTAGATTACACAAATAATAAATTTAGTTCAGCTCTTCTTCAGTACTTTGGCAATAAACAAATATTTGTTACAAAGAGATGAATTTACCAGAAAAGGCAAAATGTACGAACATAATGACTACTTTATAATAAACTTATATTATTTATAAATTAATTGCTGCATATGCCGAGTCTAAATTATCCATTAATAAATCACATTGTATATCGCAACGGTATGAATACTATTGTAAAACAGTTACTGGTTTTAGACTATGTAGTAAATTGTGTTGAAAATTATTTTTGTTCTACGATTGGACAAAGTGAAATATTATTTCTTCAAAATGCACATTTCTGAAGCACTTATCGTCGTAAAAATACACGTTCTATTACCTACCGTCATCATTACTATAATTTTACAATGCAATTTGAGAATCAAATTCTTCTCCCATTAAGATTATCATATCCTACTGTTAGTGCAGCTAATAGAAGCTTTTGTATAACTTCGTTAATTACTTCTTGTGATACGAACAAAGCTTCGGCGAAAATCCATTTGTTTTTAACGAATTCAATCCGCGATAGTCGAGCTTCTGGTATTTCATTGTTAAATGTGACTGTTAAGTCTGATTTCGGTCTACCACTTGAATCACTGACAGTGAGCACAATGGTACTCTAAATGATTGCACGGAGGTCAAGGAATAATGGAGGTGTGTTTAATAAGATTTGAGTTTCCACGATACACTACCTAAGGGAACCTGTACAATGGATTCTATTCATTGGCTTGATTTTTCGAGAACAATACTATGCAGATCGCCTAAGCGAGAAATGTCTGTGAGCTGTTCCTTGATCGGTTTCTCCTATGTATGTATTCTCAGAAACTTACTTTTTACGCTGAATCGATTGTAGTTTAAATGATACACTCAATGGAGTAGAGTGAAAATTAAGGTATTATAAGGTGAATAGTTTTGCATTCATCATATATCTATTGGATAACTTTTGATTGATTATTTATGCAACTCTTGTATATTGCTTAGGTCATTTTGACACAATGCAGAATTTTTACTTAAAAATGTGATAAAACTAACGAAACTATGAATCCAGTAATTTTATAGATTATTGTTTATTTATATAGTGATGATTTATAAACAAATAAGGAGATATCTACGTTTAAAAAGAGATAGTCTTTAAATAACCTATTGAATCTTATAATTTAGGACTTGCATAGTAAGAAATGAGTATTTATACGTATTGATTGTAAAATGTATGTGAACATATTTCACGTATGCACATATGCATTACAGTGTCAAATTTAAAAAAAAATATGTTCGGTTTCACGTATAAGAAAAAATTAACGTAAATAGGATCGTATAAGAAAAACTTAAAGTAAATAGAAGTTGTATTCTTCATTTATTATAAAATGTTTTCTAAATGAATTCTTTCACTTGTGTTGAATGACTACTGTTAGAAAAACGGTTCTAAAATTCTTATCGGGAAATAATTATGATCATCTATTGTTATATTCGTTAGAGAGAGAACATCTAATAATATACAGTCAATAGTTTGATCGTGATTGGTTGAATAATTTATACGGTGGTTTTAATTGACAACGGGTAGAAGTTATCCCTGATTGATTGGTGATAACGTCAGCAGCGCAGCGGTTCCACTTGCGAGGTACATCAATATTCCGGCCTGGGATCGTAAATAATTTACAGCGAGACCGATAGTACTGACGTAAACTGCGTTTTGTTGACGCATTACACCGAGCCCGAAATTTCAAACGTATTGAATACAACCGTTCAATGCTAAGGTGAAGTGGATTATTGTCCAAGTTAAGTAAATTCAGAAATAAATCAACTATATGGATCACGATGTCCGCAGATAATGAAGTGCAAATTACGTTTCATTAATAATTACACGATACATAGCTTGCCAGTATCAGCACTAGGTGAATGGGTTTCATCAACATCACTGTGCAAGTGAAAATCTCATTGAATCTTTGTTAAGGGAAAGATACCTACACACACAGACACTGCTGTTGTAGTTACAGTTTTAGTGCCACTTGAGATATAATTGCAGGCATATCAAACAACGTTTTCGTATCAACGGGTACACAAGATTTATGTTTATCTTAATAAAGATTCCTGATGACTGATTTATTAATATTCTTGTATACAGGGTGTCACAGATCGAGAGTTTAGGAATTCAATAAAAATTGACCAAATATTATTTAAAATATAAAATCAAAAATATTTCATCTAGCGAATCATTTAACGGTAAATATTTACAATAAGTGAGCCACCTCCGATTTCGATGATCAGCTGTGCCACTGTGACCACAGCCCACCGTCAGCTTCGGGGGCTCGGATCAACTTTCACGAGTGGTGGGAATGAGGACAATATTGGCATTTTGAGTGAGCATTTCAATTTGATTCTTCTAATTCTCTAATTTCTATTAATTTCATATTTGTCTGGTGTAAACATTTAAAAGCACATTCAAAATATCATTTCACATATGTGAAATAATATTATACCGATTTTAAGTTTGTACTATTTAAGCGTTTAAAATGCAAATACGTACTTACTTAATCTACGAAACATATACATGCGATTTACAAAAGTGAATTTCCTAATGATATTTTGATTTTAGAAGTTATTCAGGGTGAACAAATTGCGCGGGTCACCCTGGATATGTATGTATGTAATAGTTGTTTATTTATTATTGTAATACTTGACGCTCGTAAGAGAAGTAACGTGTGTATATACATTTTGTTCTTCTCTTTCTCTATTTTTCTAAATGTACTTCGTATACCACTCTGGCGAAATAGTGATACAATATCCTCAGATTATGAGTATATACAAATAATGATGATTTTTTCCAGTAAATTGAAAAAAAAGAAAATTGGTTAATTGGTAAATTTTTTAATATTTCACGCAAATATTACCAAAACGAATCAGTTAAGTGTACGGGTGTCTGTAGCTTCGGAGCACTCCGTATAAATGTTTAATATATACTCATAGCAAATGGTTGAACTTACCGTCAGTTACGTCGTCGATTAACTTGCTATACGTATGCGCCCATCGATTGGTCGGGTGCTTATAATGCGCGTTACAGTAACCATTTACTATCACCTTCATTAGCGTCAAGTTGTTGGTGGCTCCTTGGTAGGATTAGTATTCTATTCGATTAACGCTGGAACACGGCTAAGTGAAACAAGATTTTGCGACAACAAGCGACGCGGCTGCGGACCCGTTCAAGCTGCGCCGGGGTCGCATGAACTGGAAACAAATTGAATCAACCCCTTTGGTATCGATACGCATGGCCGACAAAACGAACCGTTGAATTTTGCTTGTAAGTCATCGAACGTGCTGCGCTGGCGATTGGAAAGGTGATTTATTTTTATTCGCAACAGCACAGTTTCCATTACTTTATAGTCGACTGCTCTGAAGTTTATTAACCGTTGAGTTTTTCCTTTCCGTTTTAAATATTACCTACCTGTTAACTTGTTCGTCGTGTGTAATAATTAGTGTGCATGTGTTTCTGCAAATACTCTTATTTTTATATGTTTATTTATTTGTATTGGTGCATTTTATTTTTTTTATTTTCATGTTAATTAATCGTTTATTTGGGGCAGGAACGCTGTAATATTATAGGGCAAAAGAACTTGAGGACAAACGTAAAAGTTTTAATGTCAATAGTGGAATGCAATATAATACAATATTATGAGAAACAATATAAGATAGGAGCAAAAAGGTACACACAAAAAAGAAATTTCAAACGTTGAGAAAAAGAGAAATGAAAGAAAAGATCAGAAATTGAAAAAAGGTTGACAATTGACAGAGAACCACTCTAGAACTGTTAACTGTGTTACAAGTTGACTTGGCAGCCTTCCACATTTGATCCAACTAGGGATCTTCGGTAACCTGAAAATTCAGATTTTTTTTTAAACGTTTCAGATTTTTAGGGGACTAAAAGTACCAATCCATTGTTTTGGTACATTCTACTTCCTTAGGATGAAAATACCCTTTGAAAATTAATGTCTTCCTATTTTTTTGTATATCCAAAAACTGAAGTGCATATAAAACAATTATTATTGTAGTGAAAATATGTTCTATAAAACTGTCAAATGAAATTTTTAATAATTTATTTATATATTAAAACGAAAAATTTCTAACAATATCATTAGGATTCATTTAAATACTTTAATACGGTGAGTTTATGATATTAGTACTTTCTATTCTGCATCATAATATATGTATAACTTATTATTATAAAATTTTATTATTCATTTTAGTTTCGAAAGGTTACGAAAATTGAGGTATTTTGTAGTTTTTAGACCCTTGCTTTTGACTTTCATCGGTAAGCTTTTACCATGAGAAACGGAACGATATTTTTATCGTTCTTTGAATAGTGACGAGCAACAAATTTTTCCATTAGTCCGATTCGGCTCGCGTGACCGCCGCGAACCGGCCTTTCGTTATTCGTAATATCGGGAAATATTTATGGGGCGTTCATCGGCGAACGAAAGAGATAAACGTCCCTCGAATTTTCTCACGTCTCCAGAGATGTATGCGCATCCTCCCTATATCTCACCGCCATTTCTATCTATCTCACTTTGGCCCCATCGGTTTTCATCCCCGATTTCCAGCTGAGCTCTGTCTTGAACTTTTGTCCCTCGTCCGCGTCCTGTCTAATTCATTCGATTTGCCCGTGAACGAAAATAGCACAGTTAATGCACGGTAAAGTGACATTTTTAGAAGAACGTTATTAAACATAAACATTCTATTGAGTGACGAGAAAAATGTAGAAGAATGCGATGTTTATAGACAATTTTTCCGTTATTTTATTATAATACCCAGAACGCAAATGTTTATGCATGTTTTCATTTGTTCAGATTATTTTGCAAAAATCGAACTCAAACATTTTGTTCCATCTGACAAATATTTCAGTATGGTAAACTGTAAAATAAAAGTTTCATTAATGTTTCTCAATGCTATGTTTCACTGTATTGCATTTTCCTACCATAATTGCATGAAATTTTCAATCCGTTAGGTGAATGCATAAGTGACCTTTTATGGAGTTTATAATGGAGTTGCTGAACTGGATTTCTTCGATTAAGAGCACTTAATTGTTTGAGTATTTTTGTGTTTCATAACCTTGATATTGTCAATTATAGTTTACTTCAAAAATGTTGTGTTACACCATATTGTACTACAATGGTTACCTTGATTCATTTTGTTCGTATTTCTTTCACCAGATCTTTCATCTGACGATTTGATTTATTCTCACAGATTTCTTTAATCTATCGATCGATCCAGGGTTATTTAATAGAACCCAGTTTCTCGAGCTATTTAGTCCAGGGACGTGACACGTACACCGAACAGGAAATTGCTCAGCTCGTGCCGAAATAATGTTCCTTCCGAGTGGCGCAGTTGTGTTGCGGAATTCTATCAAACAAAGTAGAACGTTCAGATACGGAATGGCATGGCTGCAGAGATTTACGTGTTCACCTTAAATCTACGGTAAAAACATTCGAAAATTCGTCGATGGATTTGAATTACGACGAAAAAATAACAAATGATTTCATGATCTTCACGATTTCAAAATTGTTTTCATTTATTAAATTATTTTCGAAAGATGCATGAAAAGTAAACCTGAAATGATATCATTAGGAAATTCACTTTTGTAAATCGCACGTATGTTTCGTAGATTAAGTAAGTACGTATTTGCATTTTAAACGCTTAAATAGTACAAACTTAAAATCGATATAATATTATTTCATATATGTGAAATGATATTGTGAATGTGCTTTTAAATGTTTATATTAGACAAATATGAAATTAATAGAAATTAGAGAAGCAGAAGAATCAAATTGAAATGCTTACTCAAAATGCCAATAACTCATATTGCTGTTTCCTTCGCAACTGTAGATCTTACAGCTCTGAAAACCAAGCACAGAGTCGACAATACCATCTCAAAACCAAGTTTTCACTAAAATAATGATCAAAAAACGCACAGCAGCTGATACAATAGCTGATCTTAACATAGCTAATTTAGTCCTTAATCCTCTGACATTTTGAAAGTATACTAAAAGGAACGAGTTTAGTTTTTCTTCGATTCGCAAGATTAATTTTTATGAACACCATTTACACATGGGATAATTTTATTTATTTCACCAGAATCATGTAAGCGTTTTAAATCTGTCCTTAAATTACTTATGTAAATACGTTTGTTGTTCCTTTGTGAGATCCTCGCTAATACGAGTGGGTCCATTATATTTCTTCTTGTTCTTAAAAACAAGGATAACATCTTCTTTTGAATTTAAAATAACTTTAAGGGGTCTAGAATGATCAGCACGATTTGATCCCACGCGATATAATTTCCTGACAGAGAATCCGGATGGATTTATTTGTTTGAGGATGTTATCAGCTAGTTGTTTATCCAAGGTCATATTATCAATAGAAGATTTGTCAGTATTCGAGGAGTTGACTGAGCTTGTATGATCCAATGCTTCTTCTACATTGAATGTCATGATATTTCATGATCTTCGCTGTCTGTCTGCGATCCCGGCTATGATGTCCTCTTCTGTGCAGGGAGTAGTGGAAACTGAGGACAGGTAAGACATCTTCTCCACTAATTCGTATACTCTACTTCTGATGCACGAAATTTCCGACTTTAAGTCCGATGTTATACATCTGAGAAGACAATTAAAAAATTGGCCTTTAAAACATGGATGTCCAGAGCAATGCAAGCAACTCGGATGAGAAGCGATTCCACACAAAACACATGTTACAGGTGTCACTACTTTTGCGTTGCATCCCTTGCAGGTATGGTCCATGATCGTAAATTAATTTCACTGAGAATCATACGACGAAAAATTTAACGACACTTAATATGATGAATAACGATTCACTGTATGGTATACTAGGCGGAGCAAAACAACAACACGTTTGTCACCTACGATAGCTCACACAGAAGTGATAATTATAATATGTCTAATGCAAGTTTTTTTTTGTTTTTTTTTTATTATTAAGCATTTCAAGCCTAAATGGAGGCTTACGTCTGTTTTACATTAAGGATTAAGAATTATTACATTATATTGATTCTTTCTACATATTATATTACATTTTGTACCTTACGATGTATGCGTAGTGAGTGAGTGTGTGACTTTATATAGTTTTATTACATTGCTTCAAAAATTTGAATATGTTCTTACAAGCTTGTGCGTTTGGACTCTTGATTAAGTATTGTATTTGGAGGGGTAGTCGGAGTTTAAGTTTTCTCAGATTGTTAATTATGTCTATTTTTTGACTGTTGTAGAGACAGCACTGCCATATTAAGTGGTTCAGGTTTTCTTGTCCTTGGGTGTATTCACATATAGGGTTAACTTTTATACGTATTCTAGCAACAGAAGCTGTTAGGTTGTAGTGATCGGCTCTACATCTATTAAAAGTTACTATCAATTCGTGAGATAGATTACATTTGTCGAACCATGGTACGGTAGATTGATTGTAATACAGTTCAAAATATTTTTTGCCTTTAGTTAGACTTTGTTCGGTGAGTAAGCGGTTATTTTCGGCGTTAGAAAGTATTTTGTACTGGTAGAACTGGTCTGTAAACGGTATATGTATAGCGTGATTCTGGCTCTGATCCCTTGGTCGCACTCTTGGCACGATTGTCTGCAGCTTCATTACCAATTATCCCAATTGTGAGAAGAAATCCAAATAAACTTTATAAAAGACTTGGAGTTATTTGCCAGAATTTCTCTATAGCTTTTTTGTATCTAGTATGTAATTATTGATCTTTACATTTATTTTTGTTGAGTTCAGGCTGTGTAAGCCGTTCAAAGAATCGGAAAATATAAAGTTCTGTAAGTCGAATGGAAGTCTTACAATTTTTTCATTTGCAATAAACGATGTTGTAGTTACAATTTTTTTAATGTGGATGTTCATACAAATTCAAATTATCGTAGACTAGTTATAACACCTAACAGTCAAACAGAGAGCCATTTTTGTACAAACAATTTTATTAAACGTATCTTTCTAAAATATTTCACATATACGTTTTGCCACAACAATATACTTACACTCCACTTCTAAAGTATAAATACCGCAATTATAAGAAATTTGAAAATGTCTCCATGTTAATACAATTTTGGTACAATATACGAAGATTTTTCCAGATAAGTTCCATTGAAATTAAGTTATAACTATGCTAGGAAATTTGGCGTTACTTGACGCAAAATGCTTTAGACACGTTTCGCACGCTACAGGATCAAACAGCTTTGAGGGTCTAACGCAAAACCGTCAGGGGCATTGATCGTAAACACGCTGGAATTTTGTCTTTGGATAAGTGGTAGGTTAGTTGCTACGGATTGTACGTCGATGACACTTGCACTGGATTGAAAATGTAGAGGTAATGAGATTTATCGGGAATGACCGGTATTTTAATGGATCGGGCCTATGCCTTTAAATGACATTATCCCTATGTCCTTCCCTCTGTCCTTAGGAATACCAACGGTGCCGTTCGATCGGTACTTTCCATGGGTTAGCTAAACTCCAATATCGCGACACAGAAGAGCCAGCCACCGCTGGGGCCAAAGGAGTACACGATGTTGAGGAGGAGAACGGTTGGAATGGCGCGAAGGATAGGAGGGTCGAAAATGAACGATAAACGAGGGAGGCGGTAGGAGTCGCGTGGCAAGGTATTTAGTAATCGGACTTCAGGAATCTTCAATATAGGAGAGAGTAATGACATAATAATTGATCCCAGAGATTGTTCCCTCGTTCACGGCTATTCATTATCAGTTTCCTTAGAGACATGGTTACCTTAATAGCAATTATTGTTGGCATTTTGATGGGCCTTTGTTTTAGTATTGGTTGGCCAAGAGTTAGAATTGTCACCCTTTTTTGCAACTGGGCCAACGATCATACCCAACGTAGGGCCCACGTCACTATAATACGAAGGGCCAATTGGTGGTTTCTTTCTGTAGGGCCAATTATTGAGTATCTACAATAAATCAATAATAGGAAGACAGTTGGCTGTACTACATTTCCATAAAATCCTTTAAAAATATTTGAAGGAGTATAACACTGGAAATAATATTTAGAATAATTACTTGTCATAATAATTATATGCATGTATAAATTGTATATGTATATTAAACAGGTCAACAAGTGTTTTACCAGCAAAAGTTACGATAATACAAGGACATTTGTCCTTGTGTAGTGTGTTATCGTTTCCACATTGATTTTAGTAGATACTTCAATGATTCGTTGTTTCATATCTTCCACCTTTTGTGAATAAAGTTTTTCCATACCTTTAAGACATAACGGAGATATTCCAGGTGAACAGCGTTATTGGGTCACTTTGTATAAAGGTATCCCAGTTAAAGCGTTACCAGATGTTTCTTTCGAGGTTATTATAAAATAATTTTTTGACTTCTTCCTAATGTTCTTTCAAATTACTTACAGAATGCTGCTACTGGGATCCCATCGATTACAAGATGAGTATATTCTGAAGTTCTGAATATAAATGTCTAGAATCTCTTCAATTTAAGGAACATTTAACTGACAGTTCTTTTTCATTTTTCATAATTAAAAAATTGTGATGAAAAATAATATAGATACTGATAAGTAACTACCAGTCGGACCAGTTGGTACTACTGGCTACCAAATCAAAGAAGGGCTAGTGAAGAAACATCGAATTATTATAGTATAGGTAATGTCCAAGGGTAGTATGAATTATCCATGTAAAAGGCGTTGCTACTCCATATTGTCACCTTTAAGTACACGTATTTAGTAGAGATGCACTCAAGAGGTGGAACATACCTGTTGCTATAAATATTAATAAAATTGATAACAATTATCCGAAAATGGAAACATTTCTGTATCGTTACATTTAAAAAAATTAAGAGGGCACGCTGCCCGTAATATGAGAAAATATGAAAAATAGGAATAAATAAAAAGCAATCTATTTCTCCGGTTATTAGTTTTGAAAAAACAATTTGCATAACTTAAGTTGGAACAACCTGTATGAGAGTAGGACAGATTTTCCTTTAGATTGACAAAAATGGTTTTAAAAAAAAATCTGTATTTATTAACAAAAATTAAACTATAGGTACACATTTCGTCATTTAAATACTTCAGTGCATGTGACGCAACTGATATGAAATGAAGAAATCAGAAGTTTCAGTTTTGATATTGTTATTATACAGTTTTACACGAATTCCGGTTCAACGAATTAATTTAACCCATGACCAATATTCTGATGGGTAAGTATTTGTTCCTATATTACCTGCTGTTTTCCAATTTTAACAACAAATAACATGTAAAAAGATGCAAGCGAGCGTCAATGCTACGTTGATTTCAAAGTAAACGGAAGTATTCGATGAGTAATCAAGGATGCAGTTTGTTTGCATATATGCAAAGCTGAGAAATATTCTGTAGGTACCTAACTGCTCCAACTCCAAGACCGACCGACCCGAGACAATCTCGAGGAAGCATCCTTATTAACCTTATTGCAGTCCAATTGCACGATTTTAATTACTTTTGCTAAGGTAATATTTAGTTGGTACCAGTCAATTAAGGGATGCAAATTATTCCGTATTATACGTTTAAGAAGATAGGCATTAAAATAATGATTGCGGGAGCTTAATTCCTTAAACCGTTTCGTGTTAAGTCGATTTCACATTTCGAAAAAATTAAATGATTTCTCACGCAATTACAAAATATAATAATACTTTTCAAAAACATTTAGTACAACGATTTAAAAATATCGAGTAGTTGAAATCTATGATCAATTGTGTGTTTGTTTTAATTTAGATTTCTACTATACTTTGTTCCTTTATATGTATATTCACTGTTACTGTGTATAACACATTTGAAGTAATTTTATATTATTTTAATTTGTACTTGTATTTTCATATTTTGTAGATGGTCAGTTTCTTTTAAGAATTTTAGATGATATAATGTTATATTTCTTTTGTTTATAAAACAGTAAATGTTCAATAACAGAGTTTAGAAAAAGACGACTTTTTTAAAGTAGTCATGTAATTAGAACATCATAGACCTGGCTCATGTAGTTGAACTGATTAAAAAGGTGTTTTAAAATTTTCATTCACGATCGGCATAAGAATGTGTGCAAGTGGCGCATTTTCTTTTTTCAAGGTGTTCGTTCCCTATGATTCCCTCTAGTATAGCTCTTTAGCGTTGCGTAATTAGTAATATGGGGTCAAGTGGTGCACTTTAATGAGATCTACCATGCGTACACACTCGTGCAGTTCTACACAACGCTTACAATTTTTCCGAGAAACATAATCATTTATTTTTAAACCTTATCCCCGAAACGGTATACGTAACTATTAACATAACTAGTCAACCGTTTATATATATCCTGATATTAAAATATTTTTCAGTGGTAATATTAAATGAAAAACTCATAAGTAATTAAACTACTGTACTTGTCAGTTCAATTCAAGTTACTGCACGAAAACTATAATTTATAAAACAGAATTAAATATGTTCCAATCAGGAAAGTTGTGTAATAAAATTGATTTTAACTGATAATATTTAAACGATAGGAATGCTGCATAGGAAAAGTATACTGACAAATTCTTTAAATAATATCAACTTTTAAAATTCACAAAGCAGCCTGGATCTGATGTACTAACAATAAGTTACATAAATGTTTCTGTAGGTCATACAAATGCAGATAGGTTACATGTCCATTTACCTATTCATTGTCAGAAATGAATTGTATATATCCCTAATTCTATTGTGATTAATACTGTCTGCGTGAAATAAATTAATTAAATTTAACTTCCATAATTAAGGTGAAATTAGTAAATATAGAAAAAGACGCCTTATATATGGCAAGCAGTGTATTTACTTTATGCTACATTCATATTATGTTTCCTGTTTAACTCCATACTCGATAGCCTTTACTTCGGAAATTAAAAATTACCTGTAAATACCCAATAAACAATTATTGTTTGGTGGAAATATTTTTGAAATTGCTTTTTGTATGAAATTTTACACGCAGAACAAAAGAAAGAACACCCAATAAAAGGTTCTATTCTTGATCGTATGAACAGGGAATTAATTGCTTGGGCTTTTAATATTTCATGGAGGAGTCTGGAACGCTAGAATTAACTCGAGGAACGTTGACTCCAGCGTAATGGAATCCTTTAATTAATGTATACACCAGAAGTAATCATGAAGGAGAAATAAAATAGTACAATCATTTTATGATGAAGATATATGTACATTACAATAAACGTGCGTACGTTATAAAAATTGTCATTAAACGGAATGCTTATTTCGTTTGCAAGACAGAAGGTAAATAAGTAAAAAACATGAAGAACAACACATGATTAAACAATTGTTTACTTTTTAAAAGATATAAGTGGCTTTGGAATAGATATGCAAATTCTCAGTTTGTGACATGAATAAAAAAATAACAGAACTGCCCAGAGGATTATGTCTCTTTACTAGGAGCTTTATTAAGTCAGGAATAATGCATAGATACTACCAAACTGTTTTTAAATCTTTACTTTGCTATGTTTTTACACGTTGGGCGATCCTATAAATGAACAAATATACATAGTCTAACATTGAATGCGTCAGACAATTAAAAATGAATATAAATTGTATAAATCATATAAATCCAATTTTCTTGTTCGGAATATTATTACAGAACCAGATAAAATTAGATGATGAAAATAACCTAAATTAAAATGCTCATCCGAGATTATCAACATAATTTTGTCAGAAGAAAGTAACTTATGATTAATTTAAATTAATTATTTGTAAGGGAAGAGTATAAATGAAGTCAGTGTTTAATTTACAGTAGTAAATTTTACATAAGATTTTTCAGAAGACAATTTGCAGTAGTTTGTAATAGGAAGGTAATGATCAGAGCTAACGCAAAATATAATTGATACAAACAAAAATCTATTTTGAAAAGAAAGGTTGAAATTACGAGAAAATCGGAGTAATTAATTTCCCATTAGTGATGGTTCACTGTTCTGCTTATAAAGAAGAACAGCCGCGAAATACATTTACCACGAACCTTGCCAGAGTTAACGCGAAGACTCTTTTGATTACTGATGATTACCATTGTTTTCGAAATTATTATTGTAAATGCACTGACCAAAAATTTCGAGTAGGTATAAATTTCTTTAACTGTAATTAAATATAGATGAATTGACTGGTAAAAATTACTCAAAATAAAAATGTAATGAGTCATTCCGCTATCATCTTTATTTTTCAGAGAGAGAGATTCCAATATGACTTAAAATTAGAAAAATATTACCTATTATTTATTAGTAGATATTAAATTATTGCACATGGTAAACTATTAATAATCAAAGTTGTGACAATAAATTATACAAAATTATTCGTTTTGTTAGGGAATGTGTTTAACACGATTCACATGATTCACAACGGTTTCACCTTGACCGGTTAATTGAAATTTGAATCTATTATAATAAAACATATTAATTAAACCATTTAAATATTGTCTAAAATACTTTTCACACATTTGACTGTTTTTGTAATATATAATGCTTGTAAACATATCTTATCCAATCTGGACAATATATTATTGATAATGCGAATATTACAAGCATGGTTATTCAAACATACGTAATTAATTTCTTCAAATTAAATTTCGCAGTACTAAGAGGTGTAATAACAAATTTTCGAGAATAATTCATTTAAAAATAGTTATTCTGAAAGTTAAATAGATATAAGGCAATCGCCATTAAATCCCCTTAAGACTGTATCATTAATCACACAATCCATTGATAATAACATTTCCGGTATTTACTTTAATGATCTCGTTACATTACGTGGTATGACAACAAATTTTCGAGAATAATTTTGTTTCCGCCAAAGTGGACGTAACTGTTTACATTGTTGCCACTTAATATAATAATAAATGTATCCAGAGTATAATTTACACTGTAGTACAAAGTAAAATCCGACACAGAGGTCACCTGTACATAGGTCTGGAGATACTTATCTATTAAAGATATAACGAAAAAGACTTACATGTATACTAAGTATTATAAGATATGTTACATATATTCTATACATGTATTTCGTAGGATAGTATCGGCATCATTAGCATGAAAGAAACTTTTACCTACTCAGAAAATACAATGAAAGAAAATATTTTTCTAAAAAAGGAATTAATTTAAACAGTTTCAGCAAATATTCGATTTAATTCAAGCTTTCAGTTTCTTGATTATGGTTTCCCTTTTATGTGTAAGAATTTTGAGATTATTAGGAAGCTTGTTGAACGTTTTTATTGCAGATACCTTACTAGTAGTTACTACTCTTACTACTAATAGTCTTATTTATCTTTGGTAATATTACATTTTTATTTTGAGTAATACTGTCTGATTGCACATATTCCTAATTAAGATTTTTATAACGATGAATTAGAGCTTCTAAAGTAAAAGATTGTTAGAGGTAATTTGAGACTACCTAACTTTCTCATGAATGTATTTAATAATCTATTTTGCATAGTTTGTAAGGAGTCCAATGCATTATCATGTGCTCCATCCCAAACAATAATTCCATACTTACAGATGCTATGAAATAAGGCATAATAAATTGTGATTAGAGAATTTGTATGTATAATTTTGGCTAATTTGGAAAAAATAATTAATAGGTATTTAGTCTTTTTGATGAAATAATCAATGTGTTTATCCCATTTCATGTGATAATCAAATTGGACTCCCACATATGTATATTGTTCAACACTTTTTATAGGTTCATTATTTATATTAATATTCATATGAACAGGCACACCATCACAGTATATTCCGAAAGTCATAAAGACAATCTTTATTACATTTGAAGATAATTGATTTAACGAAAGCCAAATACTAACTCTGCTTAGATAGTCATTCATTTGTTTTTGTGCTTTAGATCATGTTTTATCAGCGCTACAGATAACAGTGTCATCGGCATATAATGCTGTTGAGTCTTTCAGCAGTAGATTCAATAAATCATTTGTATCCAATATGAATAACAGAGGACTTTGACAGAAACAATATTATTCTTGAAACTTTGTTGTCAAATAAATATTAGAAACTGACAAATGTTACAATCAACGGATCCGACGCAGTAATGCGTGTGTCTCAATCAAGGGAACTACTTTAAAGGCGATGGCTTGATATCCATTCGATTTTCAGAAGAAAATTTTTCAATGGATTGTTCCCGAAGCTTTACTGTCGTGTGCTGTATTTCTGACGTTCAGTGTTTTAATTTTCTAGAAAAATTATAAGTGACCTACACTTCTTCGAAAACTAACATAGATGTGCATATCACTATGAATCGAAAGGGAAAGCAGTTTATCATAAGCAATATGTAGATTAAAAACCAGCTGGTTGGCCCTGAAATTGTCCGGTAATAATGTGCTAGATTTCTTTGAGTTTCGTATTAATTCCATTAGGAGTTTCTCACCGTCTCGATTCTTGAATTCGTAGAGTGTTTCAATACTACTCGATTGATTGTAATTACGACACAATGAAAGACGTAGTATAGAATTGGTAGTTGTTGAAATAGCTGTTGGATTCTCGATAAATACGAAAACTTCTATTTTGTTTTAAGCAGCGCGGTGAATTTAGAATATTTGACAGCAGAAAAACAGTAACATAATGCATGCTATCGATTTTTGTCACAATTTTAGATAAAGGATAATATATTGGGGATGAAGAATGGCCTCAATATATCGTAGGTGCTGAATTATTGAACGTTGAATACAGGTGCACTGCATTGACACGTTACTCTAAGGATGGATGGCCAAGCATGTGCTGGTCTGAGATACGGTTTGAAGGATTTTATAGTTCGACATTTTTCGTTTGACTTTGTAATTCAATTGGGAAGGATACAATCCTTATTCTTTCGATAGGTGTCAACTTGTTACAATGTACGCAACGACAGACAATTAATAAGGTCGAATATTACGTACTAAATAAATATGTTTCTGAACTTATGTAACCTGTGTTTTACTGTTTCAGATATGGAAAGAATTTCTATTCCAAGCATATTAACTTGTGAACCTTTTTCGTCGAAAGCTACTTTTACTGTTAAAAATAATGGCGTTAAAGTTCATCTCTGTCACATAAACTGTAAGGTGAACGTCCTATCAAGGAAAATCAAGACATAATTATTAGGATAAATATCATGTTAACCTTTAACTGTTGAGGAGGGGTTTGAAGAACCCCATGAATATTTTTAAAATACCTCATGTTTATTCACTAGCCATTTAAAGAGATGCTCATTAATTTTGATATGTTCTTACGTGAAAAAAACATCTGGTTGTGTAATGAATAATAGGATTTGTGTAATAAGGATGATAGTAAGTAACATATGACCAGATTTTCGTCTTACTAGTTAAAGGGTAACCCAATAAAATAAACTTTGGCGCAATTACCAGAAGCCTTCCTCGTTTGTATATGTGTTGTTATGTTATGTTTGTTCCAGAAAAAAAGATCAAACATTATCGGTTCCAATATTAATAAAATAGAATATACAGGATGAGGTACTTAAAACCGGCCACCTGAATAAATTTGGCTGTTATTGGTGATAGGAAAAAATGCATCACGCCAAAATTATTATTATGAGAACTACATTATACTTAAGTTTCATTAAAATCGGTGATTGACACTTCGGTATGTTCCCTTGTTAGAACATAATGGTGCTACTCCTGCTACTTTTCGATAAGGTTAGTAATTTGGACATTACTTTGACTGGCATTTATCTAAATATATACAGGTTGTTCGTGTGATAATCTGGTAGAAAAGTATTGCATAAAAAATTGTACTTCTATAAAACGGCAAATAAATTGCATTAATAGTAATGTTTAAATTAATGATTAAAAATTAAATCTTGGAGGTACATCTCGCATATGGACGAATTGATTTTGTTCAGTTTATATCTTACACGAACTCGAATAGTTTACGGGGCCATTATCGTTGGGAACGTGTTGTTTCTCCGTGTGCTCTGTGTCTATGCTACTGGTAATCATTTGCCCAGCAGAAGTTCACACGTGTTTATATGTATATGTACGTATTCGCATATATACTTTTGATGAATCTCTGGTGACATCGCGGGATTTGTTTGCAACTTGGTTTCAACGTACCGAATCACCTACACGTAAGGGATGCATTCCCTTCCATAACAGCTGAAAATTTTCTTGAGCTTCTTAATGCAAAACGATATTTGGCTAATAATTGAAACTATAAGTTACATATTATAGGGTAATATCTGATAGAGATGTTACGAAAATTTAGTGTATTAGAAGTTATACGTACGTTTTAAAATTTAAAAGAGACAGCAATTTTCCATTTACAATTTATTTGCTATTTTAAATAGCTTTGAATCCTAATATTCCTGTAATGAAGTACTAGATCTTAAAAGAAACATTGTTCGACCTTTATATATGAAATTTCGTGTGAATATTACAATTTTCGTCATCATGAGTTTCAACTTCATAATTCATTGAAACAATCATTCAAATGATTAGGTTTGTAATTATAAAATTGTGTAATTAAGAAGTATTACCATTCGTTCAAGAAAAAGATAAGTTCAATCTTTTAAGAAGAAGTAATTGCATGCAAAAATTTTCTACACGAAGTTAATATTTATTCCGTACATATATAATTTCATAGGAGACATTCTACAATAATATTTAATATTTTTGTATATGTACCATGAACACCCTTTACATGCGCTAGTGTGGGCGAAATCGACGTCAATAGATAAGTGTGAAAATCGCCGATATTACATCAAGTTGTCCGCTATGTACGGAGCAGTGGAAATGCGAACATTTTCCCAACGTCTATTTCGACAATTTTATCGTATTCACTTGATTTCACACTTCACAAGTGAAGTAAAAAAAAAGTGGACTCGATATATAAAATTATTTTGTGCACATTGTTTTCGTAGAAATTGGCTAAAATCGTACACATTAAAGTCTCATTTTTCTTTTAAATTGCGGAACGAGTAAAATGGTAATCGTAATAATAGATTTCCGTAATTTCAGATGGACTATATATCATATTTTAATTTTGATAAATCCCTGCCTAGTATTCAAAGAGTGATCAATTCGATGTGGAACGATTCACACGTATTGCTTTAACACGTTGAATGCCGTGGGGGTCACCGGTTGTCGGGGTTTTTCGTTAATATCTCTTTAACAAAGCGTCAGATAACATTTTTACTAAGGAAAAACTTGTTTCAAATCACCTCACGAGTCCCTCATTTCCGGGTCCTCCAACATTTTTGTTACACCCTGTACAATGAATACGTACTAAAGTTTTAAGTCGGTGTGCAAAGATAAGAAAAATAATATAATTCGAAAAAGTGGTAACTTCTTCCTCCGCTACTGTACATCAGTTTATTTCGCCTCTACATTATTAATGCTTCACAGTTTGCGATTTGATGCTCAAATGTGAGACATATTGTTTCAAATGTCTGACTATTTTCCAATACTAATGTTATTATCGATAATTGGTAGTATACTAATTATAAAAAAAGGAGTTATATTTGGTGTCCATACTACACGTTAAAATCTGTATCAGAATCGGGCCACGCTCACCAGCCAGTAAAGATAGCCAAATTCATTAAGAGGTCTTGTCACTGTAAAGCTCTGAAAAATTGTTATTTTTTGGGACTTTTATTTTTCAGTGAATGAAATGTTCAATGTAAATGAAGTGTTGTCTATTTATTAATACACTTATTGAGAGTATAAACAAAATTTTTTTGAAACTTTTAATATATTTGTTTTTTATTTACATATCGCACTGAAGTGAGCGCCTTGAAAAAATTATGCAGTGGTGGCGTTGATGATTGCGGGAGAATCACGAGTCAGAATCAAAAAATTCAAATTGATTTTTAATCAGTATGAGTGTCGTTATCGTGGAAACAAAAATTATTTTGACCGCTTAAAAATAAACAAAATGGCAGAGGTTTAAATCTCAAATTTCGAAATTCGGTGAATCTTTTTAGCCATCTTGCATTGTAAAAAGTATGAAATTGTTGATCAGAAAAGATTTCCGTGGTCCCTGCGATGGCTACTGGTGTGTTGAATAATATGTACAAATTTTAGACTCATTGGTCAGACAGTTTTTTTGCAATCACCTATATCAGCACTACATAATTTTTTGAAGGCGCTCACTTCAGTGCGATATATAAATAAAGGAAACTATTAAAAGTTTCAAAAAAAATATTTTTATAATCTCAAGTGTATTAATAAATAGAGAACACTTCATAATGTTTGTAAACAATTCCCAAAGAATGACAATTTTCCAGGGCTTCACAATGGCAAGGCCACTTAAGCTAAAGAGTTTCGAATAACGAATAAAAGGTGAAAAAGTATTTCTCAGTTGTTTGTCCGATTAAACGTGGAAATTTTTATTTTTTTAGTAAAAGAAAACTTTTTGAATGAGTAGGTTCTTGGCAAACAATCATTCAATCTCATTAACTGTTTAAAAATCTGCCATTTTTCACTATGCATTATTATTCGAATAAAATTGTGCCCAATTCTGACAGACAGGACGGTATTCTAATTCCTGCATCGATTCAAGCCACTTCTCCGATGCGCCGATTCCAATTTAGATAATATCGCAATCTGCATCATAAAATCTAGGAATTGATGCGTACATCGTAACATGTTGTAATGTGTGTAGACCGCTTAAAGAGTAAACTCGTCTGTATTAATTTCGGAGATCATGGTATCTGGAATAGCTTGGAAGAATTGAACCTGTCCCGAAATAGTTTGCATAGAAAATGAAATCTCCACCTATTAGACATCGAGAATCATTTCCTTATAAAATCAAAGCCTTTAATAAAATAAATTCAATTCGTAAATTTTTATTCATATTTTCATTTAAAAGTTTAGATAAAAGGTACGGAGCTGCGAAATGCAATCCACGCGAATTTTTCATTCCGCTATCGCAGCACGTCACTCGAAGGCGTCTTTTGTGGAAGCAGAAAATGATTCACCGCCAAACGGTGTGTGAAGGAATTGCAATCCTCTTAAATATTTTCGGTGTCCCACTTCACACAGGGACAATCGATCGAAAAATGCTCATCGTTTCGACGAATAGGGGTTGCTTTTAATTGAACGCCGATTTTCGTCAGCCATCATTGTCTAAGTCTCGATCTCCGCTTTCAGGAGATCCGAGGCGGAAGGAAATAACGATAAAACGGGCGAATACGAACTGCAGACGCTACGTCGTTACGTCACACCTATCCCATGTATACAGGGTATTAATAAAAATGTGCGACATTTTTAGTGTGTATTCTAGGACACATGCCAAACTAAGTGGAAAATCAAAAGTAACGAAACTGCGTTCGAGGCTTCGTTTCCGAATTATTAACCCCTTCACGTTTAAGAGCCAAACTGGATTATGGCGGGTGAGACCCGTCATGCGATTTTTGAAGCTATTTATGACGTTTATTCTGACATAAATTTTTGTCTGCGTGTATTAAAATTCTTTTATATTATTTATATACCTTTTCCAAACGAAGCTGTGAATAATATTCGGAGAAATTGTTTAGCATACTACCGATGAAACGTTTCTGTTATTCTTTCAAGTTCAGACTTTTAAGCAAAATTATCGTGGCTACGATAATTTGTGAAAATACTGGCGAAATACACGTAAAATACGTCAGACGCGACTGGTTATTCCATTTGAGAGGAGTGTTCGTCAACTGTTTCACGAGTTGCTTTCGTTTATTTCATATTATTTCATTCATCACTTTCGCTAGGTCATCGCTCCAGCTTGTGTATCAGCTGCGGATCGGCTGTTCGAGTACTATGACTGATTGCGTATTTCCAACAATTAACACGTTAAGCGCCATTATATAAATAAGTTACTTTGCTTTTGGCCACTGTGAATTTCTTTCATTAACGTTTCCTAAATTACCATAAAGTAATAGTTTTATATTTATATCGTTTACGTATTTTTATTTTGAGTTATATGTTCTAAACCTGAATTTTATATGAATAAATTTGTATCATGAAAAATAACTTTATTATTCATTTATATCAATGTGGGTAAAGAATAATTTCTGGCCTCTAAGGTTTATAGACAATTAGGCCACCCTAAAAGCTTTCCTTGTATAATTATATGTAAAAATTGTACGTTTAAGAAAGCAGACCAACGACTCAGAAAGAAGAACACGGTATCCAAACTAATATAAGTGACCCATTAGGCCAGAATGTACTACAATATATTCATTTGGATGCAAATGACGTTTAACGTGTCAAGAACCTGGAAACGAAGCGTCGACCATAATTTTGTCATTCTTGATTTTCATCTTAGTTCACCATGTAGAATCCACTTTGTGAAAGTGTCCCACAACTTTATTATCACCTTGTATACAGGGTGTAACAAAAATGTTGTCCGACCCGGAAATAGGGCACTTGGGGGGTGAATTGGACCAACTTTTTCCTTAGCAACAATGTAATCTGAGGCTTCGTTACCGAGATATTAACGAAAAATCCCGACCAATCAAAGCGCGAGTCTGCCTGCCGAGTTCCCGCGGTGACATTGGCTACAAATCGCAGCACGTAGCCACCGCTATCGCTGGAATTCGGCTGGCAAACTCGCGCTCTGATTGGTTGGAGTTTTTCGTTAATATCTCAGTAACGAAGCCTCAGATTACATTGTTGCTAAGGAAAAACTTGTTCCAATTCACCCCCCGAGTGCCCCATTTCCGGGACGGACAACATTTTTGTTACACCCTGTATATCTACGTGTGGATCGATCGGAGGAGTGACACAGATATATGTCTACTTGAATCCCTCAGTGGGAAGGTCGAGGATGAAAGTGTTGCCGAAGGTGGTGGAGAGTAGGTATGGGAACCAATTGAATCTGTTATTCTAGGAAGTCCTCTGGGTGGCCACTTCAATTATCGCCACTTCTACCGTCCGCGTCGCCGACCGACTTACGATTCTGTTCTCACGAATATTCTGTTGTTTGTGTCGTGTTTATCACACTGTGAAAAGTTTACGCGTTTCAAATTCAGTCGGAAAAACAGAATGCAGCAACTGTGGCTCATACTGGGAATTATAGAACACTGAGGTAACTGGCGGGGATTATAACAAACACGACACTTCCCAAATGTTTCGGTTTCTGTGTTACTAACAGTTCTTGTGTCAGAAATGTAGGGATCTGCGGGTACTCGAAATTACGGGTTCCCGACCAGTCGGGTTAGGTTCGTAAAGTTCGAGCTAGCTCGAACGGGTACCTGGGACATACCTACGAATGTTCGGGTAGCATTCCCGCGTTCGGAAGCTTGATCGCTTCGGGTAGCTTGAATGCGTCGGGAAGCTTGATCATGTCGGGTACCTTGATCGTGTCCGACAGGCTACCCGAGCCAGTCCGACACATTCAAGTAATTCACTAATTACTAATTACTAATTAGTAGTGCGATATTAAAAAAGGAAAAATATTAATCTATTAATAGGAAGCATTTTCAAATTCTGGTAAAGTAAAGAGCTGAAATCATATACAGGGTGTAACAAAAATGTTGTCCGACCTGGAAAGGGTACTACGCGCTGCGTTTTTTAGCCAACGCTACCGCGGGAACTCGGCTGGCAAACTCGCGCTCTGATTGGTCGGGGTTTTTCGTTAATATCTCGGTAACGAAGTCTTAGATTACATTGTTGCTAAGGAATAATTGTTCCAATTCACCCCCCGAGTGCCTCATTTCCGGGTCGGACAACATTTTTGTTACACCCTGTATATATTTCATATAAAATGAAGATTATATCGAGGGAAATTTAATCTGCAAGAATAAATCTGTTACAAGTATTATTTTGTCTTGTGAAACTCATGAAGATTTTGCATATGCTTGCAGAGTAATTAATTGTCTAAAAAGAAGAGTATATATTATACATATCTATATCAAGGATCGCATTATGAACGTAATACGTATTGAATCTCGAGTATCGGAAGAATTCGTTCAAGCCTGGCCGACTTTTGCCGATCTGACCCGAATGTGTCGGGCTGGCCCTGGCAGCCTGCCCGACACGATCAAACTACCCGAGACGATCAAGCTTCCCGGCGGGATCAAGTTTCCGGACGCGGTCAAGCTACCCGAACATTCGTATGTCTCGGGTACCCGCTCGAACTCGCTCGGTTTTTGCCAACCTGACCTGAGTTCGAAATGTCATACATAACATGTCGTAGAACCAATACCATCAAGAATATCCTATGTTCTGCTTTACTATGAAAGGAACATGATCGATTTTTAACCCTCAGACACCAGACTACTGCGAGTTTGCACCAGTGAAACATTGATCCGTCTGTTCGTTTTGAAAATTACTATTTCCTTATAACAGATTTTTCTAGTAAAAAAACGATTTCTCACTTTTGCAATTATTACCTATCATTGATATTCTCAGAAAATTTTATCCTGAAAAATATGTTGAGTTCAATTGGCTTTCAGCCTGTTAAAGTTGTTAACCATAAAAAATTAAAAATCCTGTTTCGTACTAGTGTGGTGTTTACGTATGCTGAGGTGGGATGTGATTTCTGAGGATTAAGAATCTAGAAGAAGCCAGAGTATTTTTTTACTCTCCTGGAAAGAAAACAAAAATTGACAATGGTCGTTTTTGTTACGAGCCCCACAGTTATGGTCGCGGTTTTTCAGATATTTTAAAGTATACAAAAATTGAGGATACTTTATCATTAGAAATTAATTGTTACAGTTGTCCCCTACTTTTAGATGGTAGATTATACATATATGTTTATAGTTTATGCTTTGATACATTTAATTATTGGTTTTGCAAGGCGAAAGTTTTAAAGTGGCATTGGGTTTGCAAATTGTCACTATAAATTTTAGATATTGCTCGGGCTAGTGGTAGTAGTTGCGTCTCCATCTAACTTCGGCAGAGAAATAAGGATAAACTATTTAAAAACTATGATACGATTTAAGAAAAATACTTCTGCGTAATGTAAGCAATGCATATACGTTGAACAATCTGTAGAATTGAAGATAGAATGAACAAATTTTACTTTCGTTTTCCTTACGATATTCAGCGGCAGCAGGTAAATTTTGTTCATCTGAATACATAATGACTGTATTTAGACTACCGTTCAAAAGTATTGGGATACTTGGTCTGTATGAAAAAACTGTGATATTTCGTAAAAATGACATATTTTAGGCCACGATTATTCATAGTAGCATAACCGTTATCCATTCAGCTGTAATATCACTTGAACAATATTTATTTCAGTCTTTCAGCAATTGTGTAATACCTTATAATACCTTAAAAGTTCAAAGAAAATTGCTGTCTAATTTTGTAATGTTACGTACGAGGTGTGACAATAAAGTGTCAAGAATAATTTTGCTTCCGTTAAAGTCGCAATAATGTAAATATTTACATTTCTTCGCTGTGTAGACCGATCTCCCCTTCTACCTGCACGCGAAAGATACACATTGTAAATCGTTTTAGTCATCACGTACAAGTCGGCTCCTGTAAAGATGTATTTAAGTGCCGTGTTACGTGAAAAATGAAACGTAATTTACAGCAAAGAATGTGGTCCCGTATATTCACTCATTCCAGTGAAAGAATTTTTAAATTCACAATCAATTACATCATTGGAACACCCCCTGTATTTGCCTGATTTGTTTTCTTGTAACGTTCTTTTACTTTCTCAAGTAAAAGGAATCATGAAAGGCATACATTTTTAGTCAGTTTCTGAAATTCAAAATAATGTAACGCCAGTAGTAGAACAAATACCACGTAGTGAGTACATGTTTAGTTTTACGCTCTTTCTGTTTTCACAGAAAATATAAACACAGGTTTATATTTTCGTGAAAATTTTGTAATCACTCGTACGTTAAAACCTTGTTGAAAAAAACTATTCCCTAATTAACTGAAAACGTTCTTCATTCATGTATTTTCATCCGCCAAAATGTAATTTATACATGTATCCTATCCACGAGTGGAATTTTATAAATTCAGATTACCATATTACTTTTTATTTACGATTTACCACCATGCAAAGACAGTAGGATAGATTAATTGTATCTTATCAAACTTCCTTTTAGTTTGTGTAAAGTTGCAGAGAAATAACTTTCTGGAGGGAAAATGGAGTCAATCCAACCTTCAAACATTTTTATCTCGTACGATCATCTAGGACTTTTATTCCACGTATTCAGTTACAATTTTGAGCTGCAGCAGTGACGAAAAAATGAAAAATTTGATTACAAAATGTGATTTATATTTTTTATTTGATTTTTCGTTTGAGGTCTTCACAAATTCTTTTACTTTTTGTTATTTCTGTATAATACTTTTTATATTATACAATTATTTTTCATGAATATTCAATATTTAATATTGTATTGTTTAATATCCTATTTATGTTTCAATTTTTGGCAGACACGTTTTATTTGCTTCTTCTATGTCCTGCAATTCTCTCTGTATCATACATACATACATATGTGAATATTTGTCATATACGTATGTATGTCTCACAAAGGTGAGCCGATGGCCTCATTTCTCTTTCGTTATTTTGTAAGAATGAAAAATGCTTACCTATTTCAAGTAGCGTTCAGTGCCAAGGGGGACGTTGTTTGAATAGAAGCAGCTTGAACATGTATCTAAGCATGCAAAATACTACCAGCACATACACACTGTACAAGTATATAATTTTATCTAAACTTCTATATTTTGATAATGTGAAGTATTTTATTACTATTTTAATTATTCTGAAATATTCTCTGTATTTGATTTTTTATTTAAAATTTAAAGTATGGAAGTAACTTCGATCATTTTTCTGATAATATTTTTGGATCAGAATGATGAACATTTTCGTTGACTTTATAAAATTAAACAGTGAATATAATTACGAATAGTTTTTACTTTTGGTCCATAGTGGTCATTTGTATAAACTGAAATGATTAATTCAGGCGTAATTTTCAGATGTAAACAGTATTACATTAATCAATAATACATTAAAGAAATGTGTAATTACAATTTTTTATTTTGTAATAAATAAAATAATTTAATCGATACTATATAAATTATGCGGTGAGCGTTAAAATACATTTATTTTAGAATGTGAAGTTTATCTAACAGATTTATGACAGTTAATTCTAGCATGTAGAAGTTATTGAAGCATACTGAAAATACAAGCTAAATTTATGTTGCCTAATTGAAATTTAATCAAATATTAAATACTCGAAAAATTGGCAAAGTAGAAGCATTTGCTACAATCTTAAAGAAACACTATTATAAAATAATATTAGATTTACATGTAATATTAAATGTTTGTATGACAGAAATATATGTGAAAAGTTTGGAAGGTTTCAATTATTTACGCATGTTAGTACAAAATCACAAACAGCTTGTTTATTAGCTATTATGGAAGTATCAGAAAACTAAAAGTGAATGACATAAAAGAAATAATTTTAAGAGCAGTGTTGCACGACACCTGATACACTAATTCTACCAGTAGCGGATACAGATTGGATTACACAGTGAAATGTTTGCAAAACATCGTACCGTGCAGTGTAAATTCCGTGTCGGATGCCGAGATTCCAATGTTTTAAAAGTGACAAAAACAACCCGGAGGGAAAAAATGACACGAAGTAACTTTACCTGAAAGTGTGACGTTTTACAGAGTCCTACGAAAACTTATAAATTATTTAAGAGAAGAACACATTTCATAAGTGGCGAATAAAGATAGGAATTTAACGTCATTTTCCTCACTGTTTCTTTCGATACAATTGATACACAGTTCTTGAACATTCGAATACTAACAATATTGTCGGTTAGATACGCGTTTAAAAACCTGTTGAATTTTTTTGTAATGAAATTGACGATTTATCCTTTAAACGTCACTACTTTAACAATTTAAAAAATTTTTTCATTATTAGATTTTACAGATTTATTTTACACATATATTTACACGTCGTGTATATTTTTTCAATGCACTGATATATTTTTTATAACAAACAACTTTATTCTAAGATATATGTTTAACATATGTTGATTACTAAATGATTACTGACTGACACTGCCTAATTAGCACTGATGGTATCAAACATAAACAATCCTATTTAGTGGAAGTGAACCAATCTACATTAAACTAACTCACCGATCTATTTAGGCTATACTTTTGTATGCTTGATCTTGCATAACGTGTACATGTGAGGAAATTTATATTTCTGATCTAATTGATACAATAGAAACAGAAATTATTTGAGAACTTATTTCAGGAAATATTTATTCCAATATAAAATAAAATAAAGAAATAATTGAAAGAATAGTCTTGCTTATTCAAATAAGTTAACATATAATTATTTTAAAATCATTTCTAGCCAAATAAGATGATATATTTAAATAATAATTCCTTAATTAAAAGAGACTGGATTATTTAAATACCATTACAAAATTTTTGCATTTAATTAATATCGATAGTGTAATTTAAAATAAGACCAACAACCTCTATTAACTAAACGCATACATTTTCGATGATTTATGACTTAAAAGACGAAATACAATGTGTCTGGCTACGTATGGCATTTTTCACTGTGGCAGTCAGCGTATTAAATAATGCTCAAGTTTGATATGTAAATATGTAAATATATCCCAAAACGTAGTACGGAAAAGGGCCTTATTTATGACGTCCTCAATTGCCAAGTGTTATTCTTTCCTAAGTCAAGTGACTCCCAGCGCTGAAAAAATGCTTCCAACGACCAATCTGAATGCTCTGATATTTTTGTTTTCTTATATTATCAATTTTCAAAGGTACACACAAACCTAATTTTCAAATAGTAATATCTAAAAGCACGGGGCTGTTATTAGAACGACGTGAATATAGCGTTGAAAATGTCGACGCCAGGGTGGCGTCATCGGTCGTCATAGTATTAAGGACCACGTATAGACCATAACTTCGGTTGAAATTTTGTTCCAGATCTACTTCAGAAGGAATACTCTGCAATGGCGTGAGATTATTGCATTTCTGAAGGCCTGTACAAAGCATTCATATCCCTGAATTGATCTTTTTTCTATTACTATAGTACCTGGCCATTGAATTAGGATCACTCACAAATTTCAGCATTCTACATATTTTTAGTAAAATTGAAAGGTTCGAACGTACTTTAGCAATAAATTTTTAATTTTTGTTACACACATACAGGAAACATAACGTTCCAGTGAACGATTGGAAACGGTTTCCAATCACAGCTTGAAGGGCTGTGCTTTTCAAGTGCCATAGACGACAAAGATTGGCTTAAAATTTATCTTAAATTAGCCTAATACAGAAAATATAATAATACGGAATAGGAAATAAACATAGTTTCATTACACTTGTTATTTATACTCTAGTATAGACATTCATTCGGTTCTCAACCACTCGTCACGCATTATATAGGGTGTAACAAAAATGTTGTCCGACCCGGAAATGGGGTACTCGGGGGGTGAATTGGAACAAGTTTTTCCTTAGCAACAATGTAATCTGAGACTTCGTTACCGAGATATTAACGAAAAACCCCGACCAATCAGAGCGCGAGTTTGCCAGCCGAGTTCCCGCGGTAGCGTTGACTACAAAACGCAGCGCGTAGCCACGCGCTCTGATTGGTCGGAGTTTTTCGTTAATATCTCGATAACGAGCCTCAGATTACATTGTTGCTAAGGAAAGACTTGTTCCAATTCACCCCCCGAGTGCCCCATTTCCGGGTCGGACAACATTTTTGTTACACCCGGTATAGCTGTTACAGTAAATACTAAATAGTAATAAATAATACGATATCACGTGTAGTAATATGTAAATTATTAATATTTAAATAGCTAATACATTTTGTAATTAAATTTTCGTTCAGACATTTCAATTTTATTGAAAACTCGAAAGATGTTGAAAATTGCGAGTGGTCCTAATTTAATGGCCAGGTGCTGCAAAATGTGAATTTTATCTCAAAACATTGCTCAATTAATCCCAGAAATTCCCCTTCTATTATTTTCAACGAGTTTCGTGAAAAAGAGTTCAAAAGTGCCTATTCTTGGTGTTTCTACATACAGGTAACCCCCTTCAATCGTTCGCAATGCAACCCACCATCCACGTACACTGCCCTAATGCGTTCTCTCGGATCAGAAGTTAATTCGTAGCTCGGATCTCGATGTGTTTTCCAAGCGTTCCGTTTCAACAGCGAAATGAAGGGAAACGCGATACGGCTTCAAAACCGTCGTATTCGCGGGGGTCCATTTTTAGCGTTAATAACGCCACTGCAGGTCAAAGTCGGAACGCATGAATGAGAGCACTTTCATATACGCGCCCCTTCCCCCCTTGTTCCTGAATGGAGGTTCGAACGTTTTGTGTGCCGCCCTTCTCGTCTGATTTGCGCCTCATACCCCTCCCTCCTTCCTTCGTCCGCCGTTCGTCCGTTCCTTTTTTTCATCCAACTTTATTTCAAGCTGTCGCCCGATGAAATCGGTATTGCGCTCGGCCAATTTCGAGTTCTCCCCGCATGTAGGCACTCTCGAAGCTGCCATTGTACGGAGTCCCCTGCATGATTTTCCTCTTGAACAAACGTAGATTACTATGGGCCGGAGAGGGATCGGATGCCGCGGTCGCAACGGAAAATCTCGTAAAGACAGTGGATTCGTAATTCGAAGGCGATATCGTGTTCGGTCGAGCGTGCGAAACTTGGTCGTCTATTTGCGTCGAGTTTTACGTTTGTATGTATATTCGTTCGTCCGTGACAAATGTTGTTGATCTTGACGAATAGTCAATAATGGTACCCCGTGTCGGGTACCTATTAATAGAACCAGATATTTTTCTGTTGTGAATGTACAGGATGTTTGTAAAGAAGGACGACGCGTTTACAGGCGTATGGTAGAGGGGCTGGGAGGTTTAAAATTAATGTTATGAAATTTGTACCTTCGATTTGGAAACTGGTCGTGTCAAGACGAAGTCGCGTAACCAAACATCTTTCGAGGCAAACAAAATATTTTATATTTCTGAAACTATGTTTTTAACTTAGGCAAAATGGGAGATTACTGTTTTACCTCTTTGGATGGGCATGTGTCTTACCATCGAAGAATCTTTTGGTCTTGTCATGCAAAAGACACTTCTATCTTCCCTACGCAATTATGGCTATTTATGGCTTGGGCAAGGTAAGAATGTGGGTGGATAATCAGCAATGAAAGGGAAGGTATTCATCATGAGAGTGTGCATGAATTTTCATTTATTTAACGGTATTTATTTAACCCTCATGCATTGTCCAATAAATTATTGCATTATTATTGTTAAATTAAACTTGTTGGAAGCGAAAATCGTATTAAGGAAAAACACTTACATATCGCTTGATAATTATGCAATGTGTAGACTGTGTGAAATTAATTTACCAGCTTCTCCGATGAAGAATGTAATTAAAATAAAATGACAATTGAAATAAATAATTGGATGGATTTCTAGATGAATGGTGTACGTTATATTTCATAAAATTTACAGAAAACGTAAAAACAATTCATTGTCCACTCTAGCAATTAAGGAATAGTAAACACCTTCCGAAAAACTTGTAACGTTCTTCTTCGAGATATCCATTCAGTTAGAGTTTGGGTTAAATTGACCCATAAACTGTACAAGGGTTAGGATGGGAATTACTTTTGACCGAAACATTACTAATGTGTTTTCGAACTTATTGTAGATTCACGTTCAAGTGAATATTGTAAATTGTAATACTTTTATTTCTATACCTTGAACCTTTATGTTTACGTCGAAATGATAAAATACATATGTATATTCATGGTACACACGAGAATGCATCTACTAAAAGCCTGTACGATTAAAAATACCACGTGTCACAAAAAACCAAACCACTCTCGATCATCAATAAAAAGTGTTTACAAACATTTTCTTTACTGTAATTTATTGTCTATTCTAAACTATCGCAATTTTGAAGACATTTCTCTGTCTGTTCGTCTCAGTTCTCCAAAAAATCATGAGAATTCAAAATTATAAGATTAATTTCATTCAGTGTTAACAAAATCCATTTACAAACGTGACATAAAAAATTTACATATTGTATTATTCTTTAATACATCCTTCAATTTACAAATAGTAAATAAATGTCTCAGTGTTGGTCTGGTCTGAGCAGTGTCTTATCGTCAAAAGATTGTTCGCCCCAAGCAATCCTGACTTTGTATCTGCCACCAGACCACAAACCTCGGACGAAAGCAAATTTCATCCTCTACCATTTTCCCTCTGTGTATCACTGTAAATCCCAAAAGGAACGCCGTCGTTAAATCGTTGGGTACACTAACTCTTGCCACTTTCGACGGTCCGGCTCATTTTAGCCAGAGGTTTTTTTCGATAGATCGTGAGAGCACATTATGAAAGCGGAGCTAATCGCAGGCGCCCTCCTTGCAAACTCATTGAGCCGGATTGTATGCAGCCAGTGATCGTTTCACGGCGAACTGCGTGAAATAAACCATGGGCGGTCGAAATAACGAAAAAGCACTGTGCAGGGGGACAGCCTGCAGTATCCTATGCCTCTGCGATTCGATTTTGTCTTCACGGTTCCGCCAGAACATAAGAATCAGAGCTCTGGATGCGCTTTCGTTGTCGGTGGCCAGTCCCATTTCACCATCGGCCAACTGGTCTCGTGTCTAGGAATAGCCATCGGCGCTACGTCATATTATTATCTCTGCCATTAAAACATCCCCTTTAGTTAGCATTTCACCTTGCAACAGGGACAAAGCGATGTCCATGTGCGGGAGCGTGTGTTGGAGGGTGTACCCGCCGCAGAGAGCCGATCTCACACGTCGCTGCTCGACAAAGTGAACCTGAGTCCTGTACGTATTAATATCTAGGGCCCACGGGCTGGCACCCTCCCTCTCTGTTCCTTTGCCAACCGGGGGGGTATGCTTCTGACGTTCAAGATTCTTCGCAGTTGTGAAATACGTTTCTCGGGGTTTCCATCAACGATGCTCGATGGCCGTGACCTCGAAATTTTATTTTGGTTAGGGAATTCACGTTTTTCGGTATCACGTACAAGCGACACTTCCTTTGACAGGGGATTATGTGTGACCTATTCTGGGCTGGTGATCTGGTTTCTCTCAATTGGATGTACATATGTCCCATGAACGATATGTATCTTCTTGCAAAGACTGTTGCAGTACTTAATTGGCAGTTTTACAGTAGAACCTATTATTCCAACTCTCTGTTAACCGAACATATTTTCGTCGGAACGCTCTATTATCCGAACAATGTATTTTAGATTGCGAGTGTATTCCACGCAACGATAAGGTTATCGGCGCATGACATTGATATTCTGCACAGTAGTTTAGATGGTATTGACGGGGATGAAGACGTGACTCCTCATTTTGAGGCATTTATGGTTCTCGAAACAGGGATTAAATGTAACTCTACAAACTTACTTGTATTAAATAATTTATGTGATTTAGCAACTAGAATGATGTGGAACCCTTAAACTAGTATATATCGCGTCCTTTTTTTTGCTTATTTGCATTATTATGCTCAAAATATTCTATTTTATTATTCGAAAATTCTGTTATTCGAACGCTTTCGTCTCCCTATTTGTTTCGACAATCGAGGTTCTACTGTACTTTTAATGGATTTTGAACTTAACCGTTAGGATTAGTGTAATTACTTCGGTTAAAAATTTACGTTTTCAGTTTTACCTATAGCGACATCTTTCATAAGAAATTATGTTTAACACAATGTCTGCCATAAATTCGGACGACACATAAACTTCCTAATGAGCCACATCACATAATTAGATATTCGGAAGAATACGCAGGAAAGTGTACTCGAACTAATGGAATATTATAAAGACAAGTTAGTAATGTATTACGAACAGCTTGATTTTAAAACATCACTCTGAATGTGCAGGTTTGATAGGTGACCCTTTTTCTTGCTTTTGACCAGATTCGTTTTTAGTTTACTTGACACAATCTACATTTTAAGTCTAGTTTGAGTTTGCTCTGTCAGGTTATGAGTACATTGTTTGAATTGTTTGATTGTTCCCAAGAGCCGTGGCCTGATGGGATTTTCGCAAAATTTTCCGTGGCAGTCAACGTATAAACATATTCCGGGCGGGTAACACGGACAATCCAATTGGATGTATCTCTATGTACGATATCTACCATTTTTGCAAAGAATGTTGCAGCCTTTGTTCAGCTGTTATACTTTTATGAACGTAATCGTTAGAATTAATATAATTACTTCGGTTGAGGAATTCACGTTTTCGGTTTTACGTCTAACCACTTTTTTCACAGGGAATCATGTATGTTTAAGGGGTCATGCTCAGTCAGAAATTTTCAAAAAATCGATTTTTCACTTTCTACATTTTCTTTATGTACAACGTCTCGAGAATATTCTGTGCAAGTTTCAAAGTAGTCCAATTCAAAATGACAGAGTTACAGGCGTTAAAAAATGAACACTTTACCTAAGTGTAAGCTTGACTTGAAACTTTATACGCGTTTTTCTCGAAACGACATTTTTCAAATCGGTGATGAATATTTCTCGAAAACTACTGTGTCGATTTACATGAAGCCTTTTGCGCCTTATTTCAAATCAGGAAGACTTGTCCTTGAACGAAGGATTCTTTTGTTCCTAATCAATATTTCGAAAAATCCTTCATTCAAGGACAAGATTCGTTCTGCCATTACATAAATCTTATTGAATTTTCAATTTCAGATAAACCGTTACGAAGTTACAGTGATCACGACAGACCACTTTTTGTGAAGAGACATCCGGGAGATCGCTCACCATTTATTTACTAATAAATATTTTTAAATAAAAAAATTACCTTATAATCTATAAACTGCAATCTTTGAAACACGAACACATTTTTTGAACAAGGTCTTATAGTTTTCGAGAAAAATATTCCTAAAGAACACTCTTTTTTCGGCCTCCTGACTGAGCATGGCTCCTTAATCCAATCTGGTAGATGACATGGACTAGGGATGGTGTTGAAATATGGAATGTATTTCACACTTTCAGCATGTATTCTTCTGTGAAGAGTATTGCTGGATTTAATTTTGCTATTTCGCTGTTACTCAATTTTTTACATAACCATTACAGCTAGTCTAATTACAGTATTCACCGGTTAAGCGTGATACAGTTAGGGCCCGTTCGATATCTAATAACCAGGTAAGGTAGCTGTGGTATAATCGTTAGATCGAACGCATTGTTGAGTGATGAGCCTTGTCAGTCAAACGTGAACATAGAATACATAGGAGAGCAAGAGGACAAATACACCGGGAGTAAGATGGCTACTGGTATTATGAGCAGACCACGCTTCGTGTTAGTATTTCGACTACTAGTTTGACATAAAAATTGTCTTATTGTTCGTTGAAATTTCATAAAACTTTTGTTAGTGGATTGGTGACGTTTCTCGAATGAAAATGAGTCCAAATACGATTTTGACCAAATTATTGTAATGTAAATTACTATAAACGTTTTATAAATAAATGTTAGATTTGTATGTTAGATTAGTAATGAACAAATATGTCTTCAAGACTTTCCAGATACAACAATTGCTAAGAATTGTAATTGCATTTAATCTAAGACGGAACAAATTCTTTAATTATTTGTTGCATTTTGTTTCTGTACGATCGTGCTGGCCACTTGTATTAAAAACTAAAAAATTAAATCTCACATTCTTCTACAGTCAAAAAGAAGAAAGGAATCAGTTGTTATCAAACGTAGCAGTTAAGCGGTGAATATTTCATAGATATCGATTTTCAGGTCGTCTTTAGTACTGCAGTGTTTATTCAAGCTTGCACAGTCCCTTCGATTTTTTACACCTTCATTTGGTCCATCCCCACGTCGCGGTCTGTAGAAACATCTTGTAAGTTTTTTCATAGTATCTTTTATTATCCAGACTAGAATGACCTTGGTACATTTTTTAAATAAGGTGAGATACCGACTATTGGAAAAGGTTTGAAACAGGTTGAAAATCGTTCTTTGGAATAGTTGTGTCGGTGCTGCAAATGTAAAGTAAGCTCGTAAAAAGTATCAGCTCGTCATGTCTCATGAGTGCGAAATATTTCTAACATATTTTGCGCAACACTAACGAATTGTGAATTGTGAAAAATTTCACGTTCCAGAAACTAATTATGCTATCAGTGTTGAATTTACGGTGACTTAAATGTAATTATTAGGAAAAATCCTTTCTTAAATTCCAGTTATCGGATTGAATTACATATTTTATTGATGTTTAGAGACTTCTTATTAGCGTATGGGTCATTAACGACATCATGGAAGCATACTGTGGAAGGATGTTATGTATACACCTTATTAGGGATTCTACAACATTGTTAAAATATTGAGTAATAACATTTGTTCTTCCTGATTTAGTAATTACGCTTCTATTGAATAAAGGGTTGCTATTTAATATTCAAAAGTGGAACAATTTAGTGTGCACTATATTTATTTAAATCAATATAACTTGTTGATTACATTTTAATCACATATTAGTTTTTATTAAATCACGAAAGTTAGTGTTAGGCTTATGCAGTATACTCGCTATGTATATGTATTCTATACGATCGATCCCATTTTTATATGAATAAAAACTCAACATATGATGGATTTAAGCGACAATTACTATAAAACATTTTTTTCAAATGTTCCTACTCTGTTTATAATTTTCTTTCTTTAAATACGTAAAGATGATATCACGTGTCGTGATTTAGCGATATAAATTGAAGGAGTGTTATTCTGTATGAAAAACTAGAGCAACATTTACAACATTTTTTATATGCATCGTTATGTTTGTTTGCCATGCGCTGTATCAAATACTACTCGCAACATGTTCGATTATTGTTCTCTATTTTTACTTGTGGTAAACATTGCTGATCATATGGTGTTCTTCCTAAATATGAGTGTACATCAAATTAACGTACGAAGCAAATAAAATTGAACCATAAGCTATGATTGCAAGCTTCAAGATAAATGAAAACTACGTTTGTCTAAGTTAAGTGTTACACATTTTCATTATCCAATTAATTGAGAATTATACAGGTCTAATACAGATAAATTTAATTCCACACTATTTGTTTCCTTATTATTATAGAATTATCTCCATTCAGAATTTCCATTTATCATCGTATTGACCATCAATTCAATAATTCAATAAATTTCATAAAATCAATAAATTTCAAAATTGCAGATTAATTCTTTAGTCAAATACTTATATTATTTATTATCTGTTTGACGTTATTAGAGAAATATAATTTTTTTATTAGAGAAATATAATTTCGTTATTAGAGAAATATATGTTCTATCTTTCGTAGTTCAGGTAATCCTCTAACAGAACCCCCACTCTTTAGGAAACTCGTGAGGTCTTTAGAAAACATACCAAAGTAAGTGTGGGAAGTCTTTAATGGTAGTCTTCTCATCTCTGGAAGGCTGCTTATCTCAGAACACATTCCTTTGAATTTTATAAAGTTCAAAAGCTTTGAAGCTCCGAGATACTGACAACTAAATACAAGAGGTGATCGTAACGCTTGAAACAAGTTGCGTGATAAAATAGGTTTTTTTATTATAATGTTTTGTATAAAGCAGACAAGACGTTATAACAAAATGCGTTAAGCATTCGATAATCTCACTTAAATATTTATTCGCTTAAACATTCATTGAAAATTTGCGTTTCATTTTTAAAAATATTTTACATCTACAACGATTAGTTTTTGGTAATATTTATTATATAAAATAATCTCCTTGACAACGTATTTTATCAGAATTGCTATAATTACATTATAGCAAACATTGTTAGAATAACGACGTTCACGTTCACAACATTATCTGCTTCAGAACTGAACACGGTCCACAACTTTCAAACGAGCATGTAATGTACTTTCTCTTCGAGGCATCCATCGATACATTTTATTTCTGTCGCAGCCATAAATTGTGAATATCGATGATGACAACAACGACGGAGATGAAAATTAAATTTCGTAATGTTCTAATGAAAGCAGGACGTCAATTGTATAAAAAAAATCTGTCAGTGTTTTCTCCAGTTCTTAATAGTAATTACTTTCTCCATTACCTGTCGCATGAAAAGAATAATTGCCTTTCAGACATCACTGGCCTGTAAACCATAAAGCCCCCGCCACCGATCGTTATTGATTATAAAAAGTCCCGTTCATTGCGTGAAGTTTAAAGGGACGATGAAGCAACGCGAGCAGAAATATTAAGTCAGCGTTTCACTTTCAGGCGAAGATAAGCGTTTCAATTAAGTTCTTTACGAAGCTAGTTTCAAAAGGATTTCGAATTGTTCAGAATTGAACGAACCGTCTGTGGCAACCAAATTCACAAGTGCATAATCAAAACGAAATATCAGTCTTTCTACATTGTTTGGAATTGAAAAGGTATCTGGCAATTAAAATAAAATTCTAAATTCTTCTACCATTTAAAATGACATTATTTTTCTTTCATTTGTAATAATAATAAGAATGATTTAACATACGATCAACTATGAAAACACTAAGAATAACAATCTTGTTGTGGATAAGGCGATATTGTACATGTAATCCTGCAATTAGTTGTGCAATCAAGGATAAATATACGTAAAAAAAGGACAACGCCATTTTTTGTATACCGTTTTATTTTCGAGAGAATCGATTTTGGAAATTCCTTTACCAGCCGTGCTTATGAATTAGACTAGCCAATGTGCCTGACTGTTGCTCACAGTTTCTACTTAGAATAGAAACTTATAATTAGACTGCGGATATTTATGTAAATATAGAACTTTGCCGATTAATTTTTCGAAACTCGATGTAACCAACAATTTATTTACTCTGTTAAGGGTTTCATTATGTTCGAAATAAAAAGGAAACCTGAATAAACTTTCTGAAACTCTTTAATGTATTGAATTCTTGACGATCAAATATTCCATAAATGCATCAAATTCGCAGTCTACCTATAATAGTTCGATATTATTTATTTCTCACCGATTAGATAATTTTTTAATTATCTGTGTATACCGGATTATTGCTAGATACCACGGTTATAGAATTTCTCTGCTAATACTGATTTCAAAATACTCAGAAAGGAGTATTTCTGGACATAATGAGGAATTGTTATTCGAAGATGTTCGGAACCGAATATTCCTTCGCCTCACTTCGATTCTAGTGTAGAATAGGTCCTAAAAGTAGAGAAGTTAAAATTATACTGGTGTCCGAATAATAATGCGAGTAACTGCAAATAAAGTAGAATTACAGTATTATACATATATTATAAAGGTATGAGTAGTTTACAAGATAAAATCAAAAAGTCATTTGTACAGTAAATTGTCTTCAAGGAGAGGTGCCAGTTTAGAGCTCACAAAAGTAGGTCTTTCTTAGGACTTAAAGTAAAATGTACACCAGATAATTTAATGACAGTTTCAACATTGTATTTACCCTTTAACGCTCAAACTCTTAAATCGTTTTCCAAAATTATGATACTGATATGTACGTTGTCTTGTTATTTTGGGGTCGAAAGTATCGATATTAAGCCGACCTACTTTTTTTCATACTTGTTTTTGTTTAGTTTTGGAAGGAATACTTGCATTTCTGAAGCGAAAACGTTGAGATTTGCTTCACATCGGCGAAACTACGGATCCTTGCTGACAAAAGTTAAATATTAACCGGAGACAGAATTTGATGCAATTTTAAAATGAGCATTGCACCGGTGCAACACTAAGAGGTAAAAGGTTAGGGATGTCTTAAACTACAAAAATTTCTTTACCTTTTTAATTCAACATTGCAAATTGTATCGAAGAGTCGTCGAATTTGAGGCCCCAAAAAAATCTTGCAAAACGGTGAAATGTCTAGTTCCTAAAGTATTGGTCCGAAATAAATATCAATGCCAAAGGTGGGGTCAATAGGTTGATCACCAACTGCATTGCAAACGTGATAATACACAGAAACACAGCGCCTGCAAAACCGCTTATTTCGATTGAATTTCTGCTCGAGCAGTTTACACGGGGCACAGCACGCAATCAGATTTTCTGCGGGTGTTCGAAATTTCCGTTCGGTCGTTGATAATTCGACTTCAAATGAAGAATGAATTGCTGAATCGCTATAGCACCCTGCAGCGTGTTTCGAAGCCCAAAACAGATTAGGGCACTTTCTCAAAATTATCTCATCATCGTCAATCCAAGCGCAGACGCAGCGGGCGATGAGTTTCCTATCTGAACCGGAAAATAATACAACGTGTTACGGACAAAACAACGTTTCCAGCTGGTTGATTTTAATTTGAATTTATTCCAAATTTTCATAGCGTTGCTCGTAAAACAATTGTTCTGTAAGTTTATAGTGCTGCCCATTCTATTAGAGGTGAAGAAAATTAAACTTAATTAACATTGTACCGTAGTGCCAGCAAGATATTACTAGGTAATTATTTTTTTAGTTAATTACGTTTATTCGGTGAGATTATTGAAATTAATTGCTTTTCTCAGTTGAATTTTATTCGTGGGGTCATTAAAGCCTTCCAAATTGAATATATTTATAATCTCACAATATAAAAATTCTGTAGTTCGTATATTGTTATTTCTTAATAAAGAATTTCAAGGTTCAATAATGTCAATATTTTAATGAATAATAATCTAATATTATCCTCAACATGTATGTGTACAGGCAAATAATATAATATGATTAGGATATATAAAGGATGTTATTAATAGACGTAAAGTACACATTACACACAAATTTTTCATGTAATTTTGCATTCTGTTGAAATATTTTATCCCCCAAGCCTATTAAATCGCTATTATCCGAAATGAATGAATTCATCATATGTAATATCGATTCTCAGTTTTCACCACGCAGGGAATGCACTGTGCAGAGACCCCGAGAGAGATATGTAGGTGGAATCAAGCTCCATCCATCTACTTTCACGCGACTTTCAGAGTCAGAGACTAAAAAAGTACATGGAGATAAATGGAACCGGATATCATTCATCGCTCTGTAGATCCTTATCGCGGTTGAAACCTTAAACTAATAACTCAAAAAAATAGATGGCATCGAGTTCAATTAATTTCATCATTTAAAACTGCAACTCTACGCCACTTATTCTCATATTCATGTATTCTTTTCTGCGTTCTCGTATATTTTGTCAACTGTTACTGGAAATAAATTTACGGTTTTATGTCAGAATAAACACTCAAGCTTCTAAAAAATCTCATTCGTTTATTCATTATCCAGCCATTCCAGAGAGATACTGTTAAAACCTTTCTTTCTTCTTTGTTAGTTTTAATGCTTATCAATAAGATGTCCAATAATTTAACCTTAAATAAAGATTAAAGAAGAAATTATAGCATTATGTATATACAAATTTTTATTTTAATTGTTTAATTTTCAGACTCATAATGGGGACGCACCAGTTTTTATTGTATAAAATATTTCAAACATTTTCTTACAAGTGTTAGGTAAGCGTATGAGGATTGACATATTTTTTACTCCCTTCCACTATCTTGGTTAATTCTTTCATCGTCCCCATTATCACGTTGTCTGTCATGGCTGGAACTAGAGTGGGAAGCAACGTCAGTGGCATCTGCAAGGTCAATACTCCCTTCTCTGCGCTACCAAGTAGTAGTACTCGACCGGTAAGAGTGTCAGACACCACGCGACAGCGTCCTTCAATCAATTCTTAATGTTGCATAATGGTAACTTCATATACAATTCTGTAAACAGTATTCAAACGATCAACAATAAATAATCGCCCGAAAAATAATATTAAAAAAAGTTGAATAAAGATATTTAGGAGTGAAGTATTTTTATCTGCATAAAAAATACAGGATGCAGTTACAACGAGTCAAGACGAAGTGATTCGTCTGACAAAACCAAAATGAAAATTTTCAATGAAGTGTTTTTAAACGAGTCTTCATTTTCGAAAAAATCGAATTCGAATAGTTGACTAATGTGCGTGCTGCTGAATGCGAATTCTTCTTCGATAAAATCATCACTCACTTTATCCGAAAAATCATGCGCGTGTGTATCAGAGAAATTCTAAAACTTGTTTTTCCTTAAATGCAAATCTACGGTTTTCATTTATTTTTGCACGAGAAATAATTTCAACACTAATCGCATTAATATTATGATAAGTTATCACTGATAAAATTTTATTTTAATCGCAATAAGTGTACTAAGTACTATTAATTGCAACACGTCATTTAAAAAAAAGTTTATCGGAAAAAATAGGAGCAGTCGCTGTGCTAATGAAACATATACGAACATTCTACTTACCTTGTAGACAAAATTTAACATAAAATCATATTCTATTACCTATTACGAGTGTACCTATATACTTTGATGAAATGTAAGGTGAAATGGTTATGACGTCTAAACGAAACTTTAACTCAAATTTTTAACTTTTTAACTTTAAATTTATGAAGCTTGTAACACAATCTAATGGAAGGAAGTGACCCCAAGGTTTTGGGTAACATATACTGTGAACAAACTGTGATAAAATAAATAGCAAATCTCGAACACGATTTTCTCGTAAACGCATTCAGTACACTTGCATTGGAATATCAGTCCCTAGAGTATTACCCTTTATATATCAATGTTCGTAAATATTGCCAGTAATATCAAATTCGATTATCGGAAGGTAATAAAACCAATGCAAACCAAATAACAGCACACCATTATCTCTGCTTCCTACAACCAGAAACGATAAATAATAAACAGACACGTTACTCAAACTCATTCAATAACACAGCGTGCCCAATTAATATTCAAATTCAATCTTTTTCGAACAAAACGTTCGCATGAAAACCGTTTACCGTACATTTTTGTACTTATTCTCAATCAAAGTTGAACACAATTTTATTCGTATAATACATAGTGAAAAGCTGCAGTATTATTCTGACCTTCAAACAGTTAAGGGGTTATGCTCAGTCAGAAATTTTCAAAAAAATCGATTTTTCACTTTTTACATTTTTTTTAAGTACAACATCTCGAGAATATTCTGTGCAAGTTTCAAGGTAATCCAAGTAAACATGACAGAGTTATAGGCGTTAAAAAATGAACATTTTATATAAGAGTAGGCTTGACTTGAAACTTTAAACGCGTTTTTCTCGAAACTACATTTTTCAAATCGGTGATCAATATTTCTCGAAAACTACTGTGTCGATTTACATGAAGCCTTTTGACGTTATTTCAAATCAGAAAAACTTGTCCTTGAACGAAGGATTTTTCTGTTCGTTCCATACTTTTTTTTAATTGACCAAAAACGAGTGATTTTTTAGGGGAAAATCGCACTTTTTCAGTAAAATGTTCGCCATTTTCTTCCTAATCAATATTTCGAAAAATCCTTCGTTCAAGGACAAGATTCGTTCTTCCATTACATAAATCTTACTGAATTTTTCATTTCAGATGAACCGTTACGAAGTTACAGTGATCACGGCAGACCACTTTTTGTGAAGAGACATCCGGGAGATCGCTCACCATTTATTTACTAATAAATATTTTTAAATAAAACAATTACTTTATAATCTATAAACTGCAATCTTCGAAACACAAACACATTTTTTGAACAAGGTCATATAGTTTTCGAGAAAAAAATTCCTAAAGAACTTTTTTTTCGGCCTCCTGACTGAGCATGACCTCTTACAGGCATTAAATAACTGTTTGCCAAGTGTCGACTTATTCAAGAAGAAGTATTATCTTATTACATAAAAATTGGAATTTTTTTTATTTTTTATTCATCATACGAAACTCTTTTTCTAGACAATGAATTTTTCCATCTCTGGCCTAACACACCTTTCTCGTAACAACATTCCAAATATGTACAAATTTTTTTAGCCCATGTTTACGCGTCGTTAGCTCACCACGTTTGATCCCGTCTCAGAACGATAAATCATCACAATCCTTCGGACAGTAGGTGTGAACGAAACCTTATCGGCCACCTTTGTAGCCGGCGCCCGCTGCGCACGCATACACGATTTTCGCGGGGTTCCCCACGCTTCGGGCCGCGATCCGTTCCGCGGCGTCGTCCCCTCAGTAGGCCACTGTCATTCCGTCGAGCTGCATCTTGCCCGCCGTTGTACACTTGTCTCCCGCCCACGCGAGGACCAGACCGCGCGGATCCAACACGAGCCAATCGAATCTTCCCGCTTCGCGCGCTCAACCTCCCCGTGTGTATACCGTCGTGTTTCCAGGTTGCCCCCGTTTTCTCGTACATTCTACCCCTTCCTTCCTCTCCTTCCACCTGGGTCGACTGATTGTTGGAGATCGTCCGTACACATGTGCATCCGGCAACGGTACCCTTGAGTCGCTTCCACTATGGCACACTCGAGATGCCCGCGATCTTCCCCAACCATTCGACAACTCTCGTTTCGACGAACTCCTAGCTTTGATAGTTGTGTCCGTGGTTGGTTCACCGAATTGACATCAGAGACCAAAGTTTTCGCCGTTGCGCTTCGCTTGGATAGCGTCTGGAAAGAGGATACTATCTTTTCCATTAGTTCCTAGGGCAGTGAGGGCCTCTTTATCCGATCGCCTCTTCACTTCCCATTATGGCCGTGTGTCTTTTTAACGGTTGTTGTGTCCACGGCAACGACTTAAGACTATAGCGGAAAGTGACGTCGATTGGCTTTTATACAATCCTAGCTTTTTGTCCCGTGGCATTCTCGGATTTCAACGGGATGGTAACTCTTATCTTTCACCCCCGAACAGTTGGCGACTCCCAAACCCCTTTCTTGGCCAATTTTATCGTCGGTTAGGTTTCTTTCTATTTGGCGGAGGAACCGTTGGACCCCCCTATCTGCGGGTCTTAATGAACCATCGTAACGTGAGACGTCGAAAAATACTTTTAGTGGGTCTTAAAGGAAACTAAGAAAGAAAGGACATTTTTGTATTTCGCGTGAAAAGTGGAGTATGGAATCTCTTTGTTCGGAGGTGTATCGGGTACCTTTTCATTCGATTCTGAAGAAAGTTTTTTCTGAAGCAAGGAAGCGAACCAGGGACACCGAAAATTTGTCGGAACTTTCTCGATTCATTAGCACGACGCACGTGTTTGTTTCTCAGGTCAGCGAAACTTCTCTGTGTCTCTGCACAGGAAGTCTCACGGAGCTCCGAACTTAAAGCGTTCTCGGCAGCTTCCCGGTAGGATAGTCGAGGAAATTTGTGGTTCTGAATCCACCTTATCCCCGAGTTTCTTTCTACTTCCAGTTCATTATTATGGAGTAGCTGGGTAAAAGAATACGAGCGCTCCCCTTGTTCTCCGGAATCTTCTTCACGACGCATCAGACCAGGGGTAGGAGTTTCATTTAGTGCATTTACAGAAAATTTCACGTTGGACTGTTCTTTTTTTCTTCTTTCTTTTTTATAAAAGTAATGAAGTTATGATACGCGAAAACTAGCACGGATTTTTCTGTTTGTCAATGTGAAATACTCTAACAGGCTTAATATTTTAATGGTGATAGAAATTTTCAAGAATAATAAGTAATTTTCTGCCATCGTTCGATTTCTATATTTTCTGTTCACTCTTCTCAATAAACGATCAAGGAATACGATTATGAATGTTGATAACAAGTCATGACGAGTGGAAGATGACTCAAGTGTACCTGCTGCTAACGCCACCAAATAGTTTATCGCGTAATACGAAGCGTCGCGTCGCGACACTCTGCTTTCGAGTGCCCCCGCTAAAACGGAAGTGTCATCCCACGAAATCGTACATCACAGGGCGGTTCAGTTATCAGAGGTTCTCAGCGGTCTAATCGCCGAGAGGGAAGAAAATCAATTCCTCGATTTAATTATCCCTCTTAGGCCGCTTGAAAGCGATCCCATGAAAAATCGAGGGAAGGGATGATGAAGTCTATGCAATTATCTGTCATTTTCTGTCACTAACGCTTTCGTTCTTCCCTTCGTTAATCAGATATAGCCTTATCGATGGTTTCGCGACGGGGATCGGAGTAGATGCAGATTAATTAACGCATAAATAAAAAAAAAACGTATCTTTGCAGATGAGACCTGATCCTGAGTCAGTCGAGTCCCTTCAGCAGGGAAAGTTCGTCGAAGCTTTTTCGTAATAATTCGTAATATTTCTTGTAAATCAGACGAAGCCGACACTTCACGGACACGAATTCTAGGAGGACCTCAATGATTAAAATCACCGCCATTGGCTGTCCCAACGATCGCCTTGGTTAATTAATTTCTTTAGATATAAATACCGCAGGATGTGCGCCGGCTGATCTGCATAATTTTCTGCGCTGCTTGTCAAAGGTGTGTCGGCTGCCACCTTTTTTTGTGCCACGTACAGATCTCTCTCTATCTCGTTGCGATAAACACATAAAATTTTACAACGCCCCCCCTTCGAGCCCGTCCTTGCGACAGATGCGCACAGCGTTTAGGAATAATTCGTGCGAGTCCGAACGTGCGGGATCAGAGATCGATCGAAGTTGGAAAGTTTCGTGATGCAGTGATCCGAAGTGATCGTGACAAACGCCGCGACTTTCATCCCCGCACCAGTGAGACATGGACAAGGACAAGCATGCACAAGGTAAGTGGTGTTCCTCGTATCAGAATAGAGATCTTGGTTCTGTTTTGATAATACAAAGAAATGTTAGAAGTAAAAGTGATTTTCGACGAATTTTTCTACATTTAAAAATTGTCAGAATTTCTTAACGGAATCGTTTTGTCTGATCGTAATGAAAGTTACACTGTTTCGAACGGACACAATATTTTGTGTCAGAAATGCAAGGTGACTTGTTTGGTAGTAATAGTATTATGTATATATATATATATATATATCACGCACAAGAAATATAAAAATTCGAAGTAGTTTGGGCATGCATTTTTTGAGATACACAAGTTGTCAATATTTCCTTAAGGGGTCATGCTCAGTCAGGAGGCCGAAAAAAGAGTGTTCTTTAGGAATATTTTTCTCGAAAACTATAAGACCTTTTTCAAAAAATGTGTTTGTGTTTCAAATACTGCAGTTTATAGATTATAAGGTAATTTTTTTATTTAAAAATATTTATTAGTAAATAAATGGTGAGCGATCTTCCGGATGTCTCTTCACGAAAAGTGGTCTGCCGTGATCACTGTAACTTCGTAACGGTTCGTCTGAAATGAAAAATGCAGTAAGATTTATGTAATGGAAGAACGAATCTTTTTTTCGAAACATTGATCAGGAACAAAATGGTTAACATTTTACTGAAAAAGTGCGATTTTCACCTAAAAAATCACTCGTTTTTGGTCAATTAAAAAAAAGTATGGAACGAACAAAAGAATCCTTCGTTCGAGGACAAGTTTTTCTGATTTGAAATAAGACGCAAAAGGCTTCATGTAAATTGACACAGTAGTTTTCGAGAAATATTGATTACCGATTTGAAAAATGTAGTTTCGAGAAAAACGCGTTTAAAATTTCAAGTCAAGCTTACTCTTATATAAGATGTTTATTTTTTAACGCCTATAACTCTGTCATTTTTAATTGGATTACCTTGAAACTTGTACAGAATATTCTCGAGATGTTGTACTTAAAGAAAATGTAGAAAGTGAAAAATCGATTTTTTGAAAATTTCTGACTGAGCATGACCCCTTAATGTTATATTCCTAATGGAGTAGTTAACATCGAGCTGAGTACGATGATTGGTAAAAACGAAATGATATTTAGTAGCTGAAACGAATGTGGTGTCAGATAACTTAATGTTATTGTATTATCATTAATTGGAACTATTCGATTCTCTGTAGCCTGGTAAGAACAATGTGGCTTTGAATACACAGTTACGTGAACGTTATACTGTTGTGAACCATTTAATCACTTGTGCGGTAACTTCGTACGTATATGCGTCATGATCAAAGTCAATACACAGTAGGAATGACGGATATAGTCGCATTATGAAACTTTGTTTAAATAATTCTGTAAGAATGAAGATTTTTTTAATTTCTTTAATTCTGTCGAATAACAATGTTCAAAATATATCATTTTATTTGTGCTTCGTGTTGTATGCAAAATTTTTTCAAGTAATGGTCATGACTCGCATATACGGCACCGATGAAAAATTCGTGCCACTGTGGACTGCACTTTCAGTAACACACCATGTCGTTCAAGAGGTTGATTCTTCCAACTATGACACTAATATATGTATAAAAGGAAGGAATCACTAACGCTTTACTAGTAAAATGCCCCCAACTTCTGAATTTTGAAAACGGAACTTTAAAAACAATACTACTTAAAGCAAAAAATTTTTCATTCAGACATTTTGGTGTGCTAAATAAAGTGATTAAAGAAAACATTTAAGAAATTCATTTATGTAGACAGATTCAGAAGATTTGTACCTACTTGTAAATGAATTCCAACTAGATAATTCTGTGTAATCCAGAAAATTTGGGAATATATGGAAATGGATATATTAAAATAAAATTCTGTCTTGAAATAAGTTTGTCTGCTCTTAGACTACGTCCTATTATCTTTCGAATTACTTTACGGACGAAAACTAACTAAACAATGTCTTCTTTACTTTGTGTGCCTTTAAATTATTTAGTGTTGTATGTACCGTTAGCTGTCTTATTGAACATAGTGAAATTTGACAGACATACGTGCGATATAGAAAACGATACCATTACGAATACAGTATGTGATGCCGAGTTGAGCCTGACGAGAGAGATTAGCACAATTCACGTTTACCCTTGTCATTTTTAGCAGTAATTAAATGTCGGTAAAAATGTCGATAATTATTTCTTCATTTAAATTCAGTATTTAGGATAATATAATAATAATATGATGATAATAAGGTAGTTATTATTTATAACTATATAAATAAACAGAGAAATGCATAAATATGATTCTTTATATAAAATATGCAAAAACATGTATAAATTTACATTTAAAGGAAATTATTATTGTTAACCAGAATTGTGTTGTTAAAAGACTGATCAAAGAAAGTGATTTGAACGGTTTTGGTTTCCATAACTCATTACCGTTACTATATTTCTGTAATCAAATTAACAGGTCAACGAGAAAACTGTATAAGCATAAGATAGGTACGTGTTTGACTAAGTAATCGATACTTCAATACTAACGCTTGTGATTGACTTTTTCAAGGTAAATAAACGTTATTTCGATAATACAAGGTGGTGTTGCAAAAGAGAAAAGTGGCGGGGTGGTAAACTTCTTTGTACAGTCTGTCAACTAGTAATTAAATCAGAAAGGAAGTGATTCTAGATGCACAGAAAAATTGAAAATGTGCAATGAAATAATTTTTTCTGTAGTGTTTTGTTTTCAAGAGCGAAAGGTAACTCAGTGATATAAATACTAGAAGTAGATAACAACGGATTTCCACATGAGTTAATTGTTATAATCAGGCGTGTGCGTACTCATAACATTTTCCAGTGCAATTTTTTCTAAAACGAGGATTCATACTAAAAAGTTATATGTTCAATTTGCTTTTCATCCTAGAGTCAACTTTCATATTGATTAAATTATTAATAGTTCAGCACTGTACGTACACAGAAAATCAAATTTATTAAGAAATATATAGATGTTACGTAGGACGGATTTGCTATTGTCATTTCCTATATCTTCTATATAAAAGTAATAATTAATGAAATAATAATAAGACGAGATCTGAATCCAATACTATTATGTCAGTCAGCATCAAACTTCTAGCATTCAAAATCAATTGTAAACTTCAAACATCCAGCATTCAAACATCAGTCTTAAATTTTTATGAAGTATTTTATAAATAAACAACTCGTCTAGCAAACGCAGCCGTAGGCGTACCTAATCTGGTTACCTACAGTGACTGTATAAGAGGCTCATTATTATAAGGCGTCTTACGTGCATCCGATTTCATAAATGTAAGTTGTATCCCTTTGTATGTTAGGTTGATCGCATAAATGTTGCCTGTCAATTTTTCAAAAGATAAAAAATCTGGAATATCTTAAACAAATGACAATGCAGCAAAATTAAAATTTGATTAAAAAAATTAATATATAATTATCATTACTACAATGTACTCTTTTCACCGACAACAATATTGTCCCTAAGGTCATTGTTATTGCTGATTTAGAGCTGTGCCTGCTGCTCAGTGATAATGCGTCCGCTTATTGCGCGTTGAACGTGTGGAACAATGTTTTACTTTCAAATTGATTCGTGCAATTCAATATTTCTGCTTACCGCTAGATTTACCATCAGTGGACTGTTCTCCTTTTCTGAAAACAAAACTCATTCTAAAAGGACAATGCTTTTTATGGCTTTAATGGTATTCACACCAAAGTGTGACTGACAAGGGAATTTCGGTAAACCGCAGATACCGATTTTTTTTAACCTAGCAAGTTTGTAGAAGATCTCAATAGAACTATCAGGCCAGTTTCCTTTTTTGCAACCTTTTTATTACAGGTTAATGTGTTTTCATACATTTCTGTATATTTTGGAAACCGTAGTAGATATAAAGAAATTGTTCGAACTAAAATTTATTAACTTCTAAGGCTCCATAAAACTGTGCTATGAAATTGTTAAAAATGTATTCCTTAAAGGAATAAATAAATAAACAAATGGTTTCTGTTTCATGACACAGCTGTGTAGAGCATGAAAAGCTATTAAATTTTTTATGTATCAATTTTGTAATGTTTATTATAGTTTTCGAGATCTACAAGAAAATAGAAAACACAGATTAATCTTTAAGGGATGTTTTTCGCAGAAAAACCAAAAAGTTGCAAAAAAAAACAAAATTGCCTGAAACTTCTATTGATCCCTACTAAATTTACAACGCTTTAAAAGAATCAGACCTCTCGGATTATCGAATTTCCCTTGTGAGAAACTGAGATGTATTTAAAAAAAAGATATTCAGATCCGTGAGGACATTATATTAAATTTTGTGACGAATATTTTAGAATATATTAATTCATTCTTCTATCATAAATACAGACTCAATAGTTACTTGGCTCTACATCCAAATACAGATTATTGCAATACAAAAAGTGGCAAGAATATTTTACAAAAATTATTTTTTATAATTTTATCTGCACGGTAGTTAAAAGCCAGGAAACGTAAGGTCTGTTATTCTTAAGCCAACTTGAAGTAACTTATACAACACTTTAATTGATAGTACAATATACTGGATATACCTAAGAATTGTAATTGTAATAATATTCAGAAGTGAATAGAAATACGTAAAACTAATCCAGGATCAATTGTGACATTGTTTAATCCGTGGTATTGAAGAAAGTAAAGTGACACGAATGAAGAAATAACGGGAACACCTGCGTTCTCATTACATAGTGAAGTTAAAAATGCGTTCGGTAACAAACATAATATTCGGTTCAAAATTGTTTAATTTCCAATCGTTGTATGACATATTGTATATAAAACAGTAGTTGAACGAGATTAATTATATTATTTGAAACACACCTTGTTACAATAAATTTGCCCTCCTACTAGTTTCGATAATCAATATTGCACTGTGTTTGAAAAGTATATTATTCAATTGGACAGAAGTTTAATTGTGTAAAAAGTTTTAATTTGTGTGTGTACGTTGTTAAAAAACAAACGTTGTGCAACATATTTCTTGCTTATTATCGATATAGAACTTCGAATGATATCAAATGGCTACATAGAGTAAAAGGTACGCATCGTTGGCCACTACAGTCTCGTTAACGAGAGTTTCCTGATTGAAAAAAGTTAGCCTTTCTGAGGCTGAACCGTAAAAAGTGCTGCAAATCAAATTGCACAGTAGGAGATTTTAATTGGTTTACGGAAATTACAAAATTTTATATACAGAAGTATAAAGATGATGCAGTAGAAATATCGTGAAGTATTATGAAATGTCATTTAGGATTTTTCACATGGAATTTCTGGTCGAGAAATTTTTCGACATTCAGTGAAGGAGAAATAAAATTTAATTAAATAAACATTAAATAAATTAAATAAACATTAATGGAATAAATTCAGGGCAAAAGCTTCACATAGTTATGAATCACTTAAATTAATGTAATGAATCATTTTTTATAATATTTATTTAAGAATTATTTCGAGAATCATAAAGCAACGATTTCATTTGAATAATGTAATCAAAGTAGTTGTACAAAGGAGGGAATCAATATTTTAGGATAAATGCATTGAGCACATTTAATATAATACTTAGTTTTTACAAATTGTGGTGTGGTGTTAAGTAAAATAAATATTTGTTTGTAAAAAATCTCAAATAGAAAAGTGAATCTGAGCGTATCACACATTGAAACCTGAGATAGTAAACTCGTTTCTCTATTCATTGCAGAACTTTCGCTTTCGAATTATCGCTCTGTACTTTGTCGCAGATCTTCTTAGCAATACGACCACACAATACAGTTGAGGTTCGTGAAATGTGTTGCACAAATAGAGGGTGGTAATAGAATTTCATTGTGAGCACACAAATGAGTTTAGGTAATATTCTACAGATATTACAAATTCTATGTAATGATGTACATAGTAAAATTTTGTATAATGTTGTTAAGAGTAAAGATTTTAGTTATAAGAGAGGTGTAAGTTTACTATTTGCTTCTTTGTTTGTTGACAATTTTTTTATATTTATGTAACTATGACAGCAATGTTATCAATTTCCTTGAAATTAGACTTTACCACTTTCAATGTAAACGGCTCATATGTGGGCAGAATTTTATAAAGTTTAACAATTGGCAGAATAACACGAATACTTGAACAATGTTTAGTACAGTTTGATTCCCGTTTTTAAATTTGTTACGTACAGTTAAGTTGTTTTATTTTATATAGCAAGCGATTGGTATTCTTGAATTGAACTGACATTGCAAACATTTTTCACACCGTATGTAACACACAGAATGCAAAGGATGCCATTAAATGTTTGAAAGTTTAAAATACTTTTAGTGATTAATTTTCGTAGAAAGTTGCAGTCGTTTTGAAAATTATGATGACTATAGAGTTGAATAGACAATTGCACTTTTACATTTTATTGATGTCATTCTCTTAAAATAGGTCATTTCATCATCAATGTAGGACATGGGATATAAAGTGTGGGTTTGAAACTATCCTACTGGAAGTAGGACGCGTGAAAATCCTGCTGACCAGAAGCGCAATAAATAAATGTTATAATCGAGTGTTTGTTACAAACAAATTTCTGAATATTGTGTCAATGTGAAGGTGTTATCAAAAAACGTATCACAAAACTGAGATAATAACAATTTAGAATTTCAAATTTTTGTTTATATTTGAATTGTGTAAATGAGAGTACTATTTTTATAGATAAAATATATATTTATACACGAGAGGTATAATGTTGTTTTAAGATTCATAATTATTTATTTACCGAGGACTGCAATTGTAATTCTCATATTTTATTATTCCATAGATTTTTATGCTTTATAAAATCTCCTAATCTCCGAAACGTACTAAAATAAAGATTTCAGTAAAGTTTTATTATACTCATGGAATAAATATTGCTAAGTAACATTGTAATAGTTATTACTAACAAAATCAGATGTCTACTATAAACAAAATTCCACCCCTGTTTATTTTTATATTTTAATATCTACAGTTGAATTTGTATAAACATCCCTAGTCTACTTATTATCTAACTCCAGGAAAAGTGACAAGATTCTATGTAGGTAACGCTAGACTAGATTATTTATTGCACCAGTTGGTTTCGTAACCCGTGAGTATTGTAAGTAATCTCAAAGTTTTCAGCAGCAGTTTGTAAGAAGGCTTATGGTAAGACGCCTGGGGAAAAGATTGTACCAACAGTTAATGAACCCAAAAGTAGTTTTAAAGTAGTATAGAGAGTATATCTTGTTGAGCGTTTCTCTACAAGGTTCAGGGACAGCTTGAGTTTAATGTCACGCATTCAAGAGCATCTCCGTAGAAAAAGTGGAAGAGCCTCTTAGATCTCGAAATACTGACTACCTAACAACGGACGCAAGTAGCCAATACTGGGTTACTTCTAACCCATATCAACTTTTTTTATAACACATACATTTCAGATATGTCTTCTAAAATATTAAATGCCATTCTACAATAATTTCTAACCGACAGAAAAATAATGTGATTGAAAAATGCAAATATTCGAATTTCATTTATATGTATACAGGCAGTCCTGTAACTGGCGATACCGACTGAAAGTGATTGATTTCATACGAAAAATAAATAACAAGTGTAGAATGACACGTGTTGATAAATAATTTCCTTTGAGAAAACATCAAGTTTGAAAACTCGTTGGACACGTGTGCTTTCGAGAAACATTGACATTACAATTAATAAGTACTTAACATTAATAAGTATTTATTATGACACGGTAATTTATGTGTTCCATTAATCCCACTGTTTTCTACTTATCAGTCTACATCCAATTATTATTAAAGGCAATAAGTAATACTACAAAACTGACAGTATTCGCAAATACCTAATGTACGTAGAAATAACTAGTAATGGACAGACACGTGAGCTAGATAGTGTTCAAGTATGCGCGTTCGTGGCAAAATTTTCGACATCGATTTCATTGAGAACAAAGACTAATATATAGAAATTTAATTCTGCACTTTCAGTTATATGAAATGTTCAGGAAATGTCATTTCCTGGCTTTAATGAAAGTTTGCACTGATAGTCGGTTGCTGTCCGTTTTATACTTTAAGAGAGAAACCATCCCTTTGTTCGGAGTCATTCTTTTTATTTATGCTCGTCTAAAATGTACAAAAGATATCGTAAAAGGAATCGAAGAAAACTTTTAGTGTGAATAAAGGTATATAAAGGGGTTCATAAAAGTATAAAACGAACACTAATCAAATACGAAGAATATATGAGGATATTTGACAGTATATTTATGTGAAATTTCAAGAAAACTGAGGACTAATTCAGTTATACTATATGTTATAGTTATGTATACGATACATACAAAGACCTCGTAAAAACAAATGATTCTTCACATAAAAAGAAATCGACAGTAGGTATACACCGATTTTTTTTAAACGTAGTTTAATTTATTAGAAACTTGGTTCTAAAGATTCGTGAACCACGTGTATACTTCAGTAGGACTATACATATAGGGGAGAGTTTGCCTATATTGGACCGGCTCACAGTGGTTCGAGTCCCATGTGCTAGAAGGACAAAACTAATTTCCAAATAAACAAAAACTAATTGTTCCAATGTAATCTATAATAACCATGTATTAAGAATATTACACAATAAAACCTTAAATCTTTTTTTTGAATGTGTATAGATATAATAACCTTAAATTATCAATAACTATTTTGTATTTTTGTAAATCACACTTCGAATCAAGTAATAAATTCTTGTTGGAAATTTGCACTATGTAAAGATTTGTTAATGTTTTAATATATGCTCTACGTCGCTCCACGCGACAAGAGTTAAATATACGAAAAGTAGAGACTTTCTAGTTTCTTTTAATGGCAAATTGGACTTGCAAAACTTTCCAAAACTATATGTACTGTTAAAATTAATCTAAATACACTCGCCACTTGGCTGTTTATTTAGTTTAGTCGCTGATACTTATGGACCAGTTCTATGGTATTCTATTCTAAACACATTTCTATCACCTCTCGCTCGTTTCCTCGAATTTTCCAACATAAACAATGATAAAATCCCCAGTCTTTCCCGTCAACTCTTACTCGTTTCTTCAGTCTTTGAGCGACCAGCGTACAGTATATCCTTATAGTCTTTTTCTTTTTATAATTTTCAGTTTTGTTGTGTTTAGTGTGGTTGTTTGGTGTTACTCAAATAGACATAAGATTAATACAAAACTTAGGAATTTTATTGCAAACTTTGTCGTGCGGCCATTCTATTAACATAGAAAAATTTGTGGATTTTTGCTCCTTAACCCGCCGGCGGGCGCGCCCTTTTTTGTTACACGATATATTTACAGATTTTCCGTTGGGTATATTGATTTAAGGAGCGGAAATAAAATGTGCGAGAACAGTGATACAGGTAATTAACTTGTTTGTCGTTTCACGTCGTCGAGATATAGAAATACGTGGTGCGTGATCATTATTTTCCGTGCTATTTCAAGTGAGTTTCATTTTACACTTTGTAAGTACCATAATTTTAAATAATACTAGTATAAAGTGTACTGTCTCAGCTACAATTTCATATTCATACCTTCCTATTTTCGTTTAAATTTGACAATGAAAATGAAATATTAACAATGAAATCATATTTTCCTGGTGCAACCTACAAGTTACCTAATATTGGATCACCGCTAGTTGTCTAAATTGGACTGGTGTATTCTAAGATACAATCTATATCCTATATAAAAATAGTTCAAGAATAGTTAAAGGAATACTAAAAAGGTTTTTTGTGTTAATTTTTTCTTTTTATTCAGATTCAGAATGGCGACAACACGAAAATATGGAAAATGTGAAACCCACTGAAAAAACTTACTTTACTTTTTTCTTACTGTTTCTACTTTTTTCAATGCCTTGAACAGTTTTTTTTAAATTGGAAATATAATTTTATTGGTTTTCAGGAGCGATCCAATGTAGGAAACCGATGGTCCAAATTAGGACACCAGTTGTCTGGAATGGACTGAAGTCATTAGTTTAGTTTTTTTAAGATATTATTTTTATGACACATTTTTTCAACACGACCAATACACCATACAATCTACGTATAATGCTTGTATTTTTTCCGTTTCTCTTTGCATCCTGTGATGTTCTATGCGTGTGTAAGAGAGAAAAATAAAAAAGTGTTCCAAAATAGGCAACTCTCCCCTAGATTAATATCTCCGTGTATTTCATATTATACATATTTATGTATGTCGAAGTTTATTTGCATTCATTTTTTTATATTATCTCTTTTTTACAACAAATTCTTGTAAATTTATAGTTATGTTATAATGTATTAAATGATTACAAGTAGAAATAGCACGTAATGGTCAGACAGTCGAGTTGAATTTTATTCAGTACCACGAAGACCCGATCAATTTTGAAAATGAATTTTCTCGAAAGCAGAGCTGTGTATACAAGAAACATTCATTGCACATTGCCCAATTAATTTTGCATGTGGATTCACATTTTTACGTCATTTGACAAATGTGTATTAGGTAACTATTAATGTAATATCTAGACTGCGCCTTTTTCTAAGATTTTCAACGTTCTGCAATAATTCATCAAGGCAAGAGCAAACGCAAGGATTTCTTTCCTCTCGTAAGTATCTGATTGGGTTCAGAATAACACACACATCGTTGCAACTGATAAAAGTTTTACCTTCTCCTATAAATGAGCGATAAATGCATAAAATCTGCATCATAAAATCTCATAACAATAAAATCGAACCATTGACTGTTTAATGATCACATTTGATAAATATAAAGGCTGAAGGTCTGACAAGAATATTATTACTTCATAAATGTAAAAAGTTCCACTCGTCTGATAATAAGGATTTTATGAACACTCTTTGGTTTTTGCAAAATCTCATTTTTTTTACTGCATCTAACCAGAAACATCCGATACGTGTACCGTACAAACAGAAGATTCAGGGTAAAGGTAGAAAGTTTTGTCCATTACTGTTAAAGGATCTTCTCAAGCTTGTAAGAATGTTTTACCAGCGTGAGAAACGACGCGACTCATACAAAATTATTTCGTTATAAAGAGCTCCGGTTTCGTAGAATGCTGTTAGACGACTGTTGGATATTTCATTTCTTGTTACGTAATAACTTCGCGGCTCCCGACTTATTCCTGCTAAATTCCTGTTCTGTCTCTTGTTATTCCGCGAGAAAAATCCTTCCTGGCAGTTATATCGTTTTTTCGTTTACCCGCTCCGTCTCCGCAACACATCTAGGAAACCTCTTCCACTTAAAAGCTGTAATTCAGTTAAACGAGGAAACGGGGGAACTCTGGGGTTAACCGTTGACCCCGAAACCGTGCGGTGTAATATTTTCCACGGATAATTGGTGTTTTATTGCTACGGAAGTCTATATTCGTCGTTACGGTCCATCGTACATTAAGGTTTCATTACACATGGAAATAAATGAGTTATAATTCACCCAAATACATGGATATCTACAGGGTGTCCCTAAAATCGTGGCACAACCGACCGGGTTTTAGGTTAGGCATCCTACATGCAAAAATAAGTCGCAAAGAAAGAGTAACATTTTTTTATTTAATGCTTCATTTTGGAGATAATTGAATTTGAAAATTTGATGGATACGCGTACAATTGAATAGGACTCAGCTAGCGCATCTGTGCATTGCATACCATTTTTACGTACTCCTATCATGAATGCATGCGTTTTACATTAATATTAAAATTTACTTTTCTGGAAAACAATACCTCAAACGAAAAGAATTTATTCTTCTTTTTCGACTTAGTTTTTCGTATGGAATTATTGCCCGACACTCTGTACATAGGATGTGCCATTTTAACACATTAAATGGAAATGACGAGTCTCGCTCGCATACATTTTTTGTGCCAAACTCGACTTTGACGGGCGACGCGACGCCCGCCGCATATTAAAATGTTTAAAAACCTTATAAATTTCTTCTAACTTGTAAAAAAGAAATGATTATGATATTTACACATTCTTTTGTATTCTTTTCTATCTAAAATTGTCTTATTGTAGAAAACTGTGCTAGGCGTTTTGTGATAACTCCGCGCACAGAGTTGCGCTAAATTAAATTGTCAGCGCAGGCACGTTTCTTTGAAAGTAAATCGTAAGGCAAGAAGTTAATATCCCCAAGAAAATATCTCGAAAATATGAAAGACATGCAAAAATGTTTGAAAGAAAATATGGAGGATACCAGGAACAGATCATGCTCACATTCATTTGACCTTGCGATGACCTTGAAAAGCCCCGCGAAGGTTAACTCCAAATTTTTCAACCCGAACCTTATTTTTTTCCTCACATTCTTGTAGCTGACATCGAAACGTTTTCAAAATAATACAGGTTTCTGCCTTTTGCATGAGCCATTCTCGAGATATGAATTTTCAAACTTGACATGCCACCGGCATAAATATTACACAACGTGGATCGCTGTCGCGGTAAAGCCACCAACGTTCTGCACTGCCTCGACGCGCGTCCGTTTTTACGTAAAATATCCAGCATAAAACTAATCACAAGTAACATTGGAAATCTCCAAAATACACTAACTAAATAAAGTTGAAGTATCCTACTGTCTCCTGTCTACTATTTGTAAATACGATACTTTGCATTCCATTTCGAGTTACTCGCACGAATTGAAAAAGCTAAGTAAGATATTACAATATTATTTCTGTAACGGAGTTTTTGTTGTCACAGTAGATTTAATTTCTGTATGTATTTTGGTGATTTCCAACTGTATATATGGTTAGTTTTGTGCAGGATATTTTGCGTAAAAACGAATGCGTGTCGAGGCAGTTGAGAACGTTGGCGGGTTTACCGCGACAGCGATGTACGTCGTGTAATGTCCATGCCGGCGGCATGTCAAATTTGAAAATTCACATCTCGAGAATGGCTCATGCAAAAGACAGAAAAAATATTGTTTTGAAAACCTTTCGGCGTTAGTTACAAGTTTGCAGAAGAAACGTAGGTTCCTGTTTAAAAATTTGAAGTTGACCTTCGCAGGGTTTTTCAAAGTCATCGGAAGGTTAAATAAGAGTCAGTATTATCTGTCTCCTCGATACCCTACAGCTTTTGTGATATTATTCCGTATCTTCCATATTTCGCGAAATATTTGCTTGGGCAATTGAAAATGGGACACCCTGCATATAGTATGTACAATATATTACTGCGAATTATACTGTAAATTGTACGAGTCATTATTCGGTTAAATAAATAATCTATTACGTCAGTTTAATACAATTATTGCTCAATACAGTTTTCACTCCATTACATATTTCATAAATCGCTAACTCTATAGAGCCGATCAATAAATATTTAAATATTAATACTGCAAATCGAGCACTTTAAGTTTCCTGTAACTCAGAATAGATTTCATTAACTGGGTCACCCGCTATTATGTGACCAAGAATCGGCAACGTCGAACTTATATTTCTCCAATATTACCGGATAAGGGATTTTTGTCCTTAGGTACTGTTTTATAGCTTTTACAACATTATCTTAGACTTCATTGTCATACAGATTTTCGTACATATTTATAAACAATATATTAGTATAATTTAGAGTGACGGCCAAAAGAAAATTTAGTATTCATATTTTAATGTGTACGTATTAATTATGCTGTGCTAACTTCTTAAAACCATTTTATAACTGATCTTCCCGGAAGAACTCATTCATTCCTTAATACAGGTATTTATTTACCGATATAAAATTCAATAAAGGGAAAGTAAATTTAGAACTTCATTTGAGATGATAATATTGTATTATTATTCAATTATAATTAGATATATTTCAGAAAATGATAAATAAGTTTCAGACCTCTAATATAAAAATCACATAGAAAAAAACTAATACCTACAGGGTGGAAGACAAAGCTTGGAGTCTGAGAAGTATTCTTTGTAATATTTTACATTCATCTTCGTAATCTGGGGGCTGACAGACATGATTCAAATTTTCAGATTCTGCTCCGTATTGGCAAGCACTGTTAGAAATAAAATTCTCTTAAAATTACACTTACAGTTAGTTTTGTTAGTACGTTGTTTCTTGACACTTTCTTATGACTGCCACTGTATATACGTTCATATTGTTACGAACTGTTTTGAATATATTTTTTCTTGTTTACTCCATTTATGCGTGAGAAAGTAACCAACGTACATCAGTAACGTTCAGATCGATCCGTCTTAAGCAAGTTTACGTTTCCTCCCGATCCTTGAGTCGAAACGTAAAGCGTCAAACGTACATGGGAAACGTAAACAGAAGTTAAGACGAGAACTACTTAACAATAAGATGCCTCAGCTAGTAAGAACAACAACCAAACCGACGAGCTGAATTTCTGAACCCATTTGAAATCTAGCTTCCTCCCCAACATTAATTTCAGGGCAATAACAAATTCGTCCTATCAGGCCAAGATTTAATAGCAGGAGACCAATTCATTAGTCTAAGAATTTAACTCATTGCAATTTACACGGCTGAATGCCGCGCTATGTCAGAAAATCAATTCCCCGCTGATTCAATCAGAAACGTAGAACGGACGTTCGAATGTTCAATCTATGTTCGTGTTCACAAAACTTTACACGTAATATTAGTGTATGTCTCTTTTCGATCTATCACTGAAATTTGTATTACTTTTAATTTTGATTTTAGTATCAGTGAACTTCCCTTTTATTTCTATCACTGAAATTTGAAATACTTTTCATTTTTACAACCGTTAAACTTTTTTCCATTTCTCTCCCGTCCTCTATATTCCCTTAGGAATTTGAATGCTTATTAGGAATAAAAGTATTTTAATAAGATTACTATTTACACTACCGTCCATAACTATCCGGGCACAGTTTGTTATTCATGTTAGAATGTTATTATTTGTCAGCAAATAAGACTATCGTTTTTGGTGCCATTTATCGAATTGAGTAGATTTCTTTGGCCCATTTTGCAATAGTACCAAGTTCTTCTATCGATAATTCTTCTTTACAACTCGAGTGCGCGACCAATTTCACTTTTAAATTTAAACCAATTCTAACGAAACACATGCATCGTCTTAGTAGAATGCTTTCCGCATACTAAACGCATAAAAATACAACCAAAGTTTGAATAAAGCAGCTAAAGCTTGTTCCTTTTATGTAGGTACACTTGCCGACATAAATTAGGAAACGAAGCAATAAAACAAGGACTGTGTCAAATTTATTTTTTACACTTGCGTTAGTAATTGTTCGAAAATGGAAGGAACATATACTGTTTTCTCTGTAAAAATATAAAATACATATGTGAAAACGACATTTGTTGGTCAATATACATATAAACACGTGTAACAAAATGTGATGTTCATATAAGCTTTTTTATTTCTTAATTTTTGTCGAAATGTGTATATTCTGTGTGTACCTTTTTGTTCAACTTTGGTCATAATGCCTTTATATATCATAGTACACTTACGTTATTCTACAATATAACAGTTTAATATATCCAATTTTGACAAAATAAAATGCTAAAGACAATAAACATAGGTGTATTCGTAGAATATTTCACAGGCATGCGCCATTATATAAGTGTTCAGATATTTATGGATACTTATAGTAGCACACGTATCTCACAAGAAACCTTGCAAAAATCTAATGCAAGTCCAGTAATTAATGTTACGGTCCTCGCATTAGAGATTACACATGTACAGGTAAAAAGAATGTTGTTTGCGAAACTGAATAGTTTTGAAGATAAGACAACATACTGCAATGAAAAAATTATACCAAATTCTGTACTCTAAATCGCACTAATTAGGTAAAAAGAATATATATGTTTTGAAAAAAAGTTACACATATATTGTTGTTACTTTTACATAATTAACTCGCACACTTTTCTACTTCACATATTACGAAACAACTTTTATCGTATATAAAGTTCAAAACTATTGGTAACCGGAACGTGTCAAAGATTTCAATCAGCGCTTTTTTCGAAGGCTAGGCACAATAGGTAGGATGTAAAAATGACTGTAACTTGGAAACGAGGTCGGAAGGAGAAATTTTTATATGAATTTTTTTATTGTCTCCATCAGTTGAAATCACCTATGGAGTTATGAAACACGTTTTATGACACACGATCAACATAAACTTTAAAGTCTGAACATCTGACTGCAATATTTGCAACGAACTGAAAATAGTTTATGGCGTGTTTAATGCATCGATCATTCCGCTATCAAGAAAAACATTTTGCGTATACCGTTTAACTTCAGTGTTAGATTTTAATGCTGATATTACCAGAATGTACCAACTTTTAATACTAATGCATAAAACGTACCGAATGAATTGGTTTTTAGGAATAATTTTTATCAACTTAAGTTTATCGAAAATATCACTTACGTGGAATTTTTCCAATTTTATGTGTGAACGTATTTACCAATTGCCATACCAAGCCTACCTTATATGTATAGTATAGAACAGTGTAGACAAAATTATATAGGAATAAAAAGTACCGAAAGTATCGAAAATAAGTTTAGGAAATATAGAAAATATAGAAAATATAGAAAAAATGGAAAATATGAAAAATGTGGGAAATACGGAAAATACGGAAAATACGGACAATAAGAATATTGTGGAAACTATGAAAAATTAAACGTAGAAAATTAAATATAAAAAATATAGAAATAATTTGAAACCATGTAATGTACAATTACTTTTATCTGGTAAACGTTAAAACGAGAAGAGTGATAGGTTCAAGTTAGACAAGTAGGACTTCAATAAATTGTGCGATGCAAATCAAGCTGGTACTTGAATTACAAAACTAGTAATAAAACGCGTTTTGTAAACTCAACGCACATCCGTTCTGCTAGGGGACAAAGTTAAGAAGCTCCTGTTCGATGGTCTGTTTGTTTTCCATGAGTTCTGACTGCTTTTCGTAAAGAGAAGTCGATGAAAGTTCATAAACTTTTGATATTTCTGTGCGGGATACCTGAAAACTTCCGGGCAGAGTTCCCCCGGCGTAAACTAATTTTCCATCGTCCTTAAGAGAGAGAAAAGAATACCTACGTTCTCAATAGTCACGGATTGGAATTTTTGTCTTAACTTCCTCCTAGTTACGACCTTTTTTTTCCGACCTACTAAACACTTCTGTCTGTAGTGATGGGTAACCGAGCTGTTCGAACGTGTTCGAGTAGTAGGGGAAAATCACGAAGCTCGTTCGAGCTACTCGATAAGTATTAACCCTTTCGCTCCGACCCACTTATCACAAAATATGCTCGTCGTGAATGAAACGTGGTTCATCCCGGATTACTTGACGCTGACATACGGATGTCTTATGTGTAAAGTAAGAAAAAAAATTTAATATACATATGTATATGCGTTCTTTAGAGCGAAAAGTTTGAGTGACATTTTAATGATGACGTGACAGTTCATTAGTAACAATTTCGAGATGAAAAATTATACGTTTGAAAAAGAAAAGTTTATTGGTCGTAATATGAAATACTTCATTACCTAATAAATTGTTCATAATATTTCACGATATATCTCTCGGATTTTCCTATATCCATGGTGGAGGAAAAGGTTCCTTCAGGAATAAACTTACACTTGAAAATAATTAAAAACACGTGGCCAACTTTGGGTTGCGAAAGTCCCCCAACGGTACAAGTTTATGACAATATTGTTCTTCACCTCGGTGGAACTGCACGAGCGGGACCGGCTGCCGACCAAATGTTGGAACCTTTGTTCATTGTATAAGGGTGTCGAAAAGATTAAAAAGGTACACAATTGAAGTCAAACGAAAAAGACATACGGGAAATTGAATGGCTAAATTGGAGTTTTGTTCGAAAGTAATAACCACTGCTATGAAGTACAACGAATATTTGCAAGTTAGCATACTGCAAGAATATTAAGAATCTGTAAGCAAATGATGGGATATAAATATAATAAATAATTATTTTTACTTCATCCAAAAGGCAAAACTGACGAATTATCCCACCTTTCCCTTAATACGAATTCTATGTTATTAAATATAGTCCGATTTATGTCGGGTTTGGACTTATTTTCATTAAGAGAATCTCCTACATTTATTCATAACATTTTTAAGAAAGTAGACTGAAAGGAGTAAAAGTTTAAATTTTTATTCATGGGTGATTCAGTCCGTGTGTTACATTGTAACCCGAGGACCCGAGGGTCGGTTGCCGGCGGCCAGATAACATCTCTACGCGCCGAGCCTTCGAGCTTCGAGCTTCGAGTGTCAGAGCCTCGGTTCTCCCCTGAGATCATAAATCTGTCACCCGAACTCGTTCGAGTAGCTCGAACAAGCTCGAACAGCAAAGCTCGGTTACCCATCACTATCTGTCTGTATCCTAGCAAAATTAAAAAATTTTTTTTTTATTAGATTCTTTAACGTGGTATCCGTTACAATATGTAGTTACCAGGCTTCATTAGATTTTGTACATTTTTTAAATAATCTGGCTTCTTTGGGACAGAGTGTCATTCATTATTCCAACAGACTGTTGCGTGACAATTGTCTTGTTTCAATTAGATTCATTGGGCCATCTTTATTTTCACGAGATTCGGACCAACAAAGTTGTACCTCGATCACAAGAGTGTTCCAATTCAAATGAATCTTGCGGTGATCGAAGACTTTCCTTTTACGATAAGTTACAATCATTACTACTTTGCAGTCCATAAGTGACATTTATTATGCAAGAATAAAAGAGTGATAAGTTAAAAACAATTGTTAACTGCCGAGGATTGCTTCAGAAGTTATTTTCTTTATCGTTGGATTATAATATACGATAATTGTTGCTATCAAATTAAATATAATAAAAACTTTGATTATGTGTTTATATTGCTTGATTTCTTCAAATGTTGCAACACGTTTTTCATTAGTCCTATTTCTTAGAAAGTATTTGAGATGCCGAATAAGTTGCCTGTTAAAGAAACATTTAGAAAATATGATACAGCAAGGAAGATCTCATCAATTTTTTATCTAAATTCAGATAAGAAATGTATCAAAAATTTTATCTTTACCGTCGTATAATTCAAATGCTCAATTAAATAGAGAAACACTTTATTGTTAAAGCTTCTAAGTAGTACAACAAGGAGTATAGCTTATGTATATTACGTTCATTAATAGCAGTTGACTTCGGGCTATTCGAATGTCGATAATTTCGTATTGTATAACTTAATACTTATTTTAAAATAGCTTTTTCATGGTCTGTTGAAAATGGTAAATTAGAATTGTGAGTGACTTTGGGAAACGCGACTGTTTCTGACATAACATATCTATCTTCCATTTGGGGATGCTTATGTAAGGCAGAATCGATATTACAAACAATTCTTTTTTAACACTAGTACTACCGAACCCATAAAAATGACGTATTTCAGATATTTTATTTTACAATTACTGAAATCCTAGAGACACTTTGATCAGAATATATATGAACCTCTAGTTGCTTATACACCTTATATTGTAATGTACTAAGCTATATTGCATTATATATTACACGTATTAATATATTGCACGATTTAACGTAATATAGATTCCATGCTGGTAGTTGTAGTGTTAATTTCTATCTGCGTTTCAGTTAAAAACACACATTTAATTAATAAAGCCTAAGAAAATATATATTCATTTAACGGGGAAAATAATTGTATAATATTTTAAACATCTGTTCTATTTTTACGTACAAAATCTACCAGTGGTAGTAGTCACTGATAGTCAGACTATGAGACGTATTTAAAAACATAAAACCTTCCAATAAATATGTATATCTTTATAAACGTATCTTTGAAAAATTCTTATTTAAACTTTGTTAAAGTATATAATATTTACTTTAATTTCGATTAATTTAACAATCATAATAAATACTTAATAATATGAAGGTATTAAAATTGATTGTAAGAACACAGATGTTATTTTAAATAATATTTATAATAAATTCTTACGCATGCAATTTATTTATTACATGTTTGCATACTTCATGGATAAAAACATAGTGTATTAATCATTCTTGATAATATTTTATTAAACTGTACTTTTCTTTCAATGTTTATAAATATGTAGATATAGAATTCAATTCATTTAAAAGTCAATTTTTCTATCAGATCCTTTTATCTGGTAATGTTCTGTATCCTGACCATCAGCAAATGTCTCTTTCAATTCACTGATAATTGTATTTCTTTTAAAACAACAGGTTTCAAATCAGAACTAAAACTTTTGAATCAAATTTTATGAAGTACAGATAGTACCTTCTCTGACGTAACGGAAGAACCTTTGATAATTAAAAAGGTTACAGTGCATATTATAACAGAACTTAATATACAGGGTGGGGCAATAACTATGTCCACTTGAATATTGCCGTTTTTTGTAATAATATGGAAAAATGTTATATACAAAACTTACACGGTATAGATGGGGGCATATTGTGACACAAACATTTTCTGCGTGGGTAAAGGCATAGAGGAGATTTCAAGGTCATCTCTATTTTTTGTAATAGAATGCTATGTTTTTGTATCGCGATGTGATGGCCGGTGTTGAAACGACTTCAGGGAGCTATCATTGAAGGTCATGCAAGGTCAAATGTGGTAGTAAAATATACTTTCTTACATTACAGGCGATGCTCGAAGTGGTGACCGATTGCGTCAATGCAAAGTTAAAATCTTCGTATCGCTGCAGAACGTGCATGTTATTTTACTACCACATTTGCCCTTGCTTCACCTTCAATGATAGCTGGGTGAAGTCGTCTCAACACCGGCTATCGCATTGCGATAAAAAAAACATAGCATTCCATTAAAAAACAGAGATGACCTTGAAATCTCCTCTATGCCTTCACCCACGCAGAAAATGTTTGTGTCACGATATGCCCCCTCTATACTGTGTAAGTTGTGTATATAATATGTTTTCATATTATTACAAATAACGACAATATTCAAAGTGGACATAGTAATTGCCCCACCCTGTATATCGATACTATAGATCCTCTATATACCGTTATCAAGAAGTCCTCGCAATATTACGTAATCTACGAATAGTTGAGGATACTTCGTTATTTACGAATTGTCTCTGGACGTGATTCGCAATTCGATTATAACGCTACGTGTTCTGTTTCCTTCGTCAATCGATCAACAAACATATAAACGTGCTTCCTACACACATATGAAACTTTTTAGGACGTGTAAAATTGGCTCGTACCATTCTTCAGTACATGTATAATTCTAGATGGACGTATGCAATTACGTCGCCTCTATTTAAATTATAATGAAAATATATGTCTGGGGGTTATGATCTGTGTGTACATTGTGTTCATGTTTATTTTCAAAGTAAAATATTGATTGTGTGTTGGTTAGAGACATCTAAAGAAAAAAATCGCTGATTCAGAACAAAATACTGTATTGGTCAGAGACACTTTAAAAAAAACCATTTACTCAAAGCAAAATATTGATTCTGTGTTGGTTAGAGACAGTTTAAGAAGAAAATGTTTTTCCAAATTTTCTGAAGTTTTCGCACAAAACCCTTAGTGTCGTTACACTTCTCTATTAATTTTCTAAAGAATGACACCATGCTCAAGGGGATCCATCACCTTTCACGGAATAAAATTGAGCCAAAATTACTAAACGAAACCATCCGTAATTTAAATCGTATGAATATTCGTACGACTTAAGAAACGGACATTCCTAGAACATCCGAAATTTAAGTCCTGAGAATATCCGTAGGACTTTTGGGACGAATGTTTCTAGAACATTCGAAATTTAAGTCTTGACAATATCCGTAGGACTTTTGGAACGAACGTTTCTAGAACATCTGAAATTTAAGTCTTACGAACGTCCTAGGGATGTTCAAAATGGACGTAGGACATTCGGATATAAACTGGATATGAAACGGACGTCTTTTGGATGTATGGAGCTATCTGGGTTGTCGAGAATTTAGTATTGCTCAATGTATTCAGCAATACTGATTTATGAAATTTTACCTTGACGATTTTCATCTTCAGGATTAATATCGTTATGAATTACCGATGAATTGAAGTAAATTGTTGCTAAATATGTACGGTTGACAGATGGACAAGCGGAAGAGGTTAAGTTAAATTTGTTAAGTAAAATACAAAGTTAAAATTGTATTAATGAATATGTTGTTATCAAACTGCCCAAAAAATGAATACTTTTCTATGAACTGTTTGTCATAAAATGACGAAGAAGATGAAGTGAAAGCACCATGAAAAAAACATGCACAAGAAGATACTGATAATGAACGTTGCTAAAAATAAAGGGGACGAAGACGAAGGCCTAATACTCGCGAAAAAACCAATCATGTGAACGGTTGGAGCAAAAAAAGAGCTCCTTCACGATGGATGGACAAATTTAACGTTTCGCTGAGAGAGCAGCACCGAAAGAAAAACGCTTGATTTTATCGCGACAAAGAAGCTGTGTGATAATGGCTTCGTTGAGTGCTGGAAAGAGTAATGGAAATATATGGAAAAACATTGACCCAGTGTCTTGTAATATTCCCCAAAAACTTCGGGGCACATTTCAAATCTCATAAAGACTTTGCTTTTTATTGTCTTATCTTCTCACATAGGATTCACCTTTAAAATATCGACGTTTTTTCGCATTGTCAGATTGAGGTATTATGTATTAAAAATACTGAAGAATTGAATGTCCCATGCAGAATAAAATGTTGGATCTATTAGCGGCAATTCAGTTGAACATTGTGTAGACTTAACATAATTTTCCCAAGGAAATGTGAATATATGTGTAAGAGTTTTATGAATATGTGTGTAATGGTTTCATCCATATTTCATTACAATTCATTTTTTGTTTTATATTTACTTAAAACTTTTTACACTACAATCAAATAATACAGAAAACTGGGATTTCGATTTAGACAAAGTAAATCGAAATAAGGAAGGTTCAAAGCTACACTTGGAAGCTTCAATACACAATCTTGTCTAAATAATTGTTAAACTGAACATTTTTGTGAGTGTTGGTTTGCTCGAGTCCCCATTAGATTACTCTGTAAACAGTTCAAGTAATTTTTAAATACTTTGACTATCGAAACAAATATTGTCCCGTAAAAAGTATAACGTTTGTAACATTTTATATGATTCAACCTAATGCTATTTGTGTCCTGAAATATGTATCAATGATTTATTCGTTACAGTTTACAGTCATTAAAGATGATTATCGTTTAAGTGCATTTGTACGATGTGGGATATCTTGTTAGCCAAACATCATAATTCTAGTCTTTCTTTCAATGCTTCTGTTGTGCTTGAAAACAAGTTATGGGATTTATAAAGTTCAGTGTTATTTGAACGATATGTTTTTAAGGAGAACTGGCCGTATCAGCTATTGTATAGGTAGACAATGGACCATTATTATGAAGGAGACAACAGGAGACAGTTGAAATTGAGTGCTTGGATTAATTAAATGTCAAGGGAGGATATATCGTCGGAATCTTCCTCCGCGTTCGCGTATACTTGTTATCACACTTGTTATAAGATCTATTCATTCTGCTACGTTGTAAACACGTTTTTTAATCGTTCATATATCAAGGTTACATTCACCTTTCGGTTATCAGTGACTGCGAAAGAGTACAGTATAATATAATAACAAATTAATCAAACTTGATATACCTATATTAGAGTTTGGTACATCTATTTAGATATGCTCATCGTTACATTATTACGGATTTATTTTATTATCACTACTTAAGTAATAAATTACTGTATGTCTGTTTATATGCTGAAGTAGATTATTATTGAATTATTCTGCCATCTGCTTTAATGTACCGCGACATTTTTGTTTCTCAGTAGTGTGTATGTTTTCCAAAATAATTTTCAAGTAGTTTCGTACTCGATGGCAAAAGAAAGTATAATGTCATAAATAATATGTAGGTTTCTATACTACTCAAAAATGAATTTAAATGAAATATTTTACTGAAATAATTTTCTTTGTCTGTATATAAAATCGTCTGTTTAAGTTACTTTCAAAATATACCCTATTTCCGTATTAGATTGCTGTATAGATTCTGTTACTTTTCATATCTATTCGATACCAGGAAAAAAATGGAATTCGTTTCGCAAAATGATGTTCACAAATATTGTTTAAAATATATTAATTATTCTATAAAGACTTTTTTGATAAAATTTGAATTTTTTTCTAATTTTATCATGAGTTGCACTTTCGAAACTATATAATAGTATCGTGTATGGGTTTCATCACGAGTAGTACTTTCGTATATGTATATATAAAAATACCCTTTTGTGTTCTAAATAACTTATGCGAAGCTGCGTAATTTCTACGTGATATATTACTGTCTGTCGGGTCTAATAGCGACAGAGTAAAAGAAAGTTTTTAAGCTCCAGAGCTTATACTATATGTTGGGTAGAACTACCACAGAGGGACCATTTATTTCGGAGACATACTATATGTAGGTAGACCCTAGAAACTCAAGCAAGATATAAATTCAGTTAAGTGAAAACAAAAGGAGCTAGTGGAACGAATTGATGTTCAGTGATGTAACATTTATTTTTCTGTAGTTACATTTCTTTAACAGGCGCATTATACATACTATGCAATAAACAACTGGTTTTTTGTTCCGCTGAACTCAATTCCTATTTTCAATTTCCAAGAAAAATATTGTACCAGTATTATGTATTTCACTAATTTTTTCTTTAAAATATCACGTAACACATAGATATGTATTTTCGGTTGATAAGAAATAAGTGTTCGTTTGAACATGTTAAGGTCACTGTTATTACAAAGTATGTACAATTTTCTGAATTGTCTCTATAGGGTGATGAAGATTAGAATCAATGCAATTCAAATAAATTACAGCGATCACTCTTTTGATGAAATTATGCAAATATACAAAATTCTAACTATCCATTTCCTGACAATCTAATATTAGATTATTACCCGAATTGGCCGTTTTACTACACGTTTTTAATTGAAATACGAATGTTACATTTCTGTTATACACACTACATAATTATTCCACTGAATTAGAAGACGACTTTATAAAGACACTTTTAGCTGTCATCTTTCCATCTAATGTTGTCATCGCTAAATAGTATTTTTCACAAGTAACATAAATGCACCTTTATGGAGTTTTATTTATGAATTTAACTTAGATGTCAATCTTTCAATGCTTCTGGAGGAAATGGCCAAATTTGACTGAACTTCATTCTCTACCTTAATTAACTATAGCGTTTAACACAATTGTCTGTATTGCTATGTTAGATGGTATCTTGAAACGAGTAGAGTGCATTGTGTAATTTTGCAATAACAAAAGGAGCTCTGCTCATAATTTTTATTTATAAAAGTAACATCAAGTACACCTATCAATAAAACCGGCCTGTTAATACGTGATGACCTAATATTGTGTCATCCCATAAATGTAGGATTGGGGATCGCCAGTATAGTCGGATGTAACCAGTGATTGAACATAATAAAAACATTTAATAGTAAATATAGAATATACAAGAATACATGATGTTACGCGTGTCTTGGCTGGCTGATGACTGTTATCCTGTCTCGTTCGTTCGCTTAAGTCGTACAAAATGTTTCTTTGTCGGCAAGCGACAAACAAATCGGCACCATTTCAGCAACTGCAAAGATTACAGGGTGTAACAAAAATGTTGTCCGACCCGGTAATGGGGCACTCGGGGGGTGAATTGGAACAAGTTTTTCCTTAGCAACAATGTAATCTGAGGCTTCCTTACCGAGATATTGACGAAAAACCGCGACCAATCAGAGCGCGAGTTTGCCAGCCGAGTTCCCGCGGTAACGCTGCCTACCAGTCGCAGCGCATAGCCACCGTTAGCGCAGGAACTCGGCTGGCAAACTCGCGCTCTGATTGGTCGCGGTTTTTCGTCAATATCTCGGTAACGAAGCCTCAGATTACATTGTTGCTAAGGAAAAACTTGTTCCAATTCACCCCCCGAGTGCCCCATTACCGGGTCGGACAACATTTTTATTACACCCTGTATAATAAAACCTCAATAAACTATTTACGAACTCGTTCCCGCGAAAACGTGCGGCGCACAGCATCCAGTGGCAAAGGCAATCTGCATAAACAGGAAGGAGGCGAAGGCGGCTCAGGCCATCATTGGAGGGTCGCGCATCCGTAAAGCTTTCGTAAAAAAACCACTTGGATGGTTCTCGAAATGGACGATTCATCGGCGATTAATCATTCAGGGTTCGATGTTGAAAACGAGGGGTCTCCGACAGTATGTTGCTCCCATTAGGGACAAGTGACTTGGGATTATTTCTGACTTCGTTTCCCCGACCGCCCGTTGCACAAGAATGATCGATACCAGTTATTTGAATACAATTTGTATAACCAGGCGTCTATTAGATTTACAAAGGTTTTAGACTTGCCAATGAAAGAAGCGAAAGAACGGTCACCACACGAGCCGATGGGATTTATTGAATAGTCAGCGCTTTTAGCGCGACTCGATAAGCCCGAATCAATGACCGGGCCCGTACCTCAACCCCAGCTGGCTGGTGAACGAAATTCGTTTCCGGAATCGAGATCGATTCGCGTCGACGGCCAACTCTAACGAAACCCGTTTCCCCCTGTTACCATCGATTGGGACCTTCGCTAAACAGGAATACAACCGTGCGGAGTGGAGAGCCTAGCTGTGTTGCGATTTCTCAGAATCGAGACGCTGTCCCGGTTTTCTACAAGGAAAATCGAGAAGTGGATCCATATCGCGGCTCCCGATTCTTTTGATGAAAAATGGAAGAACCGATAATGCTGCTGCAGGCGTAGGACTAGTAGATGTTCCCTGAGAGAAAAATCGTGAAGCTCGTGATGACGGCGCTATTGCAACGTCGCTTTGCCACTTTGTTCGGACGAATTGACGTACAATGGAGAACTCTGCGCTAACGGTTTATTATATTTTACGAAAATTATTTTGTAGGTTGATGTAGAATAATGGTGACAACGAGTAAAACTCTTTCAATCCTCATCCGTCCTTGTGTCAATTTGATACATTTCTCTCCTCGGAAATGATGTTATTCTGTCATGCGTAGATAAAGTTAGCTGAGACTTCGTGGCTATCATTTTAAAGAATTTGCAAATTTAATTATTTATCTCTTTATTGTATTAATTTTTTTACCGTTGCATCCATTTGACACCGAAGGAAAAATTAAGTTGTGGAAACGGACTTATATTTATCTTATTGAAAACTCTATCAGGTTTCAACTACTGTACGAACTTTATTATTGTTTATTGAACTTTTTAATGCACTGGGTTTGAAACAATTGTGTATGCTATAAACGCATAAAATATACCTACTTCCTCATATATACTGACTAGTTACATTGTAAGTTAGTACATTCCCATATTTTGATTTTGGGACAAGTTAAAATTACTTCATCATTTTTGTTACTCTGCATATATGTATAACTATTTTATGAGCGTTTATGTAACTTCTTATTTTTACGAACTATTTTTGACGAATTAGAATCATAGAAAAATTTATTTCACCAATTAAAGAATTTATTATATTTAAAAGGAACTATCAGTTATATTAATCTCTATTAATACTTCTGTTGCATCGTGTTTCTAGCATTTTAGTATAGCATAAACGCATAAATTTCGCAGTATTTCGGTGATCTACGTTTTTGATAGAATATTCTACTGGAATTTTACATCATTTTGTACCAAAAATCTGTTTGACAATTTGATGCGTGTAGTTCAAGAAAAATTCATGTCTCCAGACGACTCAAAGGTCTGAAAAATTGGTTTCCCTGAGAGGATTGTCGAAGGTGTGCAGTTTCACCTGGACATGAAATTGTATTTTATCTAAGCTGCCTTGTTTGTCGACGGACCGCGACGAACGCGGTGAATCGACCCGAATAACGCTTGGAGGGACGAGCAGAAGAGATTGCGTACTGTGCTAAACAATAAAAATAGAGCGTTGAAACGGTGAATCGGGGCTAGTGGACTGCAATACAAAGTAAGGTCCTCAAATATGAAATTCAATCGATGGGACAAGTTATGATATTGGGATTAAAATTCTATAAACGAGAAAAAAAACTTGTTCTAACTAACGAACAATAATCGACACATAAAGTTCGAGGTTTATGTAAATTTCGATTCTTGTGAATTATTTTTTAGAAATCTGCCAAGTAGTTTAGGGAGAGGTTTATTAAGAATAAAATAAAATACAAATTGTGTGCGACCCTATTTTATTGTGTTCTACGGGTTTATATGTGGCACAAGATTCAAGATCATAAGATTCGCAATTAAGAGATCAGAATTCAAATTCAGCATTGAGAAATTAATTTTTATAGTAAGTTAATTGAATTTCTAATTATTGATTTTTGTATATTAGTAAAGATCAGCGTGTTTCCTTATTTTATAAATCTTCGTATTCTTTTGACATGAGTTAATTTTGCTTAAAAAAACCCTTTTTCAAAATACATACACCATTTGGTAATCATCTGCAGACTTATGAAATACTGTGATAACTTTTTGTCATTTTGATCTAATTGTACAATATTTGATAATTATATTATTATATTTATTGAATTATAATTATATTTATTATATACCCAACAATTTTTATTAATTCGTCTTGACTTCATAGGTACTTTATTACTCGAAACAATATTCTGCAGAGATTACCACAATACACTGCTGATCAGACGGTGCCGAAATAACAAGTCACGTTTTCATGTTTCGGTATGGCATTCCACATACTTGTGTAGTATTCGGGATTATCCATTGAAGAGGATTCCATTTGGAGAAATAATTTCATATCGAATAATATTTTATGATTGCATTTGGCTGACTGACTGTAGCTCTATAGTATACAGGGCGTTCCACCTAACGTGAGCACCTCAAATACCTCACTTGTTGTTGATGATAGAAAATAATGTGAGAGGGAAACATTCTTTGGTTGGAAGGCTAGTGCTTAAATACGTCCCAAAAACACCGAAAATTCTTTGGAAAGGACATATTTGAACCCTGGCCGTCACGGTAGAAAGCATGGACATTGCCCCGACGATGCAATACCTACAAATAATCGAGCAATATAACTTGTATTCTTCACACTGAAAACTTCAAAAGCAAATTATTCAAAAACTTTTGAGTTAAGTAGAAACCAGCGAACCGAAGTTCGGGCCTTTTCCTTGTTAGGTTGCCCGCTGTGAAAGTGTTAAATATCATTGATGACAATACGATCTAAAATTACAAGGTGAGTAATTCAATCTTCTCAGCTAAAAATAAAAATGGCGGAGTTTCGAAAACAAACGTAATAATTTATTTCCAACCAAGCAAGGTGGTGCATTGTTCATACCTTTTCTAAACCACAAATCACGTTACCACGGACCATTTAGCGTGCGTTGCTTAATTGGGAAAGCACGTGCTACACAAAGCTGTGAAATTAAATTCTTTGTTAGATTTTAGTACGTTCGGATGAATCAGCAACTGTTGGTTCTCAAATTCGAGAACTATTAGAGAATTTGTAGCACGTACAAGACTACCGAAATTCTCAGTTATTTTTAGAATATTCAAAATCGTGAGAACTTTCTGTACAGAAAAAGTGTATTATAAACATTACTTGTTTAATTTAGACATGATGTATTCAGAAAATATGCATTATAGCATGCATTCTAGCTAATAAAAACACGGTCAGGAAAGATTTTAACATAAGTAAACCTGCTAGTAGAGGAAATAAATGGTTGTCCAATTTTAATCTTTATAAATTAATATTTAAATTTGCGAAGTTTGCATAAACTTTTGCAGTCAACTTATAAACTATTAGGATCTTAGTTAGACTATCTTAACTCACTGGTAGTTTCCGCGTTTGATGTCATATCTAGTGTGGCGCTTTATACCTTTTATCAATTCTACCAATTTAATTTAAATGGTTAATATTTTAGACTACTTCCAAATATTCAAATGGAAAACAAATTTACATATAAGTGGAATAAAAAACAAAATTTTTTTCTTTGCTATAAAAAAATGTATTTTTTTGTAATTTTTAAGTAAAAGATGGAAAGTTTGTCGAACAAACCGAAGTAAAACAAGGGACGTTGACGCTCATAGCAGACATGCGGAGAAGATACTACCAAACGCATTGAGACCTAAGTTTGCATACTTTGATCTTAATTTTTAGTTTTATTTGCTCGTTAACATATCTTTTTCTCCGTGCCATCATACTATTTGTAACAAAATCTACAAGCACCTACTTGTGTATGAAAATGCCATTTCTTGTAACTAAATAAGAAGTCATTAACTTTTCAGTATCAACTATAGTTCCATAAGACTCGTGTTAAAAAGAAATTTTTATATCTTTCTTTATCAATAATTTTATCGTTGACATTGCGATTTTTTGGTAGCAATCGAAAGTTGAAGCTTTTAAGAATGTTCTGTGAAATTTTCAACTAAATTTATAATTTTTTAAAAATTGCTGGTGCCACTTTAACTAGCAGTCTTTAAAGTCTGCGTTGGTTACTTCATTTCTGTAAACACAGTCAACTTTCGGTACACATCTATTAAACTTTCACAATTTGTTCAGGGGATTTCTTGCTATCAAAAAGGCGTCCTACGTTAAATACATCTTTCAAGAAGTAACATTCGCATTTCGTGTCCTGTCAGAAAACTTATATTCTTTGAGGGGCTGTAAGGATTAGATATTTACACACAGGCAACATCTGCGAATTACTACGTCGGTCGTTTCCTTGCGGAGAAACATGCGTTCCAATCCTTGGCCTCCATTTCATTTCCCGCGAACAAACGATGCATACCGCGGACTTTCATTTGGTGCATTGAGAATGAGCTGGATGTGAGATGTTGCCATCGCAAGAAAAAATCGATTTTAGGAAGTCAACAATGAAAATAGGCAAGGACTTGTATTTTCAGAGAAAATTGACAAGCTGTTGCCGAACCGGAAGTCTATAGTTATTCTTGACAACGTGGTGTATTAGTAATTTGTGTGAGTTGGAACATTGTCAGATGATAAAAAATGTCGAGCCTTGTTTGGTGCTTTATTGTCTAGGGACACGATGTTTGGTTCATCGATTATTTCGGACACTTGAACGCTATTGCTGTTAAAAATAAATATTTATTATGGATTTTAAAATCCTGAGAACTTTCTGGGCAGGAAGAGTACATTGCAAACATCAATGTCTTTAATCCAGGAATAATTTAATCGGAAAACTCCATATTATTAAATTATGGATGCCTACGCATTTGTAACATATCATTTTAGCTTATAAAACGTGGTTGAATTATTTTAACCGGTTTCCATTCTGTTCTCTCAATATTTTTATATTTTCGCAGAAAGGATTACAAAGAAAAATTGTATAGAAAATTGAAGTTAACGCTAGAACTGCCGAGCAAGTCAGAATAACTTGTTCAGTATATTCTTATAACGATGATTACAATGTTAGAACGATACATTTTCTTAGATATTTTGTAAATTTTGTTTGTATGAAAATGAAGAAATTAGTTAATTTATAAGTTTATAAATTTTCAAAAGTTTGGCATGTTTATCGACACAAAGGAAATAGACATGCGTTTATCATCGGTAGTTTTAGTGTTAATATATCATTTAACTTATTCACCGCCATATTTTGATAAAAATCACACGAAAACTCACAAAATTCACGAATTTAATGTGTGTAATTTTAGCAGTGTTATAAACAAATAGTTTTGACCGTTCCGATGAGTCTAGCATTACACGAAAGTTGAAGGTCGATCTACTACTCGAATCGAAATAGGTCGAACGACACTCGAACTAAAAAGAATCGTCGTGCGAGGCTGTCAGGATTCCGTGAAAATTCGCGCAATTATTTTCTAATCGAGCACAATGGCTCACGATTGAATCGCACCTGGAGCAGTTTGACAAAGAGTAATCGCTGATTAACGTTGAAATACGCCGACGGAGTTTCATAAAAGGAACAGATCTAAAGAATAGCCAAGGTTAGCTGACGTTAAATTATATTGCCGACGATAGAATTGTGGGAATCACATCGTGTGGCGGTCATCCGTGATAAATAATGGTTTAATTAAACAATTTAATACGTTGAATGCCGTGGGGGTCACCGGCGACCCCCACTCTAGGGAGTATATTTTTCGATATTGTTAATATCGGACCATAAATCGGTAAACTTCTACAAACTAAATGCCAAAAGTATGATAACATAGTCGACTTTAATAATTTTATATAACATTTTATTCTTGTACACTCTGTGCAACGAAAATGTCATTTCGACGATGTGGCTGAAATGTACGAAAAATCTGCAGCAGTGAACGTGTTCATTAACAGGACGGAGAATACAAAGGTCTATCTTTCGATGCCCATGTCGATACGTTGAATGGAATATTGAATGGTACCAATTAATACTTTAATTTAGTGAAAAGTTTGTTTTTATATGTTACATTGATTTCTTAATGTAGTGAAAATCATTTGAAACTGCATCTATCATTAAAGAAATTATTTACAGTGCCTCACAAATTTTTGCATATCATTTCGGAAGATGGAGTAATGTAAGAAGTTTTTATGACGTTCGTATTTATTCATTCGAGTTACCTTCGATTCTGCCATACTTCCATGATCAATTTTTCTGAATTTTAAATTAATATTTATAGTTTAGTATGTACGTTTGTGAAACAAATATAGTAGAACATCGATTATAAGAATTAACAAGATAAAAGTGCTCGGATAAAAGAATTTTCGGTTAGTAGAACTTTTATCCCGTGAAACTTCATATATCTTAAGCAGAGTAATACAAATGATAAAAAACAAGGACACGTTGTATAAAAGCTTACAATCTTTTGTTCCCAATTTTTTATACCACTGATTGTAACTTTCCCATCATAATACTTTGCTGTTACCTCTGTCACGCTATCGCCACTTTTTACTACCTTCACGATTGTAGACATGTTTTGTTTTAACTGATAACACTACATACACGTTTCCTCTTCAAGGATACTTTAACGGCACTATGATAGCATATAATGTAATTTTCATGGTTAATTATTCTGAAAAGATTTTGTTTTAATCGTTGTTTCAAGCCCTGAGAATATTACTGTTAGTTCAGTATAGCAATAACGTTCTAAGGTAAACATAAAAAACCAATTTAATAAATAACTAGTACAAAGGCTATGTAGTGGAAGTGTAAAATATAGAGTCCGTAAAATTTTTCAGTTCAGTTCGTTCGTGGAGTCCTCTTTTGAAATAGAGATACACAATCTCCCCCCAACAAGACGTTGGAGGGATGAGTTCAGTGGTGGATGAGAAGAGAGACGAATACTGATTGTGGGCGGTTTTCAAATTGTGCAACGCCTACTGACCCCGTGACTTCATTTTCTCACGTAGGCCAGGCGGGACATCGCACAAAGGTCCCTTGTTCAGGGAAACCGGTCCATAAATTAGGACCGCCATTCGCGTTGCGCGCAGGCTTATGATGCCTCTGGTACCATTGGGAAAAGGTGCGAGTGGTCTGTTTTCCGTTGTCAAACAGAACTGTTATTTTCCAGTGGTACCCCAAGTCCTTAACGAAGAATTCTAAGTTACATACCAAAGCAAACTATTAAATACCTGAAAAATTGTAGACTCTGTCTCGACTGTAGCGTAAGCGCAGACGACTGCCTGGACATCTCTAAACAATTCTAGACAATCGTTATATACAATCCCTGGAAAAAGTTTCGATCAGTCACAGTAATGTGAAATTAACTCAAAATATTGTAAAATATTATTATATTGGGTGTTAGCTTTAAATGGAGCATCTAAATTATTTCCGGTACTATTGAAGTTAAGAAGAAATTACAAAACAGGATGTAAATGGTATGAAGGCGGGCATCTAATGGTGATGAAAAAAATCCTGTGAAGGTCGCTTTATCGATTTTTTCAAGGTCATGGTTCCTTTTTGCATATTAACCCTCCGAGCACGGTCCCTGGGTCACGCGTTCGCGAGAGCGACACGTACACAGTGACAGAGCCAGGAGTGGGGACACACGGTCTCGAGAGCGACACGCACGCAGTGACGGAGCTGTCGCGTAAATCGCATAGTGACCGATGTTTGTTTACATGCGAACGACCGGGCCAAGACGCTGCAGAAGTATTGACTAATAAATATAATTTGTTTTATAATTCACGAAATTTTTATTCTAGTTAATCTAATAAGAACCGCGAAAATCCAAATGTAATGTGGAACCAGCTAATCATTACATTGTATACATGGTGACGTTGGCTCGAGCACGAGCCTCGCCGTCGCTGTGAAGTAGTAGAATATCGGTGTGGGGTCAGAAATGACATAGGGACCGGTGACCATGTTTCCATGCTCGGAGGGTTAACATTCATTTATCATAACGCGATGTTGCAGTCGGTGTCAAGACAAGTTCAATTACATACGTACCATGACCTCGAAGTGACCTTGAAAATCTTGTATTCGAGCATTTCGAACATCTAATAAGGTAATGTGATATGACACTTATCGTTTTATTACTTGAAAAATGAAACTCAATTTTTTCGTCTTGAAGGAACTTTTTATGTAGAAGTATGTACACATATGTACGAATGTATACGAATTTCTATATTGTATGTGGCAGAATGTAAACATTGCGTGAAACATATTCCACGTCTGAAATATATTGTTCGGATAATAGAAGCTCAGGTAACACAGCGTTCCGATAATGGGTGTTTCAATAATCGCGATTGTACTGTGTGACGGTTTTCTGTGAACAGATGCGTCAGTCACTGTACCGTTCGAGAACCCATATGAAATTTCATTTAGGTCAATATTTTAAAACAGGTCTTTTGTACAGAATTCACATTTTACCCCCATTGGACAAAGGTAACAACCACCAGGTCTTTCACGCATTCAAAGGACGCGGTCAGTCGTATACGAGCATTCATGCATTCCATATTAACGAACAATCGTATTAAACACAGTGGTTAACGTTTCTTGAACACGCTGACATTTTTCTATTCTTGTCCTTACTTTTCTTTCACAATACTTACTCCCATATGTGATATTCATTTTTCTCGTATTTTTTTTGTATTTGTATTTTCGAGCATTCGTGAACTTTTAGTTTAATTTCTCTAGTGCTTTTGATTGTGACAATTTATCTGGATACGTGTGTGCGAAATCTTAGAAGGAATATGGAACACCAGTTGCGGATGAGATAAGTATAACTGTAGGAACGTTGGAAAAATGAGAGAGCCCAAGCGGGATTCGAACTCACGACCCCCGGCGCCGAAAGCAGAGACTCTACCCACTGCTCCACGGAACCCTCCTATTTTCCAAAGATGTTATTTGCTCCTTTGTTGGGTATGGAGTTCCCGATCCCACATGAATTCAGTGTTATCAGTGAATGCTATGCGTGTGAATACATTAGACTGATTTTTTGGATAATAATTTTTTTATTCGACCCGATCTGGAATGTGAACGAGCAACATTTCGTCTTAGACCTGCCAAAGGACTCATTAGTACCGCTATTTATGTAGTAAATCTTATTGTTAGCTTTTGACGCTGAAGGAAAGGAAGGGTAAAAAGATAAACAGGGTAAGAAGTAATAACCTTTCATTACGTTTTATTTTGAATAAACAGTATTAATTCAACAGCTCCCGTTTCGATCAATATTTTGAATTAATTTTTCAAATATTAATATTGCAACCACTTATTTTTGAAGAAAAATAAATAACAATGTGTCATAGGTCTCTTCACCGCTACTAATTTTTTTGCTTTCAATATCACGGAATTTGAATATGCTTCTGCTGTATTGAATTGCTTGAAGGCCATGAAATGGATCTAAATTGTTGCAACTTGTTGATAGAATAAAAAATTAAAAATCGACGTAGATGTGGCATGTGCTTCTTCTCCAGTGAGCGTCGGGAAACTCGGGGTTGCCAAGCCCGTCTAGCCACAAGGACCAGCGCTGGGGTAATTTAATATATAATAATAATAAATATAATGATAATAATAATAACTAAATAATAAATTAAACAAAATATAATGTTTAAAAATCGTAAATTAATAGTTAATTAATATCTGAAGTTTAATGTTTCCTAGTTCCACGTTGTGTACTTTTTGTTTAGACATGAACAAGCATTGGATTATAGAGGGTTAACAATATTAACAGAAAATGAGTATAGGCAGAATTCTTTTTTAAGTCTGTATACAACGAATTTTTAAATAACCGGTGGCTTGGTTCCACGACTCAGCAACCGCCTTTAATAAACGTACGCGCAAAAAAAAACAATTAAGCGTGCACAAGTTATCGAGATGAAAGCACACCTCGCGCAAAAACTAAACTTCTTAGAGGGCTACTCGGCTTCGTTCTGCGATTATTGGATTACTTGTCTCGTGTAGTTCAGCCTGGGGACTATACATAATACTCGTATTCATACAAGGCTGATTATACGTTGAGTTATTCTCCTGGTTGTCACTTTCCATTCGCCTCCACCATTGCAACAAGGGATTATACGCGACAGACTGGGAAATTTCTCGTGGTTTCGAAACATTCGTTGGTCATATAATCAGTTTTACGTCTTTTTATTCATTTGAATATAGTGTTCACTGTTATGTACTGAGAGGTATACGAATTTTAGTTGTTGCACAGACATAGTGTCGCTATTTTTTTTTAACTTCTATTTCTAATGTGTACGAGTATTTAAATAACTTACAAATTTGTCTCTGCTAATTAGTTAGTATAAAAAACTTTAGTATAACTCTGAAGAGTACTTAGTATAAAAAATTCTTTATTTTTTTTTTCTTTTGTAGTTAAATGTAATTTACAAGTATTTTTCACGATTGCTTATGTAAAAATTGACGCTGCAGGTATATACAATGTAAATAAAACTATATGAGAGTAAGAGGATAAGTATGCCAGTGGCTGAATGATATTAAAATTGTATTTATAAATATGTAAGTAGTATGAAAGAAATTCAATGATGGATTTGTATAAATATGTAATGGGGATGAACATCAAAGGACAGAGAAAACGTTGGCAACGAATACGCAATTAAATTATTTTAATCCACTTTCCCGATAAATTGACGAATAGGGACACTGAAATGATATGAAATTAATTAACTTCTCTGACCCGTTTTATTTTTCCAGCAGTTGAACATTGATATAAATAACCCATTCGATTCTGTTGTCGATCAAAATAACTCGAACGATATTTTAATACAAATTTTTCATTCCTAAATGACACCAAATTTTCCAATTTTTCATTTAAAATAACGACATAAACATTCATGGAATTTAATTTTGTTAAGAAATTCCAGATTTGTATGAAAGAATGTATTTTTAAACAGGTTTTAAGAAAGTAAATGAAAGAGATATATAAATGTTATAAAGATATGAATGAATCGCAAAGATTTTTACAATAAGAACACGGATAGGATATTAAATTCAAGTAAATATTTACCATTTTTCAAATAACTTTTCATTGTTTCATGACAATCAATTCCAACATATCGTAGAATTTACAGATTTAATAACCACTTTTCGATTCATATGTTTCGATTCAGCCGATGAAACCTTTTATAATGCTTCACTGAATTTAATAAATTTTTCGTCCGATTGAGCTGTATAGTGTTTGAAACACGGGTTTTCTATACATGCTATAACATATTCAGTGGCAGCGTCATGCACCTGGTCGATGGAAAATTTGATCAAGCGTGAACCCTTAACTGGATTAACCGCATTTACTGAGGACTGTTTGACCACCAACAGTCCTAATCGTTCTTCAATATTCCATTATATAAGGAATATTTGCAGAGGACATTATCTGTTGGGAGACTGAGTAGCTAAATAAACAAGTTGAATGTCAATTTGAAGAATCCTGCACAGACGAACACCGAAGTGGAATCTGTTTATCACAAATTGTTGTAGGAAAATTAAACTGCTGCTTAATTTTCGATAATTTGTTATCACCCACTTTAATCACTTGAACAGTAAATATACCTGTAATAACTTGACAGACCCGATTATAGGCGATTTCATACATGTTTGTAATTTGTGACTTTTAATATAAAGGGTTAGGTAAATAAAAATTAGAAAAATAATAATAAAACGGTTGAATAACAATATGCATTCAACTCTAGTATAAAAGAGGGTGTCTAGATGATAATCTAAGTTGCTTTTGACGGAGGTAAGAAGTTTCTTTGTAAGAAGTTTGCTTCTCATTTATCTACATAGTACATTCCTATCCTTTCTACAGCAGTGCAGTGTACTTCCTACATTATGGTCAATATTTTATTAAAAATATTTATAATAATCAGTGATTATAATACTACATAATAATATTAACTAGGAAAATGTATAATCAGCTACAGTGATCAATGATAATGTTCTATAAGTGTACAATAATTCTAAAAAAATATGCAACAAACTAAAAACAATTTTTCGTGTCAGTAGTTATGCTAGGCTGATTCTGGATCACGGATTCAACGGACATATCGTTGATAACGGTATTGTACTCGTACATACCGCAGACCTAACCGGCTTCAACGGAAAGTTCTCATGCTATTGCACGCGTACATAAGCCAGACCTGACCTTGATAAAATTTTTGGAATTATTATGCTATTGTACTCGTACCTATAGCAATCCAAACCCGGCTCCAACGGATAGTTCTTGAAATTATCACACAATGACATACAACAGTCCAGACCTTCTCACGCTATTGCACTCGTATATAAGCCAGACCTGACATTGATAAAATTTTTGGGATTATTATGCTATTGCACTCATACCTATAGTAATCCAAACTCGGCTCCAAAGGAAAGTTCTTGGAATTATTACACAATGACATACAACAGTCCAGACCTTCTCACACTATTGCATGCGTACATAAGCCAGATCTGACCTTGATAAAATTTTTGGAATTATTATGCTATTGCACTCGTACCTATCACAGAATTCCGCAACGGAAATTTAGTTTTAATAAAATTATATTATTACGCTATTGCACTCCTACCTATAACAGATCAAACCTGACTACAACGGTGAATTATAACAATTTTTGGGTATTATAACCCTATTGCAAGTGTGCATAAGCCAGACCTACCATCTTGATTGAATTTCGTAAGCGATGACGGTGGTGTGGGGAGATTTTGTCCTGACACGCATCATCTAAAGTTACAGCGGCGGCGACAGGCGATAACAGACCGCGTAACGATGATAAAGCGACGATGATGACGTAGTAGGAAGAATGGCGGTGAGAAAGATCATGCATTGACGCGTCGAAACATATACAGCAGCCCGTCAAGGATAAGAATAAGTTTTGTTAAGAAAATACAATAGGTACATATGCTGTTCAGTTTTTTTATTAATACGCTTCGTACAAGATTGTGTTTAAACACAGAGCCAATAGTTCACAATCGATCAAACTGTTCTTTTCAAAATATTCGTCGGACATCATTATCTCATTTACAGGATCGTTCGTACGCGCTTCTTTCACAATTTCAACGAATTCTGCGAACTTATATTTAACCATAAGTCTATGTTATTAAATATAGTCCGATTTATGTCGGGTTTGACTTTATTTTCATCAAGAGAATCTCCTATATTTATTCATCACATTTTTACGAAAGTACACTGAAGGGAGTAAAAGTTTAAATTTTTATTCATGGGTGATTCATTCCTTGTGTTACATTGGCTGTGTTCAGAAGACACAACCGTTGAGTCCATCGCTGCGAACTGATCAGTGATCAGTTTGCATGTTCTGCTGAACGGCGTGATGGTACCATCATAGTAGTGCTGACTCATTGTTTACAAAATATTACATTAAAAATTATGGATGCATCCGATATTGCTCTAATAATTGGTTTTGAGTAGTGAAAGAACCTGTTACGTCCCGCGTTGCGGTCGTTACTTTATTTATATTTTCGGGTCCTGGCTCTTTTAAGGTGCTAAAGCACGCCCTGTCTAAACTTACCGGTGATGTACGTAATTAGGATATGGAACGGGAGGGATAGGAAATCACTCTCGTTTACAACAACAACAAGATATATTCTAACAATGAATAAAATAAAATATACAATTAAATCTTAACATACCAATGATGATGAATGATTAACGCTTGCGGCTGGTTCAGTCGGAGTTTCGGGTCCTTGAAGGGGCGGAATACTTGCTGGCGCTCGGAGCCGTGATGCAGGGGTCGGGCACTGCGGGATACGTTGTCACCGTCTCGGACGTCGCACCCGCGGTCCGGTGTCTTATCGAACTTGCCTGCTAGGCCGCGCGTTATCGCAAAGTCGCGTCGCACACGGAAGAGATCTTGTCTCGTGACCCGATACTGAACAGCCGAGTGACCGCCGTCGCTCAGCTCGCCGTTACGCGTAAAGGAAAAGTAGACGAAGCACCGTCTAACGCGAGAGTCGAAACCGTGAAGTTAACTGAGGGGCTGCAAAAGAACGTACAAGAGCCCAGGTACAAGAGAGACTTGCCCGGTTAGGACGAACGTTTTATAATGTTTTCCCCCCTACATTTATCGAAGAACGTGGGAGCTAATGGGTAGCAACCAGCTATCGTTCGTCGTGGCGGAGTTTAAGATCGCTGACGTTTCTGTCAGCGTTTCGATGAACGACAATCTCGCCTGTTGCTTCCACGTGCCGCTGTTTTGACGGTTTTCGCTCGCTCTTCGTGTTGCGAAGTAATAGGAGAAAAATATGCAATGGAAAGAGGTAATATTCCTAACCGGATGTAACACACCAATAGAGAACGATTTACAAGTAACAACTGAACGCGGAGTTAGAGCGAGGAATGAAAATTATGTGGAAGAAATAATTCCGTTATATTCTAATAATTTATTTAAGGAACATTTTCGAATGTCACGCATAAGTTTTGAAGTAAGTACAAATATTTTAATTTAGTGATAGTTTTAAAATGGGAAAAATAAAATAAAATACATAATCTACATTATTGGATATTACATTATAAAGTAAAAAATATATTTATTTAATTATGGATATTAATAAATAAAATTGGATCCTCTGGGTTCCGCCATTTTGAATCACAACACGTTGAGCAAAGGTAGCGTACTTTATTTGCGCTACAAAACATAGCGACCGATCACTAAACATGTTGAGTAGTTGGAAAGTGAGCGGTAGCGTTCAGAGGCAAATCTAGTGAAATCACTCAACGGTTGCGCAATGGTACTGTCTCCTGAACGCACCCACTGTAACGCGAGGGCCCGAGGGTCGGTTGCCGGCGGCCAGATAACATCTCTACGCGCCGAGGCTACGAGCTCCGAGTGCCAGAGCCTAGGGTCTCCCCTGAGAACATAAATCTGTCACCCGAGCTCGTTCGAGTAGCTCGAACGAGCTTCGTGATTTTCCCCTACTATTCGAACACGTTCGAAAGGCTCGGTTACCCATCACTAGACAGAATCGTCTCCGCTCCGGCAATATCGCCCGTTTACCATCGACAGTGAGGGCCCGCTGACCGATATACACGCGCCACACGATTTTCTACGATGCGCGTCAGAATGCTCATGTTCAGCTTGACGTTGCACGAAGTCGTTACCTACGCGTCGAGCCTTAAAATCGACCCTTTTAAGTGTGTTCTGCAATGCGCGTTGCACAGATTTGGACCTGCCTTGAGACTTTAGAAGCTTATAGAACTCGCCGAGAGGAGTAAGGAACATCTGATGAAAATAGGTCCTAAAATCAATGCTTACACAAAAAAATACAAGAAGTGTCTCTTCAATATGTTGCGAAAAGACTCAGCATATCGAACGGTCGCAAATATAGGATATCATTTTACATCGGGAGGATTGATTTTGGGACCTACGTTGATTAAACATTTTCTATTCCTCTCGTGGAGTACTAGAAACTTCTACAGTCTGATACCCTTTCTTTTTATCATCCTTTAGGGCGTTTAAAAAAGAATGAACTGACATCCATCGTTGCATTTAGAAAAAGGGGTGTAGTAAAGAGACACATTTGGTTAAATGGTTAATTTTGTTACTTTCAACGGAACAGAAGAAATCATTAGTTCAGTTTTAGTTCTCCGATGCAACCTGTATATTTGGCTTGCGGATTCTGTTTGAATACACATCGCTACGATAATGCTTCTGCGATGCACATGGAATGGGACACACGTGCCGGATGTGGCGAACGTTTCATTAGTATAAATTATATATTGTAAATAGATGTCCTTGGTCGCCGACAATATTGCTTCATAATCGAAAGCTGATGAACACGAAGTTCAATATATTGTGGTATCTGTCCGCTGTAATGACGCTATCGCGTTCCCGCTCCGTTGACCGCAAAACAGTGTCCCGCTATTAAGTTCGGCATATTACATAATGAGATTTGTAATGCACAATCTGCTATGGCGAACTAGTTAGCGAAGCAATTATATCGCAGACGAAACGTGGTTCGCTCGATGCGAAATAATAATTAATTCTACACGGTCGCTCTATAACGGGAGTACGGAAATACGAGTGTCGTTCTTTTCACGGGTCATTTAACGGAAATTGAAAATGTGAAATAAAATTTTCGTGGAAAATCCTGCTTTCGAGAAAATTGAATTATTAGATAGAGCCCCGAATTACTTTCATTTCTATTTTTCATGGTTTTTTTTCTGTCGAAGACCGTTATTAAATCGACTTTCATCTGCTGTATACAGTGGCGGACAACTTAAAGTTTAAAATTCGTATTGCTGCGTATGTATATTAATAATTAACTATGTTACATTCATTTCTAAGTATCATTCTCATATAACTGATTGTACCGTACGGATTAGTTAATTCTCTGTGGCAGATGTTTATTTGCTGCATACGTACATTGTCGCGTCCGTCTGCGCGGATTCTCTTTCGAATCCGCCTGGAGTTGTAAATTCCAGGCTCGACCGTCGTGGTACGCATACAGTTGCGACTGTTGCCCGCCAAATTAATATTAGGCAACTGTTTCAATATTCTCTAAGTGAGAATAACCAAAATACTTGCTCGACCGGTGGAGCTGATAATTTGCGAGTTTATACTCGTGACTTGTTGATACGAGAGTTGCGACGAATGGTTTAAGCCCGAAAGACTGCTCGAATACGAGTGTTCTAATACGAATGCGTGTTCAAGTCCGAATATTTGAGTCCTTATGACTCTTGTCGAAACGAATGTTCTTGTCGAAACGAGTGTTTGCGAATGAATGTATGATCGAGTTTCGTGTAACGTCGCGTTTCTTCCAAGTTCGCTGAAGGCGTTACCAAAATTCGTATACTTATTGGTTATGCCCTGAAGGGGAAGGCAAATTCCTGGGTTTTCCCAAGTGACGTGGAGATGGAAAACCTCTCCTTCAGGACGAAGCGGACGCCAGAAAAATATCGCGCACGTGATCACGGTGCGACTTGACCGCGACGAATTTTCAAGTCTTTCAACTGTAGGGTTTATGACTGCATTGTCTGCGAGTCAGCGCGCCCTGGTAAGGCCCGGCACGGATGGGTCCCAGGTTACCGTGCGCATGTGGCGGACTGCAGACCAAATGTTCGAGTCTTTTGTCTCTATTCCCTTGTGTAGGAGATCTGATGGGACAGGCGGTCTGTGGAGACGTTTCTCCCAGTCGCCTGGGTTTTTGGTAGCGGCCGCTAGGTGGCGAGTGTTCTCGCAAGCGGTAATTAAAGCCTTTGGCTACTTAAGGGACTCCGCCGAGGAGCACCCAGGCGTCTGGGGTAGGGGTCGTCTACTATCAGCTTCACTGACGAGTCTTGGTAGACGATTCCCGAGATGAAATGCCATCTTTTTGATCCGCCTACACTTTTGTCAACGAAATTGAAATTGCCAGGGGCCGGTCTCGAAAATGTATAAACTGTCTGGACGAAGGAAATAAAATAATAAAAAATAATGGTATCGTCCGACTCTAAAGCTGTCGTTTTGGGTCCACGACGGAACATACATACATAATGTATATGATCACAGAAATATGTATAAAAAGATAAAAATCATAAAGCCATTCAAATAAGGGGATGCATTCTGTAATAGCAAATACAGTATTAAAGAGGTCTGTTAAAAATTATATTTATCGAAATAGTACTCCTTTTTCATTTTTATCGTAACAAAATATACAATGTATGCGGTAGATCTCTAGGATGAATTGAATGCGATTACAAAACATACTTCTCTTCTGTTAAATTATACTTGTTTATTTACTCTTTATTTTTATACCAGTATTTAATTGTTACTTACAGAATTGTTTATTTATTGCGTACACATCAAATATGACTCAATCTAACAGACACTTTATTAGACATGTCTGCTTTTGTTTTTACGAAAAGTAAAGAATTGTACAGTACAAATAATTTAAAACACGATTAGCAATGTGTCTGCATATAATTTATTATTTTTACTTGTCATATCATACTTGTCACTTTGTCACATCACTGATAGTTACATATTACATTTTCTATAGGTCCTAGTAACTGCTATCTGGCAATATATACAAATTACTCTGAAAAAGATATAGTTCCACATTGCTGTGAATACTATAAGCACTAGTGCGAGTAGAATTATGCAGCGTTGGCCAGACAGATTAATTAATACTGCAACTACCAGCGTTGAATGTATACACAATTAAATTGCATAATGCATTAATATCTAAAATATATAATAGAGTATAGCATAATATAGTGTAATGCAATTTATGTAATAAATTATAGAAAATTTAGTTTATTATTAAATTGAGATTAACTGTAAACGTAAATATTAAAGGACGTCATGAGAATACCGATGAAAGCACCTTTATGATTTCAGTAAATCTGAAACAATAAATCCAAATTACGTCATTTTGACAAATTTGCTAGTTCCAGTGTGAAATGCATGCCAGCCTAACGACTATTCAAATTACAAGCACATTTTCCTTATAATAAAAATTTGTTTGCTCTAAATGAAATCTGTTTAATCGAAAACTGATTAAACTGCAAAGGATTTAAGAAAAAATTAAACGCGTATAACCTCACTTTCAAAATTCTTTATGGAGCACCACATGATTCCGTATGAAAAAATAAAAAGAAAATGTAGAGTAAAATTTTGTCATTGTAGGCTTAGTTTTCGGGATAATCAAATTTGAAAATTAATCTGAGACGTTTGTATTTGGTATGGTAGTAAGTAGAAACGGAATGCAATGGTCCAACGCGTTAGCCTCGTACTATTCAATTGCACGTGTATCTAGCAGATATTCAAAGTCGATTTTCTCGAAAACTCAGTCGAGTATGACTAAATTTTGTTCAGTATTTTATTCTTATTTTTTTCATTAGAAATCACATGGTACCCATTTTTACATATTATTAGGCCGATCCCTATGTAGAATTCATTGATTATCTAAAATTCGATTTTGAAACTCGTTTAATAAAGTTCACTGACTTTTTTATTTTAGCTTGCACCTTACAGAACCTTTAGTAGAATGAACAAATTTTTGTTTCAGTATGTTTGAATTAATCCGCACACGTTTATACTTCCATAAATATCCGCAATTGCTAGTTGCTAGATTCTGTATCGAATGTTAGTACCACAGGTGATCATGCCCATTGGATGCAATTTGTGTCACAATTTCCGCTAATATCGCTCCGGGAAAAATTTGCTTTCCATTCGGTCGGAGAAATTTCAGCGTTGCTGTCCGGAAATTTACGAAATCGTAACATGCAAGTATGACGAATGTATCCGGACGCATTACATGCATCATGTAATCAAACTTTTTAACCTTCAAAGGAATATTAACATTAATCATTATATACTTTGTGAACACATATAAAGACAATGATTTTATCAATTTATTAACCACAATTTGGTACAAAGATTTCAATCAGGTGTTAATCATTAATGTTACAAAAATTTTGCACAAAATAAAATCGTTTTTTTAAGTACACTTTTCAGGAACCTCGATTTCCGTATTTTTTCCCTCGTAAATTCAGTAGCAACACAGATTTTTTTATTTTATATTTGGAACTCTCCATAAAATTTGTAAAGCCCTCCGTGCGAAATTTTATAAGGCTACGTAGCCTAGTTCTCAATTTGATAACTCTTTTATGGAGAATGTATCTAGCATTATTTCGGAACTGAAATGGCAGTGGCTATTAATGCAAAAATAAGACAGAAATATAGATTGAATTTTGCTCCAGAGTATTAAATTTGAAAATTTACCCTATAGATGCATTTCCGCCACTTTAAGTAGAAACGGGGAATAATGAATAGACGTACTACTTCAAATTCGATATTCCTGAATATGGAAATATGAACTTTGTTGTTTACATTCAACTTATATTTGTATAATGAAGAATTATCTTCCTTTTGGCTGTACTATCAGGCTTCATGAAATGCCTTCCAGTTACTTTTGTATAATATTAAAGTAAATAATAATCTACATATTACATATCGCCAGCAAATTGTTTAAAACGGGTAAAAAGTGTTAGATCTTGTAAATAAACAGGAAATAGTTTTTCGAGTAAATTTATTTAACGAAAAAGGTAAAATAATGTAGTGTGTTAAATATTTATCTTTTTCGAGAGACAAAATTAATACGATTCGAAAAATGTCATTATTCAAATTATTATAGGAAGAAGAAACGGTTAAGGAACATTGATGAAGTCCTGTTACGTAACCACAGACAATATGTACTAATATGTAGTACTATTTTGTAATGCTATATATTTTTATTGCGCAATTTTAAAGGACTGTTCATCACCTTTTCCCACTTCCCAAATACCACAAGAACGTCATATGTACGTCCGGGACACGAAAACCATAGAGGAAGAACGGGGTCCATTTACCTACAAACAGATGTATCGAACATCTGTCATGTCTCAGGAAACGTTCATTTTGTACGTCCTTACAAAGCAGAGAATGGAAACCTCAGAAGCAAGATTTCGACTTCGCGTTCGGTTCCCCTTAAACGTGCCGTCTAAAATATACAGGGTGGGACACCCAAACGAGATTACCTTTGAATAGGCATATGCAACGGTAGAAAAATGTAATATTATTTTCAAGATCATTTGTTCTTTTTAGATATATGAAGATCGCTAGTTATATTTTAAATTGGCGTCGTACATTTTTTTTCATACTCTTACAAAATAGAGTAACAAATTCCACGATCTTAATAACCGTACCATTCCTATCACTTAAATTCGAGATATTTTTATCTGAAGAGCTCTCAATCACAGCTATATTCACGTTTGGATATGAATGTATGAATCGATGTGCCGCATGTATCTGTAGGAGTATTTAATTACCATGAAATGAAAATATGTCAAGGTTAAATGATCGTAACGTTATGGTCGGTTAAGGTCATGGAGTTGGTTATGTTATGCTCTGTACGAATATGGAAACAATAGGATTCCAATTCAAAACATACCAGTGTTCTTGAAATCTCTTGAAAAGAATGTGCTCAATCAAATGTGAAGTTTTTTCATACAACGATAGGTAACGTGACTATTTTAGGTGATCCACTCTGTATGTGCATAAAACCAGCTTCACTTTGTGGGAAGTCGTGGCGACACTTGTTAAACAAGTGCTTTGACTGAGACGATCTGACAAGTTCTTAATAGGAAACCCTTTTTGTAGGTAACTAATAAAAGAAACACTTTGTCGATACCTTCTAGGTCGATGAGATAACGATGCCCGTTATGTCGATAACTCAATGAAGAATCGATTCAATCTCTCTATACCATCTCAGATATTTAAAATATAGTGGATACTTTTTTAGAACTTACATATGCAAACGTTTTTTAAATGTTATATATACGATGATTCTGGCCACTGGACTACGGTATAGATTTCGTTTCAAGTGAAGTTAGAAAAAATTCATAAATCAATATTTTGCACTATTATGCAATATCTAGTGAAGTATTGCGTTTTCAGTAACCTTATTTCATATCTTTTACACGCAGATTGACACAAAGAATCAACACATATAAAAAAGATCGCAGAGTTCCGTTTAAAAAAAATCTGTAATTGCATTTTATTTGTGCACCGATGCACTTGTGAAAAAATCATACAGTCCAATTATAAAGCTTATTGAACAATGCAAAATTTTCCTGTACAATGTCTGTGTAACTTCATTTGGAACAGTACTATAACCTAGTCGAGTTGCTAGAATCACCCTGTGTACGTCAATTAGACGTATCGATTATAGAAGAAAGTATTCTGCGGTACATATTGCTTACTGCATATAATTAAATAAATTTTAGACAAATGAAATGTAACGTTATTCCTTCTTCGCCGATGAACGCAAAAATAAGAGCTCGGAAGAGTTTACGTGTCAACATTATTTTAAGGCTGTAGAAGGATGTAAACCCACTTTACCTTAAATAAAATATAAAATAAGGGTATAGAATATAACTTTTTGCATACATAACTAAATATTCTGTCCCGGTTGTTCTGCAACGATTGGCACAATAAAAGGAACATTGCACTCTGTATGTAGAATAAAAATAAATTGAAAGCGTAGAGCTTTTGCTCTTTTGTTATCGAAATAATTGACTTTAAAAACAAAAGACACGTGAATATTTCTCGACTAAATCTGCTCTTCACAGTTGTCTCTGCACATTACTATATAATTTTACACACAAGGTTTACAAACATCACTTAGAAATGTAACGCATTTCCGTTTTAAGTAAGTAACACAAGTTAATTAGAATTTCAAATGCATTCAGAGTGCATAACTAGTAATTAAATGTATTTATAAGAGTATTAACAGCGATTAAATATAATTAGAGAAATCCAAGACTACAAATGAAAATTTTATATGGAATATTCACTTTAAATAAAACGCAGAAGCTTTTTGTGTTTGAAATTAATTCGCTGCAAAACTACTTCATGCAAAATAATTTCGTTTTGCACCTATAACTCGTGTGAAATATAATGAAAGTAAAATCAAACATTCTACATAAATTCTACATAAGTCTAAGCAAAATGTTTCTTATGATTCGTATAATTTGTTTATATTTTTCTGTGTTGATTTTTAATTTCTTTTTCTATTAAGAATTGTAATGTAAATCAGAGTATAACTTTACAGACTGCATCTGCTTACGTTTAAAAAATTGTTTATAAATGAGAAGAAAACAGTTACTGAACATACCGAATACATGAAGTATATTTCCTTTATTAATTTAAATAAAACTCCCATTTTTAACTTTTTAGAAGAATATTCGTGAAGTTTTTATCTTGATTCGATAAGACTACGTAGATCGTAGTAGAAAGTAGATAGCGCCGTTATCTTTAGTCAAAGAAGAGTTTTCTCCCGAGGAAAAATCGATAATTTTCTTTCGGCTTCCCTTCCCGGCTGCCTAGTTGGCGCCAGTGCTCCTTTGAAAGTTTCTGCGGTTGAGGATTCACGCCAGTAGTGTATGTCGGTAAATTATCAACTGCTGCACGTCTGATCATATCTTACCATATCTACTACTAAATTTCATCGAGCTGTTTCAGTATTCATTTGTCAATTGAAACAAGTCAATTAACTAGCATTAATTTGTGTAATACGACAAACTGTAAATAAATTCATTTTTACAGACTATTTTAGAAAAATCAGAAGGAAAGCAGACTATATTTTGGCTTTAGAATATTTAGTAGATTAGCAATAAATTAAAATCTTTGTTAATCCTTTTTAAAGTTTATATTTTAGCACGTTTTGATGTAGCGCGTTTTATAGGTATTCATATTTGCATACATGCAACTACTATAATAGTTATAGAATAATAAATTTTAACGTGTTTAAAAATGGAGTGTGTGTAAGTAACCGAACAAAAGAATGTGAAAAATGTTTAGAAGTAATTTTTATTAAAATAATTACATAAAACCAGTTATCCATTTAATGATATTACGTTGACAGCAACGAATTTACATCTTCGTGTAGTAATTATAAGAAATATATGTGAAAATTAACGTGGTTTATTAAAATATGTCACGTTATTTCATATTTTTAATGAGTAGTACAAATTTAACTGGATTCGTCAAGCAAAAAAGTCCTAAGTGTAATTATTTCAGTATAAGTGCAACATAATTTATAATAGCATATGCATATAATGTTTTAAGTAACAGTGTTAACGCAATGAAAGTATAATATAAATCATTGTAAGGAACAATGAAAAGATGTAAGTATAATCATATAATATTATAGAAGAATGAAAACGAGAAAGGCAAAGTAGATGAAAGGTTAAAATGATTTTTTAGAAGATCAAGGATTGGGAAAATGGCCGTGCAGAAATTTTAATAACAGCCACACCAACGATCGACGATGGATCTCATTTGTGGCTTAAACTTTCGAAGTATTCGCCCCGGGTTGTCGGTTGAACCGTCGCGACCATCAAGGCTGCAATAATCAGATTCTTGAGAGAGTTCCTGTCACCACTCGAGCATCGCCCGTGTATACACACACAAAGGCAGACATGTCAGCCTATATCATGTGTGGTATCTAACAGTATTACCTAAAGATATCTCCCTTATTCGTATCATGCTTTTTCAATTGTCCTAAATTTATCAAAGGCAACAAACGTTTAAAACAATTCGCTATATTCTTCTTTCC
>NW_015374014.1:872318-938133 GCF_001272555.1 Dufourea novaeangliae | reverse complement strand
AAACCGGCCACCTGAATAACTTGGCTGCTATTGGTGATAGGAAAAAATGCATCAGGCCAAAATTATTTGGTATCGGGGGGCTGATCACCCGATGTTACTAGTTTTTTGATAGGTGGAGGCGTCAAGGAGATATGAAGGTCATCTCTGTTTTTTTAAATGTAACGGTATGTTTTTTTTGTTACTTACATTCTGATAGAGTATTATGACTCTGATAGAGTATATATACGAATACAATGACCTATTGGAAACGTCATTCATGGTCTGTGTTCAGCCAATTGTGATGGAAAATAATTTACCAAAAGCGTTGAGAAACAATTTGGTACCTACAATCATCTTAATGCTCTTCTTGAATCGTGTTATACTAGGCAAACAAATTGTTGAATTGAACCTATACTATGTATTCGTTTAAAAGAAACGTCGTCAGCCCGTCTTGAAACATATGGTTATTAAAATTTCTTCTCAGCCCTACGAAGATAGTGGATATTCATGTTGGTTTGAACTTATCTTGAATTACAATGAATAACAAAAATTTGTTTGCTCTATTGAAGATTATATTAAGCTAAAAATACTATAGGAACATGATTTACACTGATTATATTTTTCCTTTTGTTATGTGTCATGACATATATCTTAATTGTTTGAAAATCTACAGTGTAGTCATAATATTTAACTTTGATACAAGCATTTCCTGAAGTAATTGTTTCTCGTATCATTAACACGATGACTGCCCCTGTAAAAAGGGCCATACGTATCCAGACACGCTTTGTTTCGTTTTTATATTATAAATTATCGAAAATGTGTACATTCTTTTATTAATAAAGGCTGTTGATCTCGTTTTAAATTATACGGCGATATTAATTTTATGCAAACATTTTGTAACAGTATTTAAGGGGTTAGTCAAGAGGCCGAAATAAAGCGAACTTTGAGAATTTTTTTGAAAAAGTATAAGCATATATTTGTGCAGAACTTTTTGTATTTAAAAGGGTAACATTTGAAGAACATTCAGAAATTTTTTCGTCTAAAAATATTCATTTATATGAACGTTCCAATCAATGTCCGATAAGCACCTTTTGAAAAGTAGTTTTACGGTGAGCACTGTCATTCCGAATCAGCTTATCTAAAATCAAAAAACTAAACAGATTTTATTATGTATTAGATTATCCTCTGATTAATCGGTGGAATTTCCGAAATATTGAGTTAAAAGAAACCGGTGGCTGCTTAAACTTCAAGTTTTGATTTCTGCCAAAAACACAGTATACATTAAAAAAAGAAATCCTTTGACCAATCACTCAATTTTTATATCTACAATAAGCTCAATAATTTCAGAAAGTTTGGTGCAGTAGTTTTTGAGATATTTTGCTCACCGTTTTTGAAAATGTTCGGAGAAAAACATCTTCAAAGTTTCGCAGTTGCATTGGAACTGCTTTCGTTTGACTCTGCCGTCTTGGGATTGAAATCTTTCCTTTCCTTGACGACGATTTTTGAAGCTATTTAGTGTTTCTTAACTCTTTTGAACCTTTTTATCACTCGTAATTACTGATAAAACGAAAACTTACAGAAGCACGAACGTTGAACGACACAACTCGGCGTCAAATACCACACTGCCAATGTCTCGGAGTTTCGTATACGTTGGTCTAATAATCCGTAAATTTTAGTCGGCTCAACTTGAAACATTAAGAAAATACTTCTAAGATGATATACTTTCAGAAAATTCGCATTGTACGTGCCACCTATATTTAATCGATGTGAAAAAAGAAAAGATTAATTAGGCGATAAAGCAGAAAACAAAAATTAATCCACGAATATTTTACGTGCATATTCAACTTCATGTGGAATGTAAATCTGTATAATATTCAATTTTGTACGATGAAATCACTGTAATCTTTATGTTTTAATTTGTATCAAAATTTGTATAGTAAGTTGCATTGTTATGTTACATGTCAACGAAGGTAAAAATGAACATGGTACGACGTTTGAACAAAAATCTAATGTTGTGAGATTCTATGTGTAATGAACATAAATCTCGAAAAACAGTCGTCGAGAAAATTTTAGTACCTACCATTCTCTTGTTCCAAACAGGCAATGATATCCCATTAAACGGAAGATCATTGCAGCGTGCAAACTGTCAGTTCACTGTTTCGCTGCGCATGCCTCTATACTATAACAGCATGATATTAATTGCATACTGGCGTGTAATATCAAATTCTACCTATCCGCGGCACGTGCGTATAGACCGAACGTATTTGCTCGGTCAGAGACAAGGGGAATCGTATAGGTTTCTTTGCAAATGGCGGTTCAAACATGAGAACGTCTGTTTCCTGGTCTACCCCTGGAATGTATCAAGTTGCAATGTTGCGAGTCAAGAACGTTGTCGTGGGTTTGCTCAAGAATCCAGTTCGGTTTGCAAGAAGATTTGCTCTCCAGTATTAGAAAAACATAGTCTTTGATAAAGGTGAATTATAACGAGGTTTCTTGGTATAAACGACCTAATTTTCACCTTTTATCTCCAGCTACGGTTTATCGAGTTTAATCCCGAAATTCGGTTACTACCATCGTTTTGCTGGTTGGTACATCACGTAGAGCCCAGACACAACAAAAACTGATAAAATCTTGTGGATAAAGTATGCGCAGTGTATATGAAGTTTCAATGGGAAAAAACGATCATAGTCACAAAAAGTAACGTTTCCAGTATTTCACAATCAAACTTTGTGAACTACCCCCTACTATACACGACACGAAATATTACATTTTTTTTTTGGATAAATATTTCTAGATCCGTTCATAAATTTTATGAAAGCAGCATTTGTTTTTATAGGCTAGGCTTTGGTCTAACGTTATTTTAACAGAAGGAAGTATGGTCGGACTCTGATCAACTTTTCCTAGGAAAGAAATTGTTTTGTCTGATTAGATATAAAATTGCACTCAACCGTGCAATCGTGTACAGCTTGGTTTACGAGAATATCGAATTTAACATCTGTTAGATACAAGTGATTCTAAATATTATTTCGCTGATAGACGGTACTACTTATTTTTTATTAATTCTCTTGATAATTATTAGTTTATATAAAATTTATATAAATCATGCTTTCAGTGTTTATAAACACTAATTAATGATAATTGGTAACACACACGTTATACAAATTTTATTTAGTTCTACTCGTTTTTTCAAATCTTATTTCCTTGAGAATAGATAATTTATGAGAAAAATCTACGTCTTTTGCATAAGAAATCACGTCCTATTCGACTATTCTATGATTTGCAATAATAATTTTTAGTACTATTTACTATACAAAACTATGCATGTATGATTTGCATTTTCGACCCAAAAATATTTTTAGCTTGAACAGTAAATATACTTAAACCTTAGCACTTCCTCTAATCATATAAAAACTCAATTGCTTTAAGTAGACAGCAAATAAGTCAAATCTTCGTGCAAAAATAAATGTGAATCAAAACTAACAGATAAGTCTGACACAAATCCAAATTATAAACAATAATTTTAGAGCAATATGCTTCGAAAATTCTCACCAGTTGTATCAATATTCCGTTCACTAATATTGAGTGATGCAAATAAATATGAAAGTTCTAGACAATATAATTTATATAAACTGATTCTAAACGGATGAAAATGGCAGGAAGGAATGTCAAGTGTCATTAAAGATCACTTCTTTCTGCAAATGCTCTGGTAAGATGCAATTGCATGGTCTTCTTATACAACAGCCATGCATTTTTCATCAGATTCATTTGATTAGTTCCCTAACAACATTACGTACACAGACGGTACGATGTCAGGATTTATTGAAATTAATCAGTGTGGGATTATAAAGAGTTTCTAAATCAATATAATAATTCGTCTTAATTTGAATAAGTAGAAATTTTCATCCGAAATATGTAATACCAATTTAACAAGCTGAGCACACAACAAAATGAAGTCACAGGAAAAGGGAAACGAGCACTTTAAGATCGACGAGATTTTTTACCGGTATTCCTGGAATTATGTGACGCTTATTATCATGCATTTTCATATTTTCCTCCTCTTTATTGGCGTCGTTGTTTTCTAATGAACCAGAGTAAGAAGAAGGAAAAATTGCTGTGTAAACAACACGATCCTAATGGACTTCATTCTCGACAATAAGGAAACTTCAGGTGCAATTAACGTGTTACCTTGAAAGCTCCTTTAAGTTTCCTAGAGTGCGCTGCACTTCGTATATTTCCTTAATAAGCCGCTTTATCGAGTTTCCGATAACCATTTTATATTTTTATCTCCGCAAGCAGAGTACAATTTCTGTCTCTTTGTTACGAATATATCTTGCAAGGATCTGTTATTTTCAAATGCAAAAAATTTAATTTAATTAATTACACTGTTCAATAAGGTCTAGAATGATGTCGTTTTCGTGTTAATAAAAGGTTGCTGAACACGATGCTCAGTTTAGATTTTCCCCTACACGTCCCAAAGTCTAGCTTTCTACATTATAAAATTAACGCTGTTCAGTTTGATTTATTTCTTAAATTATTCTTGTAGTACAATTTTTCGGATTTTCTTTGTATCGTATTTAACAAATAGCAATGAAAATGAAAATGAATTTAAATAAAATATGCACGTAGAATGTCAATATTTTCATATATTATGAAAGTATTGATATATATATATATATATATACAGGGTGGGGCAATAACTATGTCCACTTTGAAGATTGCCGTTATTTGTAATGATATGAAAAAATGTTATATACAAAACTATATATATAAAAAACTTATTTTTCATCACAATTGACAGAACCCAGACCACGAATGGCCTTTCCAATAGGTCATTGTATGCGTCTTGAAATACTCTATCAGAATGTAAGTAACAAAAAAATCATACCGTTCCATTTAAAAAAACAGAGATGACCTTCATATCTCCTTGACGCCTCCACCTATCAGAAAATTAGTAACATCGGATGATCAGTCCCTCGATACCAAATAATTTTGGCCTGATACATTTTTTCCTGTCACCAATAGCAGCCAAGTTATTCAGGTGGCCGGTTTTAAGTGCTTCACCCTGTATATATATATGTGAGTGCATATAACTTGCATCGTGTGGCTAGTTATGTACGATGATGGCCTACGACGTAGTCTCTTGAGTCCGTGGGTGTAAACAAGTGTTTCCTTGTAGTTGCTACTTGGCTTGATTAATTTTCACGTGCTATGGGGATAGTCCTACAAGGACCTACATATTAGAGAGTATAGTAGAACTCCGTCCATTGAAACCTGTCTGTATTTAACCTAATAATATGTAGAATAACTTAGTAAAATTGAGTCAATACATATTTTTATTACTGTACGTACTTATGCTATTGCTCATAAGTATTAAATTGTTGGACAGAGTCTTGTTCGAACAGTCGTCGAACTAACAAAGGAAGGCACGGAAGTGTCCCACTCCGATTTTGATGAAACTTCGTATGTCTGTTAAGCAGTCAAAACAAAGGCATCCTTATTTGTTTTTATCGGCTGAGACGCGACTTTAAAAGGTGAAACCACCCCTCGAAGTTTCGACCCGAAAATACTATCTCGAAAACCAGAGGAGATACATGAAAACTTTTAATAGACGTGGTTTGTGGTTTTTCATGTAGAATAATATGGTGCTGTGAAATTGTCCCACATATAATTTGTTTATAACAAAAAAATATTTTACAACTTTATTTTACAATTTATTCAAATTTATACAATAACAAAAAGTAACGAGCATTTTATTCCGAATCCATTGATATATTTGTTTTTCAAATTGCCTCCTACAGTTTCGCAGATTTTGGAGTGATTTTTTACTTTGTCGAGTATTTGAATTCAAGACGTCTAGTTATTCTCGAAATTTACTGTACACAATGGTTTATATTAATCCGATAAATTTGCTTACTCTACTATCCGTAGCTTTTAATTCTGCGGATGAAGAAGAAACGCCTATTAACAGCGCCGAGTTAGATTTAAAAGACATTTTATATAATATAATTGTGCAAAGTATGGAAAGCCCAATGTTCAGTATGGAACAAGAGGTATATTTAGATATTGATGGACACTTTGAAAACAGTGATCATACGGATATTGATATTGACAATGAGTGGCTGGCAAGAACGGAAATGGACCTTACATGATAATGAGGAACAGAATCAACAATCAGAAAAATGTACGCCCATTGAAGTACCAACAAGTTTCGAGTACAGAAACGTTTGAAATTCGAAACAGTGCAATTTAGATTCAAAATGGTTAAGTCCATTCGGCAATTACGTAGATGGGCTGCTGAGGTCGAAGAAGGTGGTACACATTTGGATAAATTACTACGCATCACAGATTATACATATACAAATGTCATGGAAGAAATTCAATCAAAAACAATCATACATGACATACACATTCGGCGGTGGGCGTTACAAGCAAAATTGTTCGAAGATTTACCATCATTTACAGGTAGTCGTACATGGTTGTTAAAATTTAAAAAAGCATATGGTATTTTATCGCGAAAAATTACGAAGTTCATTACGAGGTCCAATGCTGATAGAGAAAATGAACAGACTTCAAGTTTACACAACTTTTTGTAGCGTGTTAAATCGTATACCGATTGTTACGGATTTGAGAATTTGTACAATTCGGATCAAAGTGGTTTCAACCTTAAATTACATTCTGGACGAACTTTGGCAATGCAAGGTACGAAGAAAGTAGAAACTGTGATACAATCAATTCCATCCACAAGTCATAGTTAGACTATACAACTCATTATCTCTGCAAGTGGAAAACTACTGTCTCCTCTTTTCGTTGTGTTAAAAGATCTGGAGAATTTGGACCTAGAGTACAGCAGACCATGTTCAAGGCAGCGAACATTTTTGCTACAACGTTAACATCTGGAAAATTTACAAACCAACATTTTAAAACTTGGTTAAAGGAAGTTTACTTTCCTAATACAGACGATAAGATTACTTTATTATTAGTTTAGGCATTGTAGTCGTAGTATTGAAGAGGCTAAACCAGAAAATAAAGAAATAGCAGTATTTACGATTCCAGCGGAGACTAAAAATATTTACAACCATTAGACGTATACGGATTTCGCATATGGAAAAATTTTGTTCGCCGTTTTTCGGACATAGTCCTCTTATAGCATTATGACATTAATCTCCACGCGAGAGACAATATTTTAAAACTTCAGTGACTGGTTCATAATCACTTTTCTTCGCCGCGATTTGAAAATTTTATTAGGTATTCGTGATATAAAAGCGATTCTCAACGAACGATCGTACATTTTCTCTGGTTTACGATACTTATTAATGGGCAACCTACCCTTTTAAAATAATTTACAATTAGTACAGATGTGAATAAAGTGAAACAACTCGGACTTTCTTGATATTTCGGAATGCTTCTGCATTTTAACAAAATTAAATTGGAGCCGTATACTATGGAAATAATAACTTACTTTTTATTTCGTAATCTCAGCATGCAGGGTTAAATGTTATGTGTTATAGTCATGTGATTTTTGAATATGTGATGCAGGTCTTGGTGTTATTAAAGATTCCTCGTCTATGTAATTAAATTATGTAACTGAATTATGATTAAGTGAGAGATTTATTTCCTTTATTAAAGGGTTCATTTTGAACAATTAATCTTAATCTTTAATTTGATTAATTACTGTTTATATTATTCTAACAGTAGAATTAATTAATGTTTACTAAAATTTGCGTACTGTTTCTTGTACATCTGCAGATAATTTACGAATCATTGAAAATTTGTTTTACCAGAATCAACTAATTTAGAACTTTATGATGCAATTGATAGAAGTTCAACTTCATTAAACAGCACGTGAGAAACTTCCTAAATCATGTTGCATACATTGTGGCAGTAAAGTTATTTTCGAAACAACATGTTGCAATAGTATAGAGGCAGTATAAAACTGAAAACAAACGAGCATATAGCCGCACGTGGTGCACCACTCACATGCAGAATTTAATTAGCGAGACTCGTCCAATTCTATCAGGAAAGTTAATTAGTTCGATTAATTAGTTCGATACTGGAGCTCTATCGCGAAACGTTTAATTGAATTATTAACAAATTTCCCACTATATATGTATTGTTGACTGCATTCATTTAACGATCGAATATTTAATTTGCCTAGTGCAAATTATACTGTTTTATTTTGTTTAGCTCGGATTTTTCCAGACTTTTCAGAATTATGACCCACCTTTTACAACTGTCGCCACTCATCTAGCTTTAAAGGCGTGTAAAGGGGTAGGTCTTTAATTGAATTATTCAATTAGTGGTGTTCTTTTAAAGCTTGTTATCTTACATAATTTTAGAACAATTGTTTTCAACAAGTATCCAAGAGAATTATACGAACTTTCACTTTTCATAATCTGGCAACCTTATTAAAACGCAAATAGTGGCTTTATCTTACTTTCGAAACTAGGAAAGTATGTTCTTTAATTACAGATATTTTGGAAATTACATCGAACATCATTTTATGTGATAATGTAGCAGTGAATTACGACTTTAACAGGAGGTGAAAATTTCAAAGTTTCTGAGACAAGCAGATAATTACCTGTACTACAAGAATCCATTGCTATTTGATCAAATATTCGCTTAGAAACAGGACGTGTGGCATGAACACTCGAGGCGTGAAAAGGACTGACTGTTACATTGTCTCAAGAGGCAGTCGACTAGCTATTGTTTATAAAACAAATGCAATCACATGTAAGGTCATTGAGGTCCGTAGCCTGTTCAGTGTTTTTCAAGAGAGTATAAGCTTACAGCAGTCGAAATTTTAACTTATTTCATTACATAAAAATTTGTTGATTAATTCCACCTATTTTATGGTGATGGCCCACTGTGCGTCGCTCGGAGCAATTCTAGGAGCTCACTTTTTCGGAACGGAATTTCCAATTAATTGAAATAACCGCGCAGGAAATTAACGGTTCGAAGAATCGTGATCCAGGAAACGTGAGAGGTTGCCAGCTTCCACTGATATTTCTGCGAAATGTCAAACGGTATCTGCGTAGGTCCCGGAAAATAACCTGTAATAACTATCGTTAATGTACCGATATCATCGAGCCATATTAGTAAGTTTAGTATTACCGTTATTGTAAATTTCCAATCGAGAAATTGCGGACACGAACCACCGTCACCGATACCCGAATCGAATAAAAAATTGTCCACGCATGATATCTTTGTGGACTTACGGAACCCACGAAGTTCTCGTCTCGATTCAAGCGTGATTGAACTCTTCTTAAAACCCTTTTTGTCGTTCTCAAATTGATCCCGACAGGAATAACTTGGAGTAATTGGAGCGCATGAAGCGAAAGATAATATGAATTTTCCTGAATGCACTATTGGAATGTGTGCAACTCTGAATGGAAAGATAATATTCGCAATGAAGTTTGGAAGAAATTTTGTTCGATATGAGACGAATGAATATAGAATTGCCTCGGTAAATTATTGTTCTCATTTAAATATTGACGAACGAGATTGTTCATTCGATGAGAACTGGCGAGAGTCCGAAAATTGAAATGTTTTAATTAAAAATAACTTCAATATTTTTGTAATATTACCGAAATCATTGAACAATCGCGGTTTTCCTCGAGATTTTCAGGCGTGGAACATTTTCGAAAGCTATCGAGAATGCGTGAAAAATTAATCGTCTTATTGAAAAGGTAAAGAATTATTCTACTTTCCTGAATGTTAATGTTTTTGAACAAACGTCACTTATTCAGATGCTCTAAAGCTAATCAAAACGTAAGAAGCGTATAAACTTCTTGGATATTAGATACTTACATATGAACAGAATGTTTTCTACCGTGTTACGTATCCATTTAAGCACCATATGAAGATTTATTAATTATTGGGGACACTAGAAAATTTTGAAACTTCTAAGCAGCTTACATAGAACATGTCCGTCATCGTTTCTACCTTATTCCATATTTTCTCATAAGTAGATTTATAACTAGGTGATCAACGATTAGTGTGTGGTTCAATCTTTCATGGCATGTTTTATAAAAATCACCATCAACCAAAAGTATATTTCATTTATTAAGAAATTTATTCGCCTAAAAATACATCAGAAACTTTATTAATCTCTTATAAAGTTTTACATTAATTTATTTTGCACTACATAAATTCATAAAATCCACAAACTAATTATAACAAATCACGAATCACGAACCAACCGGTGTGTACAAAGTAACACGTTATTTTTTATTTTATAAGTTTCTGTCCTTGTCCTTACGCATTGTTCTCGGATTCCTGGAACCAGCTTTTGTTAAGAAGTTAGTAAGATCGCTTATAACGACCTGAACGTATACAGCTTGCAGCTATCCAGAAATCCAGGTTGGCAGGGTCTGAAAGAAATAATGTAAGGGAGGGGTCCAATGCAAGTAGGTGTTATGCCACCAAATGCTGAAAAATAAGATTTTTATGAATTTCGGTGCCTCTTGGTGTTTAGTTATTATTCCTTAATTTATAAATGCGTGATGTAATTCCTCCCTGTACTATGATGATATCTACATACAATCATAATATACTACGATGTACACTACTTTTCATAGAACCTTTAATATCTCACAACGCTATTGTTGTTGTATAGTTCCTTCTCCCACTGGACCCCTCAATTTAGGCTGTCTTAGCCCTGCATATGCACTTATAGCATACCCAAAAGTGTGATTCGATATAGTAACAAGTTTAATGCATTTTAATGAGATTTCTATTTACTCTTGCACCTAATAGAACTCTTAATACAGTAATATAATTTCGTTTTGATTTTAGTATCTGTAAATTAACTCTTAAAGAGTCTATGCAGGTATGACGCTTAAAAATGATCACAATTTTTTGGAATTTCTTTTTAACTAACTATACAGATATCCGCATGAATTTTTTTACGTTCGATTAACCTATCTTTAGAGACTAATTGCCCTTTTTTTATATAGTCGCACGATAGATGGTTTTCTTGTTATAGAGGGTGTTGATGTAGACTCCTTAAAAAAGGTTGTTTGTGGTTTACAATATAGCACATCGTTATATCGTCTGAAATCGAAAAAACCAATTGTTTTTTATCTCTATAAATACTTAAAGCCTATCGATTATTGTTGTTTTAAATTGAAAGAAGTATGTGTTAAAAACAGGTGAATTGTTAATTCAAACGAGCGCCAGTTGGGTTCTTTTTATTTCTTTTAAACATTTTAAGGGAGTCCATTAGGTTTAGGCCTCAACTGCAAAAAGCAATTTAATTTTTCGATTTCAAATGACTGAGCGAGGTGCTATGTTGGATACCGGAAACGACGTATCTTTTAAAGAGCATGTACCAGTACCCTCTATAAAAAGAAAATAATCTTTTGTATGACTATATAAAAATAGAAAATCAGTGACTAAAGATAGTTTTAATAAAACATAAAAAGTTTCATCGAGATATATTATATGTATAGTTAATTGGAAACAGATTCCCAAAAATTGTGAACATTTTTCAGCGTCAAATCCGCATATACCCCATAAAAATTTATGTTTGCATAATAATTTATAGTCTATTAATGGAGTATGACCCAAAAAAATTCTGGTGTATCGAGTATATTCTAAAAATTCTGATGGTATTCGTAGCATATCAAACTATAGCGCAAAATTTCCCAATCTTTGCACGCTTCCGTTTTCGTGTCCTGGAGTGTGACGGTTCCGTAATATCGTCATCGATTACATGCTAAAATCGTACGCGGACTGATGCAAGGTTTGCTAAGCGATATCGTATTTCTTGTCGCAACCGGATGTTTTTTCCTTTTACGATGCCACTTCAACGTTCGCGAAAAGACGTCCACCGGGAAAGGAAGAAACTCTCGCGAACCAGGCGAAACCCGGGGCACTCGGATGCTCGGTTTCTTTTACAGCCAACGAGGCACATCTCCTTTAAGTATATTCTCTGTTTTTAGGTCACATTTTGTAGATGTTGATGTTTATAGCTTCGAGCAAGGCACGAAAAAACGTGTGCCCCTATGCGAACAGATTCTTTATCCCTTGGCTCGTTTACAGTAGAATAAAATCATGAGTAACTGGATTTGTGGGAGAAAATTAAATTGTAAAAACTGAGCAATAGCAGTTTTATAATCGACAAGATATGTTAACATGAAATGTCAATGGCATATAATATATATGTAGAGAATGAACTTTTGTCATCATATGATATTGTCAAGAATTTTGGAAGTTTTGATCTCTTTGGAAGTTTTAACACGTTTTAATGATACTGATGCGATGATGTTGGTTTTATAATAAATAGGAGGAAAGACAATCAAAATAACGTACTGGGCTGTCTGGAAGTAAATTGGGATTTTGAACCGCGAAGCAAAGGATTCTGAAATTTTAGAGTGGATAAATTTTTAATAGACAGACTTGTATCTCGTTAGCAAAAATGTGTCGTTATATAGTCTAATGACGTTTATTTCGATTAACAAGTTCGTTTTTCAGAGAACTTAATATAAATAAGAAAAGCAATTAAGTATATGAATTAAAGGATAATAACATATTAAGTATAGTAATGGAAAACTATTTCTAATAGTTCAAAAAAATTATCATTTCGCAACATTATAGTAAAATTAAAGGCTAAAATCAGTAGCCGGTTAAAAAGGTGTTAAAAAAATATAAATCAAATTTAAATCACTTTTATTAGAGATTAAACGCTATACAACAGTAATATCAAGTTTTATACGAACCTTTCAATAATTTTATAATTTTATTACATAAAATAGTGAACAAATTTTGAAGCTCTTAAACGTTGAACCAATAAAAAGGTAACAATTATAGAACATAATTTAAATGACAGCAAGATTAATAGAAAAATAGTGAACACAATTTAGTATAGAAATTTAAGCGTGCATAGTAATGAATTTTTTTAAAGCACGTAATTTTTAAGATTTTATCAGTATTATTTGAAGTGCCATAAAAAATGGCCATAGAATTAATGTCATGCAAGAAATGCAGACAAATCCGACGTCTGACGATGAATTACGAAGGCAGCTAAAATCATCCGAGCGTAACAAACGCAGTGCAACATTCTTCTTCCTGTTTTCCTTTTTGGCACTCAGCCGATTCGAAGAAGTAACACACAATGTACATATGTACATGAACTTATTCAATATGTGCGGAACCTTACGGTTTCAAGGACGACCGTGTATTGTTATTTCTTCATGAGATTCTATTGTTTTTATAGAATTTGCATTGTTAGAATAAATTGTATATATAAAATATTGAACACTGTGACACTGGTACTAATTTTAATTATGTTCAGCCTCCATGATCATTTTATTTTCTAATAAAAGATGATATTTTATATAATGGAATAAAAATCTGAAAGTTTAATCCGTCGATCTGCCAAGACTAACAATAAGTATCTCGTCATTTGTATTTAAATATTACATAAAGAGACAATCAATACTGATTGAAAGAGAAAATATAATGAAATGAACTCCTAAAAGTCAAATTTTTTTACTTAAACTTTTGCAGTGAGATTCTACAATGTATGTGGCTTACCAAAATGTCTTTGCAAATATAATTTCTCTGCACATTTATCATTTTTTCATTATTATTTCTCAAGAAATTATAATGCTTATTTCTAAAGAAATTGCGCAAAAAAGAAGCGAAGCAAAAACTGTTCTACTGCGAGAAATATAAATTTATTAACTAAGAAATTGTAGGAAACTAATATATTTTCTTTGGTTATCCCAGAAAAAACATTTCGTGACAGGGAAAGTAATCACGGTTCGAACTACTATACATAACAGCACATACGAAAAAGTCTCTCGAGTATCAACCCTTTGTGAAAGGATAATGTGTTGGAACAGGGTTCGTCCTTTTTGCCAGTTGCCCCTCTTTTTGAAACCCTCGACATAAATCTCTTCTCGTTGAGTAAACGAGCAGAGCCAAGGGATTAGGATACTGTGAGAAGTGTTCTCGCTTCACCTTGGACGTCGTCGACTATTTTTTCGTGAAAAGTCGGTGATCAAATACCATTAGAACCTCTTAATAGCCGTGCTAACTCATTTTGACCCACCAATGGCGTTTTTGTCCTCTTCTTATGATTCCGTTGACCGGTTATTTTTTCGAGTTGTCCAACAGAACTTACTTTTCTTAAGATTCTGATCTAGTTTCTTTCTATAGAATATTTCTAAAAACATGATTTTATGGCATTTTTACACTCCTTATTCTCCATAAGTTGAATACCTTCCTTTACCTGAAATGCCTTAAGTCATAGATTTCGAGTGCATTGCGTTATACGAAACACATTACTCTGAAAGTACACCACACTTTCCTGTGTTTGACCTAAATTCGCATCTTCGGGAAAAAGCACGGGCGTATAGAATGTTCTCGAGATCCTTTAATTTATTTAATTTCATTTACTTAATGGTACTACTTCTTGAACACGCGTGACGAGAAATTTATTTCGAATGCACGAACGATTACTTATCAGGAAACACTAAATAAAGTATTGAATTAAATGATTGCAATATTGGACTTAATAGACATGAATAAATTATAAGGCAGATGGTTTGTTATTGATACATTACGAATGTTTATTGCCGTGAATGATTCACAATGCTTGCTATAATTTGACATATTTTGTTAACATAAACATATTTCACATAAGTAGTCTACTATTCCGTAGGGTTTAAATTATACATACAATATGAAATTTTTATTAAGAATAGTAAATCATACTACTAAATGTACCTAAAGTGCAATACAACTGGAGACTCGTATTATATAATGATTCCAGTGTAAAGGTAACCATTAAGTAGTAAGAGATTATCACTATGAATTCGAAACACATATTCACTCGGTTAATCATTTTCACACAACTAACTTTCAAAGACCAATACTATTAATAACGACATCGTATCAGGAAGAACATAGTATAACAGTTATTTATTTTATGATTAAAATTCACTAATTTACACTTGCACACAGATATTTATTTCATGATTAAAATGCACTAATTCACACTTGCACACATTTAATCGATTAAAGAAACAGTAAATAAATGTTTGAACATCGTCTTTTGTCATATCTGAAATTTTTAGGAACTAACAGTTTTAACTAAACACTGAATCTTAGTCTTGATTTTATGTACTCAGAGCATGTGCAATTATCTAAAATTCGGTTCAGTAAAATATGTAATGAAAATTAGGTAGATTTTGATTTTGTTTGGAACCTGATAAAACCTTAAATCGTCTAAACACTACATACGCTTCTTGTTTTCTAATTTTCGTAAATTAACACATAAAAATTTATATTTACAAAGTTACACAGACTACTTATTAGAATCAACTCTTTCGATTGTACTGTGAATAACGCAAAATGCTCTAAATATGCACAAGAGTAATTCAATACTTCCTCCTTCAATACTGCCTCCCATAGAATTTCACTTCACTATTACGTTAATGCATAAAACTGTTTTATTCTCTTGAGTTACTCAGCATCTTGATACCCTAATTCGACCATTTCATAGGGGAGTAAGGTGAATCCCCTCCTGGGGGTTGTAAAAAAGGAATTCTAATTTAAATGCTTGCTAAGTAACTACATTTCAGCCGTTCGATATTACTTAATATAAATAGATTGTCTTTTTTTACTTCATAATTTAATGTAGCATCAAATGCATGGTTACCAGCCATGATCATATACGGTATGCAACGTGATAGTGGCTTGTTTAAACAAACAAGATTAAACTGGCTCAAACTAGGTTACACGATGTTCAGATATTTCTCTGATCTCTAGAAATAATCTTCCAATCGGTGATATATGCAATTGTCAGATAACTACTCACATATTCCCTTGGCTTATTCTATAATAGTTATCTCGAATTTCGCGTTAAGTTTCACATTCAAAGCAACTTTAAGGGAAAGTTTCAATGGTTATTACTAAAAATAAGAAATGCTTTCCTCTTTGGAAGTCTCAAGACGCTAAATGGTATCTAATTGCACATAGTACACGTATCGTAATTCATAATCACTAATAAATATGTACAGTTGATACGTTAAAGACGCATAAAAGGAAGGTACTCAGTAATTTTCTTTCTTTTACTTCTGTTTTGGAGAAGTAGGTCACTAATACATTTTCCGTCAAAGTAATCCTTGAGAGCAGGTTTTAATTTTCACGGATATTCCTGCTAGTTTCACGACGTTTGCTTTCCATTTTCCGTAGGTAATACTTGTAACTTCTACGCTATATTCACATTTCAAATTATTTCTTTTATTTTGAATTACCATCAATTAAAGTGCTTGATCATTTTCAACGAGTGATCATTCGCAGTCACCGTAAAGTTACAACGTCTGTAGGTGAAGAGTTAACGAAAGAGGATAGAAAAGGAAATTAGAAATGAGAAGGATGAAACGACGACGGGGAGACTGAACGACACGGAACACGACGTCCTCGTCGTGGTCGCCCCTTAGCCTGGTTGCGGCTTCGAGTCTCTCAACCTCCGGGGTGTAATTTAATTCAAGGGTCGGATGAGCAAAGATAGACATATAGGTACACGAAAATGAGTACTATATACCGCGTTGGCCGATGAAAGGAGGCAGTTAGAGGTTGAGACGCAGTTGGATCTTGAAAGTGAGCGATGGGCAAACTGTACCATAATGGCGTAGATACTAGAAACCTTAAGGGGTCATGCTCAGTCAGAAATTTCAAAAAATCGATTTTTCACTTTCTACCTTTTCTTTAAGTACAACATCTCGAGAATATACTCTGCAAGTTTTAAGGCAATCCAATTGAAAATGACAGAGTTACAGGCGTTAAAAAATGAACATTTTATAGGAGTCTAAGCTTGACTTGAAACTTTAAACGCGTTTTTCTCGAAACTACATTTTTCAAATCGGTGATCAATATTTCTCGAAAACTACTGCGTCGATTTACATGAAGCCGTTTGCGCCTTATTTCAAATCAGAAAAACTTGTCCTTGAACGAAGGATTCTTTTGTTTGTTCCATACTTTCTTTTAACTGACCAAAAACGAGTGATTTTTTAGGTGAAAATCGCACTTTTTCAGGAACACGTCCGCTATTTTGTTCCTAATCAATATTTCGAAAAACCCCACGTTCAAGGACAAGATTGGTTCTTCCATTACACAAATCTTACTGAATTTTTAATTTCAGATGAACCGTTACGAAGTTACAGTGATCACGGCAGACCACTTTTTGTGAAGAGACATCCAGGAGATCGCTCACCATTTATTTACTAATAAATATTTTTAAATAAAAAAATTACTTTATAATCTAGAAACTGCACTCTTTGAAACACAAACATATTTTTTGAAAAAAGTCTTACAGTTTTCGAGAACAAAATTCCTAAAGAACACTCTTTTTTCGGCCTCCTGACTGAGCATGACCCCTTAAATCTTTGCAATTATGTCTTTACTCGAAACGAGCGCAGTAATTGTTAATGCTGTTCGTGGCCTTGAAATTAGGGGGTGCTGTTCAAATGACATAACACTACTATTATCTTTCTTATTAGAACAGTGTTAATTTTTATGAAAATGTATGTAGATTTTTGTGGACCAATTTACGAAATTCAGGAACTAAAGAGACACTCGTTACTTTTGTTAACACGTTCAACGTGGGCTATTTTTGAGTGTTCCACTTAAGATACGGGGATGTTCTTTTTTTAATTGTATTTTCATTACGGTAATTATTTAGATGTTTGACGTCCTTACCGATTTCAATGACCTTGAAATATGTTCTCAAGGTCATCATTGTGAACAACTTTTCCTATACATATTACTGCCTCTCGGCAAAAATATTTACAATACTACATATCGTATTTTGTAAGCCGTGTTTGGGTTAGACATGGGTTAATCTACAGAATATAGTTGCTTGACTTTGAGGGAAATACCGCCAGAGCAACATCACTTCATATGGTGGACATTTATTTTTCACAAATTTAAGTCATGAGTTTTGTTCGGATAATTAGCATTATTCGCAACATTGTGCGCCATAAGGATTTTTGCACATGGTGTGTGCGTGTTATTTTTTTCTTGTCGCGAGGGTGGGTGGACAATTTTCCAAAGACTCCACGAGCCCGTGCTCTGTGGGTTGTAGGAGTTTCACCCATTAAAAGCCGCCTCCTTTGTCACATTCTCTTTCCTGTGTCCCGCGGAACCGCCGTCAGGCATTCTTCCGCGGGCAGGATTGCCATTGCAACACCATCTTTTTTTCGCGCTACCCTAGCGCGCGCTTCCTATTCCTTTCTTCGAAACACGTCGTTTGAGAATGATTACTGCATAAGGTAAATTTCCCAGTGGTTGGACGTTTAAGGTGAAAATTGTAGTTACGAAGACTTTTTATATAATATTATAACAATATAAATTGGCAGAAAAGTACATTCAATCGATAGAGCAGAACTTCGTCTTCCAGACAAGTCGTTATAAGAAAGCGTTCACGTAAAAAAAAGTATTAAAATTTATGAATGTCTAAAAGCGTTCATTTGGTCGAGTGATTGGACGGAATTTACGGCATGTCCTAGTGATTAAAAGCTGTCCCAATGTTTGGACATAACATTCGATAAATTATTCATAGCTGATTTTTGATAGTAAAACATGATACTTTTCTTTTATATTCTAAAAATTCAAATAAAAACGTAACAAATTTAATATAATGCAATAAATAAAAGAAACAAAATTATAAATAAATAAAATAATAAAAATTATGAACTAAATCTATAAATGTGTACATTATAAATTAATAAATAAATAACAGTATGGAAAAAGTACATTCTATTATTATGTATGTGTTATATATTTGGTAAAAGATTCTAAACATTTATCTTTATACATTTAGAAAATTGTGCATTAAAAACAACCATAGTGGATTTATCTTTGATTTATTATAAACGTTTTATAGAAAATATATATTTTAAATAAAACAAAATTAAAATTAAACAAAATTAACAAAATGAAAATGATTCCTTTTTTTGTTTTTTATTTTTTTTTAACACTTTTTGCAACTTTCTATTAAATATTGTTAAGAAATGTTCCTATCTACTTTCATTTATGTTGATGACAGTTCTAAATTAAGCGGAAGAATGTCGAAAAACTAGATTACATTATATCATAAAATTGAATATGCGTATAACATGATTTAGAAACCACTAGTCTTTCAATTGTAAAACAACGTAAAATACTTCTGTGAACAATGATGCCATCATTGAGACAGCTAACTTGAAAGAAAAGTTGCAAGAAGAAGAATGAAAGCAGAATATGAGATGAATTATATTTTTGGTATTTCACCAGACTAATAAAACAAATGAAATATTTCAACCCTTCCTTCCTTAAAGTCCATTTCAATCTCAACATGGTTTTCCAAAGTACAGTAGACTCACGTTAAAGTAGCCACAGGAACGCCCCAGTTCACACGCATTACTCACACATGCGCGCGCACACCACTGTCGGTCGCCACTTGTAACCAAAGTTCTGATCCAATTGGTGGATCGATCGAACTGCCACGAGATCCTGCATGCCCATTGGTTCAAGTTAAAGTAACGTTTTGAGAAAAAACCCACCTAGAGAGCCATGCTGAGCTACTTTAACGTGAGTCTACTGTAAGCGAAATTTAACAAGTAAGCATTCGGGTATTGCAATTATTTTGAAATATATGTAAGACGTGTAACTCATCATCGAGACACCTTTTTATATTAACCTTCTGTCCTGTGCTCAATATCAAACTCAATATGCCCTGAATCGATTGGCCAGCATACATTTCCGAACTTTCAAATTCTCGAAGTTCCGTCTTTCGCGTTAAGCCGTATCACTTTAAGTTTGTCGGAACTAACCAGTTTCACTCGAAAAGTTTCCGGAAATTTGTGTTATTTCCCCATACAGACTGATGTTTTATTCATATTAAACCTTCGATCAAAGCAATGTTTAGTAAGCTTATGAAGGTTTTAAGAAAGAAACGTGCAAATAAGCTTCGCATAGTTGAGACGAATGACTTTTACATTAATTTGTATTATCTTTAAACTTTTCTGGTTTTTTTAACCACAACATTATTATAATGGAAAGTTGTGGCTGAGAGATGACATAAATGAAATTGTTATTCATAATATTGGTGTAAGGTACTTATTTCTGAGATATAAGCGTAAATTATGGACTGTTTGTTCGGCATTTCCGTTAATATACCTTATAAAGAATTTATTCGATTTTGTACAAAAAATTTCATGTCCAGGTAATGAAAATACTTTTTTGGCTATAATTTCATACTGTTCTGTTTCTGATTGTACTTCTGACGTATACATACAAAATAGAATTTCGTTCTTTCTATTATAATAAACATATTGTACACGTTTTGAATATTTGTAACTTACTATTCTGTACAAAGTACCATTACGTTTCATGTTATTTTTTGTGTTTTACGATTCATAATACACAAGAGATGATACAGAATACAATCAGCATTTATTAGCAAGAGGTAATCTTAATTACACCAGTTGTTTCTTTTCTCTATCTCGTACTTTCCCCATTAAATTGCTAACCAGGTAATTCCAGATAATTGCGCGTTCTTCTGGTTCTTAATAACGAAGTACGCGTATTATCCAGTATGGTTCATTTTCTAGTCTAATGCATTGCAAGGAGTTACAATACTTAGAAAGGTGATGAAAACCGCTTTTCTGACTTATTTGAAGAGCTTCATATTCTGAAAAGATATCTTGAAAATTATCGATCAACAATTTATAAGATGATGAAGCTTCAAGGTTTGGTAGCGTAACAAGTTCGACTTTTTAAACTACGTTTGGAACTTGACACATGATTTTCTCAAAATAGGATCTTTTAGGACGACAGATATGATATTTTAGAACTAACCAAGAAATTTATTTAAAATTCATTTATTCTTAATTGCAATTCTAATTTTATAATAATTACAAAAAAGGGGGAACAAATGTGTTTGATAGAACATGCCTACTATTTGATTGTGTTTTATTTGTGTAAAACATTTGTGTTTAACATGTTTCGGAAATATCTTTGATTTTTCGTCTTCAGATAGGTACTCCGTTTATTCTATTCATCGATCAACGACTCCAAAAGAATTCTATCAGCAGCAATATCTCCGTCGTTGTTTAATATTTTTTATTACAAATCGAAATAAGCTATCTAGGATGGTCGAGTAGGGATGCGTCGAGTCGTTGCATTATTATAGGTGTCGAATTTCGAACTGCGTGTCAAGAGCCTTAAACGAATGACAAACTGTCTGACGGATACAGAAGCGTGAGGCGAAGACGGCAGTTATTTCGAGATTGATGTATTTATATTTTACATTCATTAAAGTATATTTTTATTTATTTCATCATTCACACTAAATCTCGTCTTTTTTATGCCTGCCAATCCTACATCTATGTAATTAAAATACTTTTGGAGGACGGATTTTGTAAATTATCTTCGTTACTACCTCTACCTTCATCTAAAGGGATTCCCTAATACTCATACTTCGTCTGTTGCGTCGCCAATGTCGCCTTGAATGTAACCCCCTTTACTGATCTCGTCTCACCAAATATTTCAACCAGAAAGTTAATTTCTCGACTCAGACACAGAGTGTAGGAAATCTGTATCTGACTTTTCACTCTTAGAAATCAGCCACTGTTAACATTACAATCCCTAAAACAAATGAAGTTCACAGTAGCACCGAATTCTACGTTATCAAGGATGATTAAATCACAAGTGGCTGATGAGATTTGTAAAACAGGACAGCAATACTGTTTTACGCGAAACATTAAACTATCTATCTACGACGTGCAACAATTTCCAACGAAACTGATGTTCTCCGAGCTACGAGGAGTACGCTCCACCGGTCTCAGGAGCTTTTCCGCACTATCGGTTTACTCCTCTTTCCATTGTCGTTCCCCCCGCCTGTCGGACCACCGGTAGGCAACACTATGTAGTTACTTCGCCAGGCATTGCAAAAACAGGCGCTTGCCTTACGTATTATTGCACAACGGGACCCATTGCAACGTTTACTGAAATTCCACTTTGAAATTGCTCCCAGCATCACGTTGTTTATAGTGTTCAGCTCTGCGTGGCTTTGGCGACAATCTACGCTATTCACCATTAATACACTATTTCTCGAGTCGCGAATTTTCTAAGTATGCGAAACACTGAAGCCTGTGTAATTTTATTAACACTGGAACAACTAAAGTAGTCGAAATCGCTGATCAGTACACTTTTATAATATAATTAAGGGGTTAAAACAATGTATTTTTCAACATCTTTCACATTTTTTATTGCAATGTGAAAATGAAAAAGTTCGTTAATTTCTAAATTTGTATATTTTCAACTATTTATCATATTTATCTATCTCACAGGAATAGATATATGTTTATCGGCGGTAGTTCTAGTGTTAAAGCCTTTGTTTTACCGTTTGTATTTAAAATTTAGGAAGGGTTATCCGGATCATTGATATCTAATTGATTTAAGAGGATTACTTTCCATGAAAACATGAAGCCGGAAAGTGAGGAAGGCAAAACTAATTATAGACGATAGTTGTTTTGCATTCATGGTTAAATTATGAATAATAGAACTTGTTGGTCATCCATTTTCCAATAATTATTTTGGAACAAAATCCGGTTTAAATCATATAATAATATACAGTACTGTCTATTCTTATCGTGGCTGATTGAACAAATGTAGATTTTTCTACATTTGTATCTGAAAAGGACAAAATAATGTTAACTATTTCGTATATATTACTAAAATATTAGTAAAAAAATTGTAATCTTAAAATTTCCTAAACACTCTAACACAGTTTTCGAATGTAGGAAGTTTTTCTTTAACATTTACTGTCGTCAAAAATTATAATATTATATAAAAAATCATCAGACTTGATATTCATTGTTCAGTAAATTTTAAAGGTTCTTTTCTATTTGTTGCACTAATTATAAGCTGTAGTTTTAGACGGTATAATGTTTTCGTAATGATCTTTGTCATGTTTCAACGCACAACTTTGTTAGAAATATTTTTATTGCATTATTTTTAGTTTAAAACTGCAGATTTCAATGACTTGGACTCCTATTTCACAGTATAAATGACGTCATCATGTATTAATTCCTTTCTATTTGTGTGATTGATTTGCCTTTTATTAGATGAAGAATTACAATTTTTCTGACTTGCATGTTTATTTCTTTCCTTTTGTTAATTATAATATGATCACAAATTTCACAATTTATATTAATATGGATATCATGTCCTTAATGAAAGCATTCTACGATATCAAATTTTGTTTACTTCGATAGAGTATACAAAATGCACCATTGATTGTATATTTATTCCAATCCAAATGTATACCATTCATTGTATATTTTAAAACGAATGAACATGCAAACTACATTAATGAATGTGATATGTCAAACTGTATGGTCCTATTTTCATTTTCGAAAATAATTTTATGAATCATTGCATATTAAATGTTTCATATTATTGTTGTTAGATACGCGAGAAAAAACTCTCAATACCGTATCGAACTGTAGACATTTCTAGAATTAAAAATTAGTACAAGTAGTTGTCGACATTCAATTACACACTAAAAATTCCTTAAAATTTAGCCCAAAATCATCGTTTCACAATCCTTCTAATTTTCTCCATATTTTTGCTCCACAAAAAGAACTTGTATGAATTTCCTCATTGTCGCACTTCAGAACACAGCAAATCAACTGTTAGTCTCTATCTTTGTTTCGCAACCACTCGCACTGGTAGCGATACTGGAATTTAGTAGTTGAATTGCTTAAGTGGCGCATTTCGTGCAGTGACGAATCGATAGCGGTAAAGGTTGAAGGTATGTAAAGAGGGACATTCAGAGTAAAATCTATAGGGTAATGCAATACCGTCGGAAAGTTTCGAACATAGTTAAATTTTCTCGCTGAAAATGAGAAGACTTATCTTTATTTCTACAGTATACCTATTACAACGAACCATTTATTCAATGGTGTTATAAAAATGGCGACTGTATAAATACTAATTCACAGTTACTTACAATTTCAAAATTTCACGCAAAGTTGGTAACTTCCAGTTCAAATTCGAGAATATTAGTGTTATATTAATTTGGACAATTTAAATTCCAATTATGATGGTATTCTGTCGTTTAAGGGAGAATTTATCATCAAGACTTAAGTAGTGTGCTAAACGCAGCGAAGTTCATCTTTCGCACGTTATTTTTAAGGAATAAGGTAGGATGGTAATAATTAGTTCCACCAAGTAAGTGATTTGAAGGAAATGTTCAAATTCAAATTTTCACAGGTTCGACTCCGTAATTAGTAATACGCGATTTCGATTTCTGAGTACATATGATGTTAACCCTTGTGCACTGTTCAGGTCTATTTGACCCGAAGCCAATGTTTAATTCTTAATTATATTTTTTATTGTAGAGTAAATTAATTTGTAATATATGTATATTATAATCCAATGATATGCAAATATATTTCCTCAATTAAAAGAACAGTAATGTAATAGTTTATTGTACAGTGCACCAGGGTTCATGAAAAATATTGATTCTGTGGCGACATTCGTGAAATCAAGTACATACATGCTTCAAACTACGTCTGCATCGTTTGCAGTTTGCCTCCATGCTCCGGGTTATATCAGAATCTTTTATTTTTCTCTGGTATAGTATTTCGGGCAACAATTTCCCATCGCATCGATTCCATTACATACTACTCCCGTAATCCTATTTTTTATAGCGTTTGGCTTGCGTTTAATGAACCTCTTGTCCCGTTGGCGATCTTTTATCGAATGTTCATTAAGTTTTTAAATTAGTTTAAAAAACATCTATTAAATTGTGCCACTAAAATTTGTGAACAGAAGTAAATATTTAACAAAGTAACAGAATTTTTTATTACCTTTTGTACCATTGGTTATCAGATAAAAAAGCCAACTTCCAACTTTTTCAATTTCAAGTGAAAGCTATGAATTTTTAATTGCAAGTCGACTTATTAAGTAGTACTCTAATGCCTGTCTTTAAACAAAATAATAAACGAAGTATATACAAGTATTATTTGTGGAAAATTTGATGTTGATTAGTTAATCCATTTTGTAGTTATCGTGTACAGTATGCTAAAAATAGTGCTTCGAGAAAATTCCTTCCAAGACAAAATGCATTTGGCTATCGAGCGCATTTAAAGCACGTTGAAAAAGACATTTCCATATCTGTGACAAAATACACATTTGTTAGACAGAGTACAGTTCGTGTTCTCTAGTTGAATAGTTGAAAACTCAATAGGCAAGGAAATGTGAAACTGCTACGTCGTAGGCAACCAAGTGTATACTTTAAGTTGACTGGCTGTAACAAACTTAATAATACGAATTTCGATCTGGCACCAAGTGTGTATTTTTTGTAAGCCTCATTGGGCACTACCTACCTGTTTCTATATAATTTGCCATTGGTTAGAAAATTGCAATGTCATGTCAGAGGTGACATACAATCGATAAGGGTTAAGTACTCAACGTACAAAGTTATGAAAAAAATTTTAACACTTACGTCTTATACTCCCGTATTATATTATTTACATTTTACTGTTAATAACTTTTACTATATCATATATGAAAGCAACTTGAGAAAACACTGGTTTCTCACAAATGTTGCGCAAAGCTTGTATTTATCATACAGCCGATTTTCTTGGCGCGGAAATAATAGATGAGCATCAAGGTGAATAAATTCTTGGCTCTTGTTTGACAAGTTATTTCGTTCGGCGCCTCGTCAAAGTGCACCGCGTGTGAATTTCTGCAAACATTTAAACAGTACATTCGCTCCCACTTGCTCGCCGACTGTGGGCTGCCCAATGAGCTATACACATATTACATACTACATAACGGGAGTGTTTGCTCAAGCAATGGCGAGCGCGCCGACAAGGAAATAGTGTGAGATGCTGTCTCTGTTTATTACAGATTATAGATATATGTATAGTGTGTACGACCGTAGTATAGTGTATGCAGTGCATGCCATTGAACTTATCCGCGCGTACGAGAATATAAAGCATCCAAAAAGGGATATTCATACGAATAATGATGCTACAATAAAAAAAAATAAAATATGTTAAAATTACTCATAATTATGTTTATTTCTACCCATAATTAACAGTATTATATTCTAAATGTTGTAAAATGTATGTAATTTTTTTATTTTTACATTTGTGCACATTGTTGTCTATTTTGGTAGATTTACAATTGTCGTAAATGTATAAATACAATATGTGGTACAATTTAGATATATTATTACCTCTGTAATCTAATTCTAATTTGAAGGGGGGTTATTCTCGACATAATAAACGCCTTTGCAGTACTTTTATTCTACGACGCAACTGTACAACGCCTTTTTTTTCCTTTGGTATTGCACTGTTGTAACAATAAAATGTAACTTTAGATTTCAATTCAGATTTCATACATAAAATTATGGAAACATCATGAGAAACTTATACCATTGTTTGAACCCCAACGTTCTGTTTTATCAAACACAATTACTACTATTATCTATTACGCTATCAGTGGGTAGTTCTTCATGAAATACGACATTGGTCCTAAAAGATGAAGGGCCATCATTTAGTACCTATAAAATAATAAGCATTTGTAATCATCTCTAAACTGGAAAAAAATAGTTTCAAAAATGATACATTTCTCTAATAACATGTCTTTGTTGAGTTTGCCATGTTGCCATTACAATTTACACAATATACAGTGTGTATGGTCTGTTTATCGAAAGAAGAGCCCTGGGGGTCTGCCCGACTTTTCGCGGTGTTGTCGCGATCACGACACGCTTCGGCATTTGTGTCTCCCTCACTCTTCGCGTCTTGGCCAATGACGTTCGACCGTCGACGTGCGTCCTCGTCTACGGTCGTCTGTCTCCATCGCACGTATTACAAATCTCTCGAGAAGGACCTACTTACAATCTCAAGTAGTGGGGACTGCGTTCGGCACGCGCCCGTCAATCATCCAGTGTCTGGAAATAGCGGATAATGTTGACGAGACGCTGAACGTTTTTACACGTCAAGAGTTAAAATACACGAATAAGAAAAAGTATATTTCTTTTGAAAGAATGTATTGTACCCAAATATTGAGCAACATATTAAAAGGGGATTAAGTTAATACATAGGTTTTTAAACGTTACACGTGGAAATCGCAGGGCAAAGAAGGAAGTTGGTTTATCGAGCGTTTGAGTGAGAGGCTCTCGTGCCGAAGTGCCGGAGGATGGAAAGAGACACACAGTGGCACTGAGCCGTGACAACGTCGCACGAAATACGCTGCACGCGTTGGATTCTCACCAGGCCACGCGCCGAGGCAAGACGACCCCTGAGGGCTCTTCTTTCGATAAACAGACCATAGATATTTACATAACTCATTCGTTGGCGTACAATCAAAATTATAATCGAATAAGGTATGTATTGCGCCTCGCTTTAGTACACGCCACACACTTTCAGATCTTGTGGGTACGAAAGAGATGGTACCCACTGCCTCAAGAAATTTTTGATACCATTGGGTATTTAACGGAAAGCTATGCAAAATATTTCTTATAAGTAGCACTCAAGTATACTTTTCGTTACTACAAATATGCAATTTCATTTTCATTTTCACTTATCTATGGATAGTAACACCGTCACTTTTCTTCCACTCATTTTTACAATTTTTAATGCAGCACGGATGAACCATTTTTCCTCGCTTTGCGTACTAACGGCGTTTCGTACCAAAATGATGCTGCTAACAATCATCATGGTGTGGCGTGGCGACTATACCCCCACTACGCGCAAAACTATAAGATGGTACAGATAGAGAGAAATAATAATAGGAAGAAAGATAGCGTCTCACATTATTTTCTTTTTCTCTCGGCGTACCCTCGCCTCTCCTTCTTCCTACTGGAGCGCACACTCCATTTATGTAGTATTATAGCTTATTGGGGCTGCCCTGAAAGAGTTCTGTATACTCAGATGTCGTGTGACGAAATGAACACAGTCAAGAGTTGTTCAAAGCTTTGCCGCCTCTCTTGTTTCTTCGTTGCAACAAGCTGCACTGAAAATCAGGTAAATATTGGCACTCGCTCCCGGCAATGTCATTGCCATTCTATTCTGGAAGAAGAATGCAAAATACAATAAAGTGAATATTTACTGGATCGTATGAATTTTTCACATTTCAATTCACATACCTTGAACTTGAAATACTGCTGCGTATTTTTTAGTTAACCTTCATCCAGATAGAAGTGCCTCTGAGTCTATTTTATTATTTCGTAATGAGCAATATAAATAATAGTATATAATAAGTAATTAAACATTTAATTTTACTATTTCACTAAATAAATAAACTGAATTCAAACAAGCAAAATATTTTGGAATTATTAGTTTCAACTATCGTGTACTGATAGCCCCTGAGGCTTCTGTCCCTTCTAATTTGATGAAGGTCAAATGAAGTAGGAAATAAAAAATTACTCGAAGATCGCTACTAATTTATAATATATTTTATTATGTCAACAATCCCTAAAATAGGATTTTATCTGATTTTAGTAACTATAACTGACGTTTTTTTATGTCTCTGAAATTGCCATTTCAGCTTCAGAGTAGGTACTTTGCTTTCCTTCACTGAAACGTGTAAATTGCCGAGGACATTCCGAGGTATCGGCGGAACATTTATAAGGAAATATTGTATCTAGAATATGTTCGTAAAATGCAAATTCGATATCGGAGACTGCTTCTTCATTGAAGGAGTAAAGATGTATTGTAATATTTATTACGATATCCAGTGAATGTAATATTGTAGAATTACTATCTAATAGCTTAAATGAAACCGAGGAAAATTGTAAGACAACTTTTTATGAGGAAACAAAAATATTTTCAGTTATTTCGTATCGATTTCATGATTGAACGTACGACATTTAGTTTCATAGTAAATAATATTAAATTTTTGATCCTATTCAAAATATTAGTAATAAACTGTCGAATGAAATATTTATTAGAGAGTTATTATTATTAAGGTTAATGATTTTATAAATAATTCACGCATATTGCTTCCTTTAAATGTTAATAAGTAAGGATTATTATTTACTTCAGTCGTTCATAAATTATACATATAAATACCAGTTCCCCTAAATTTCGAAAACAATCGAGGAATAAAACTGTAAATCGAAACGAAACAAATTATTATTACCGGCAGATCTGTAGATTCACGATACGAGCATTCAAGTTTATTATCAATTTACATTCGATTCAGACGTAAAATGTTATAACGTCGAAATGCACTTTGTTTATCGTGGCCATCGCCGTGGATAAACAAACGAATCATGAAAAACGCAATTTCCGCCTATCACAGTTTAAATCCGATCGACGAACAATCGAATATCTCTGCCTACCGTATATGTATACATAAATTTACATTTCGTTCGATAATAATCAAATGTGCGACGACCAATTTTTCCAATACAACGACTCTTATCCGATTTCGATTATCGCTGAGAAAAAATCTTCGGTGGTAATAAATCTACTCGGTTAGAAGTATACGACAGGGACATTCGACGCATCAGATTTTATCCATGAAATTTAATGGCCGTTAGCGACGTCGTGACTTCTAACAGACTACCTACGGGTCTAAGCTCATAATGCAGACAAATTGTTGCAACCTGAACAACATAATCCTGCGGGATTAGTTCTATATTGACAAATATTTGTTTGGTTCACATACTTGGACAATTCATCACCTTTTTTTACGTATGCGTAAACGCTACATGATGACATTAAACAATACACTTCACTTTTAAAGACAATTCAATAAAAAGAATACTTTTTAGTAATTCTTTATTTCATCTGTTAAATTACATTTAATTTTTTGTTTCTGTTCGTAACGACTCTTTAATTACCCAAATAGCACAAACGTCATATGTACGTCCGGAAAACGTACGTTCGGTACATTCGGAGGATGTCCCGGAAAGGTCCACATGTCCCCCCCACATCCACGTTAAGATCTCTAAATGTCCTAGGAAGGTCTTATTTATAAGGTGAAACGTCCCGAGGACTGTGTCAATATTCTCGGAACGTTTTCCGAATGTGTAAAAGTAACATTCTCTGTACTTTTTGGGAACGATAAAAGAGTTTTTAAAAGCGCTATGGTAATGTCTTAAAAAGCGTATAAGGAACGTTTCCCAAATTTCTAAAATTACAGTTAGATTTCATTTTGTGCAAGGTGAGAGAAGTTAGGTTAGGTGTGTTTGTGTTTAATAAATCGAAGATTAACATTCCTGCGATATCCACACTTAGTAGAAATTAGATCAAGTTAGTTCCTGTTACTAAATAGAATGTTAATTATGATCTGTGTGTACATTTGGTTCTTTTTATTTTGAAATCAAAATACTGATTGTGTGTTGGTTAGAAACAGTTAAAGAAAAAATAGCGTTGGCTAAAAATCGCAGCGCGTAGCCACCGCTAGCGCGGGAACTTGCCTGGCAAACTCGCGCTCTGATTGGTCGGGGTTTTTCGTTAATATCTCGGTAACGAAGCCTCAGATTACATTGTTGCTAAGGAAAAGCTGGTTCCAATTCACCCCCCGACTGCCCCATTTCCGGGTCGGACAACATTTTTGTTACACCCTGTATAATAGGCGATCCTCTCTTAGTTTCCGAGATATTTGCGAAAAACTACTACTACTACAGTGAATGTTGTCTATACGTATACGTACACGACATCGTATCAGTAATACTGCATTGTATCTATCCAGATATTCCCGAAAAACTGAAAATACAAAAAGAATACTGTTGAATGTATTATAACTACTCGAGTAGGTTAGAGCTGGTTAAAAAGCAAAAAAAAAAATACTGTTCAAAGCATTACACTGATTTGGTGTCTTCAAAATCACTGAAATCGGTTAAGTGAGATTTTTAAGTTCACCCGTCGTTTGCAGGCTGTTGCGATGTGTTTATAGAAACAGTAGGTAAGCGGTCACCATATGCTGACGCGTACATTTTCATGAGTGTGCACGTATTGACGAAATTCAATTTACTAGTAGAAGCAGTTTTTCGCGAATACTCGGAAACTAGGAGAGACCGTCTATTGCATGTATGTATAGGGAAAAGTTGTTCAGAATGATCGGTGCTGAGGACTATGTTCGCAATAATTACTTTTATCTGTTTCATTACATTTGGACCCTATACTTTATTAATATATTCTGTAACTTATTCAGCATTTCCATCAGTGGGACTAACTACAATTTTAGCGTTGTTGAAGCTAAAACTACCAACCAGTCTCTCTAAATTCGGTTCACTAACAGAATAGTGGTCACTACGCAGGTGCACGAAAAAGAAGATAGAGTTTGAAATGATGCAAATAAAAGTCGAACGCGTAAAATTGCGTCACAACTGCATCCATCGAAATACGCAAAAACTTCTGCAACGATTTAACAATTTTAATTCGCTATAGTTTCATGCCGTTTTATGCCTTATACAAATGTTGTAAGATTTTGTAAATCAGCGATTAAAAATAATTATTGTCAACAATTTGTGTACATTGGAAGCCCCCAATATTGCAGAAAAGTGCGATAGTGATTTTAGAAATGAACAAACTACAATAGTATGACAATCTTCCTTACAAGACTAGATTTTCATTTAATTTTTGTTCAACTATTCTATTAATCGGAACGATTCACGTGAATATTTCAAATAATGTGGAAATAGCTATATTTACATAAAGATTCGCTGTTTAACAATCACGAGTCAGTCACGGACCGTTTTGTCCCAGAAACAAAATGTCTGTCGCGGGCTTTATGAATCGCTTGAATCTACTTCCGTTCCTAATATTAGAACTGAAATAATAGTATCTGCGTTTAATTTTCGGCAATTGAGTTTTCTCAAGCGCATCTAAATTTATGTGATACATACAGCCGCAATATTGGAAAGCGGCCTACTGCAAAGTTCAGATATAGTGTATGTCGAAATAATATAATAAGAAGTGAATTATTAAAGCGTTTCAAAATGTAAGGTAAAAAATTAATCGAAGGTCTTTCGAAGCTTGAAGAAGTTTGCATTATGTTAGTAGGATGTTAAATTTTCAAGAAAATTTAATTAGTGTACATTTCAATATTACTTAGTTTCCTTGTCTGCCTCTTATTGATTACTTTCACGATTTTGTTAATATTTACAAACTATGACAAGGATATTTTAGAATAATTTGATATAAGTTGGGGGATAATCTGATCAGTGAGAAATGAATAACATCGTTCGAGTATTGATTTTATTGCAGACAGAATACTGAATAAGAGACATACACACTAGCCAGTTGTATTTAAAAATGTCTGTCCGACGAGTTTTCAAATGTAATTTACACGAAAACAAATTTTCATATGTAAAAATTCTAATTATACCTTTTCAATCTTCTGACTTTGAACATAGAATTATCTTTTCGTTCGGCGAAGTACTAATTGCAAGGTACCCTGTATTGAAAAGAGTAACAGATGAAACATGCAGTGACTCAGCAATCGACCGTGTACTTTCTATACATATAGGTAATAATTAAGTGTAGATTTATACAATTCTTTTTACGCAATCCTAATTTATTTATTCTTATTTTTTTCACTTCAATCGTGCTTCCTGAATAAATTTTTCTTCATTTCAAAAGAAAATTCATCGGTTGGTACGTAATTTGGTTAAACAAACGTGAGCAAAATTTGGGTCACTGTACATATCAAATAGTTAACAAATAAATTTTCAAGGAGAGTATTTTCGATTTAAATGAACACTGGGGAGATACAAAAATCAAAGACAAACTTATTTATATTATTAAGGATTTTCACTTTAATAAAATGAAATGTTCGTGCATCTGCAGAGTTTTTTTTTATATTATTGTATTCTGGATATTCACGTATAATATAAAATGCTTGAAATCAGTACTAATTAATTATTTAATACATATCAACATGTATGGGATCTTTTGGAAAGTTCGTAGTGTTTTGAGTACAGTGTCTTCGTTATCTATTTTTCAGGTGTGGATTCAATGTAATTGCTGTATAAGTTACTCGTCGTCTTGTTCTCTTTTTGGTGAGAAACACCGATAAAACATATGAACAAGCATAAAGATCATTTTCATTACCTTCTATCAAACTTATAAAAAACTTATACTATATCAAGTGGAAAGATTTCTAGCCTCTATCCAATTAAATTAGTCTTTGCCGTATCAAATGATTATTACTATATTTATATCACTAAAATATTCTATATTAAGGAAAAACGTAGAAAACGAAATCCATCTATAAACAGGTTGAAGAGTTCTTTAGCCAATACGGTGTGTTAAGAAATGACAGGTTCAGTCGCAGTTATGATCGTAAATCATGAACAAATGCATCAATCAATCTGAAATTTTGAAGGTATTAGGCAATGATGCCAACAAATTTATCTGCTAAGTATTGTTGAAAAATATCGTGTCGAAACGGAACTAGAAATTTTTTCTGAACGTAGTCAATTTTTGCTCGTTAATAAATGATGGGTTCACTTGCTAAAAGAGTGGTTAAATGATGCGTTGATGTCAAAAAACTTACTACGTCATGAAAATGAGTATTAATAGGCTTTCCGCCACTTTTAATTAAAAGATTGATTCGCTTTGGGATAGAGTTGGCGAGGTTCTTAAATTTCCGATCCGAAACACGACTCCAAGTGTCCCTCATTGCCGTTTTCATAAACATCGTGTACCAGTTGTCCCCATAAATTTTCTATTTGGTTAAGGTCGGGAGACCTTGATGGTCACATTAATGTTTCTATATTCTTTTTGATTTAACCACTGTTTAGTACTTGCCAAAACGTGTACGGACGCATTCTTGTGCACAAATTTCAGCCTGGCGGATAACACACTGGATATGTGAGCCAGAAAATGTTCCTGTAAAACAGCTTGATATTTTGTCGAATCAAAAAGTGTGTCGACACAGGCTGTCGTTAAGTTCGTGCTAGATTTGCACCACACGTGGAGTTATCGGTGGCATTCGATGTGCATATTCTCAACTACGGAAGTTTTGGCTTAATTTTGAATTTTCAAATCCTTTGGACTGACGGAAAGAAATTCAACTTTCAGACGGGCTAGATAAGTTAGCGTACTGCTGGCACGATCTATACACCAAACTATTACTTTTCGAAGCGCTACTTTGGTGGTGTTTCCATCATGGTTTGGACGGCGATTTCTGCATTTGGCAAGACGATATTAGCCTTTCTCGACACACGTCCTGATTCGAAAAATATGAAGCTGTCTTACAGCAATATCTCTTGCCTCATATTTTCAGTTTTTCAACCGCCAGACTGAAACTCACGGAAAAGAATGCGTCCGTACACGCTTCGGCAAATAGGAAACAGTGATAAAATGCAAAAAATATATAAACATTAGTGTCATCATCAAGGTCTCCTGGCCATAACCAAATAGAAAATTTGTGGAGACAGCTGGTACATGATGTTCATGAAGATTGGCGACAATTTAACAGTATAAATGAGCTCAAAACGTCAAGAAGGGACGCTTGGAGTCGTGTTACGGATCGGTAATTTATGAACTTCGACAACTCTATATCTAAGCGACTCAATCTTTTAAGTAATACTGGCAGAAAGCCTATAAAATGTTAATTTTTATGGTATATTAAGAGTTTGTACATTAACACATTACTTAACTACTTTTTTAATAAGTGAATCTATCATTTATTAACGGGCAATATTGGCACCATTCAGAGAAAAATGTCTAGTTTCATTTCGACACGATATTCTTCCATAATACTTAGCAGATAAATTTGTTGGCATAATTGCCTAATACCTTCAAAATTTCAGATTGATTGATGCATTTTTTCATGAGTTACGACCATAACTGTGACTGAACCTATCAATTCTTAACACACTGTACAATCAAAATTGGATGTAAGTAACTGGTGTAATAAAGTTAATTGAAAAATGGAAACGAATTCTAAAGGAAGCAATAAATGAAAATATAATATAAATTGACAACTATAGATTGTAAGTCTGCCTTTAAAACCGCTGCGAACTTTCCGAACAACTCAATACAATTATCTAGGAATATACGTCATCATGCTATCAATAATGTCGTTAATAACTAGACTGCGGTATATTATGCAAAATCAAGATTTTAGATATTGGTACCTAAAAATTAAAATGGAAGAGAATTTTGAATTCTGTAGTAGAGGCTTTACTGCGTTAATAATAACACATAAATAGAACTCAATTTTAGTAAAACGTTTATTTTATCGCATTTTCTCAAGTTACGAGATGCTATAAATGCATAAACATGCGCAGCCCACAAATAATCCCACCTAGTGGCTGATGCAACCATAAATAACAGAGAAGGAAAAGGACTTCTACCAGATCATTAATCCTCATCCGGCCCTTGTGTTAATGTCACACATTTTTCTCCTAGGGAACGATGTCATTCTGTTATGTGTAAGTAAAGTTCGCTGAGGCTCCGTGACTTTTATTGTAAAGAATTTTCAAATTTAACGCCTCATCTGTTCTTTGTATTAATTTATTACCACTGTGTCAATTTGACATCCAGGGTCTAATTAAGGGGTCATGCTCAGTCAGGAGGTCGAAAAAAGAGTGTCTTTGGGAATTTTTTGCTCAAAAACTATAAGACCTAATTCAAAAAATGTGCTTATGTTTTAAAGATTGCAGTTTATAGATTATAAGGTAATTTTTTTTACTGAAAAATATTTATTAGTAAATAAATAGTGAGCGAGCTCCCGGATGTCTCTTCACAAAAAGTGGTCTGCCGTGATCACTGTAACTTCGTAATGGTTCATGTGAAATTAAAAATTCAGTAAGATTTATGTAATGGAAGAACCAATCTTGTCCTTGAACGTGGGGTTTTTGGAAATATTGGTTAGGAACAAAATAGCGGACGTTTTCCTGAAAAAGTGCGATTTTCACCTAAAAAATCACTCGTTTTTGGTCAGTTAAAAAAAAAGTATGGAACGAACAAAAGAATCCTTCGTTCAAGGACAAGTTTTTCTGATTTGAAATAAGGCGCAAAAAGCTTCATGTAAATTGACACAGTAGTTTTCGAGGAATATTGATCACCGATTTGAAAAATGTAGTTTCGAGAAAAACGCGTTTAAAGTTTCAAGTCAAGCTTACACTTATATAAAATGTTTATCTTTTAACGTCTGTAACTATGATTTTTAATTGGATTACCTTGAAACTTGCACAGAATATTTTCGAGACGTTGTACTTAAAGAAAATGTAGAAAGTGAAAAATCGATTTTTTTTTAATTTCTGACTGAGCATGACCCCTTACGTTGGTAAAGTAATGGATTGATAAGGGTTAAACTATAAGTATTACAAGTAGACTGTATCCGATTGAAGTAGTACCCAACACTCGAACAAATCGAAATTAAATCAACGCGTCGGTGGAGTTGAATCAGCATTCTCGAAGTTCGCCAAGTGCTAACTAGCATCCAAGAGACACAAACACATTCGACAAAGACAAGAACCGTGTGCTAGCCGGATAAGAACATTGCTAGATAGTGCAACATCCCGTCTGTGGCCTCGATAGAGGCATGCATCATCCTGCGGAGTAATAATTATTTGCAATACGCTCCGTCGTTCCGCGAGCGTTTTCCCTCTCGATAACCCAGCTGGAGCCGATAGGACGGGCGAGAGGCTTTCACGGATTGGCTTCCGCGGATTTGTACCGCGGCACGCTTGCGCGGCTTTCAAGGCGAGCTTTTGAGCTTTCGAGTCGCACCGCGAACCGAGACACGTGGAGTTCGTCTGTTCGTTCGTCGTGGAAGTTCCGTGTTTTTCGCGTGCGGCGCGGCCAGTCGTATCGAAATCAGCTAGGCGCAGACTTCGAAAGGTTCATTACGCGAGAAGAGTCGCGATTCGGTGCCGGTCACGTCGCTACCCTGTGTGGACCACGTGTAATTATGTGAACGATCTCTAGATGTTTAGGAGAATCTGTAACAGATCGATTTTAAACGGGTGTCCACGATCGATACCCCGATCGACTGATTTTAGTGGTTAATCTGTGTACGCGCCAGATTGGATTCGTTGCCAAATTGTGCGGTTTTCTTCGTTGGAGTTGTTCGTTTTGTATTTCTTTTCGAAGTCTTATTGACTGTCTCCTGATTTCCGTTCGGTTTCTGGCATTGTTTACGAGTCACGACGATTTGTTTTTAAATTAGCGGGATTTTTGGATTTTGTTGTTATTCGATGAATATTTGGTATCATTAACAGTAGAACTACCTACGATGAGTGTATGTTTATTTCTATCTGATACCCTTTAAAAATATTCAGATTTATCGACCAACTAATTTTTTCATTTTTATATCGTAACGATAGTCACACAAACGATCTGAAAAAATCTATTGTAAGATTTTAATCATCGCTATAGGAGTGTACTGACATGTCATTTTGACTTGTTTGGTAGTTCTGTCGTTGGAATTGTTTTCGGGGGGTGTTTCGCGGATTCTTTTAGCACACGGTGCCGTAGTATTTTCTGAGTAAAAATGAGAGGATGGTATATTATATTATTAGATTGGTTAAAATTGAATATCGAGTTTTTGTAGTAGAAAATGCTTTCTTTATTCGAATACAAAAGCACTGCTCTTAACTAATAAAATATATACATATTCTGAAAACTGACACATCCATTGCGTCGTTTGAAAAAAGTTATTACGATTAGGTTACATTTCCTTGCCTTGGTTTTGTTTTACAAAATGAATAATGAGAATGTATATTCACGTGCAATTATGATTCTTTATTTTCGCTCGTTTACAGCAGCATAGACATAGGAAATCTTTTTTCTTCGCTGTTGCCGCGTTTTTCCGACTCCGGAAATAAAACAACGTTATTGCTCGCAAATACATCTTCTCGACCCTCGTTTCCAAAACAAGGTTAATTGAAGAAAATTTCACCGAATCGTAATGACGTTCTCTTCGAACGACGCGTTAAAGCGTCAGCTTTCACAATACTTATGTAGGCATATATTTTATTAGTTAGGATGAATGCTTGCATTGAAAAATAAAAAATCATCATCTACTGCAAAAATCGGACATTATTTTTTGACCAGCACAATATATAAATGTAGACAATTGAATGTTTTATTGAAAATTTATAATGAAACTGCAAAATCTGAAGGAAAGTGTCGTGGACACTCAATGTTAGTAGGTTGCAAATAAAGAAGAAATTGTTTTTGTAAATTATATGTATTATATAGAAGCGTAAAAATAGGGCAACTGTGTCTATAGGTTACCCACTCTTAAATCTCTATTTTGAAGTGTCCATGAATTTTTTCATGATTGTCGCTTTTTTTACGTTCAGTGTTTTTATTATAACTTTAATGTAACCAGGCTACTTCTACTGCTTTTAGTTTGTAATATAGAGTGGTTCGCTTTGAAAAATATTAGGTCTCCTTTAATCCGTATTGGAGTCAGAAAAAGAACAATCGTATACATATACAAAACTTAAAATCATTCACGGAACAGTGAAAACATAATAAAAATATTCATGTGTTTACTAAATACAAAAGTTTGTAATACGCATAAAGAATTTAATGTAGAAGTACGAGAAATCATTAGATCTATAGTAAACAATTATAATTGAAGTATCAAACATAATGAATTAAAACACTTTAGTTATTGATGTAATTATATAAATAGAAAGACACTAGAGACCAGTTTTGTCCTATCCTAAGATAATCCAAAACTTCCATGTGTTGTTTCACTTATTTTCTTTGACAATTTATAAATATAGAAAATTTTTTACTATCTTCAAAAAATTATATGTAAGTAAAATTAACTTATTATATCCCTTGCTTTATGTAGTAACAGAAGAATATTTAAGTACAATTTACCAATTGTTTAAATAATATTTCGGGCAAAGCAGTCCAAAAAAGAGCATCATGTCAATATTTTTTCTGTGTGACCTTGGACGAGAAAATCTACCCAATTCGCCAAATTTATCTTCAGCAGAGAGATTTCACTTAAACTAGATCTTGGATTTGATCTAATTCTGACAGAGAAAATGTAGGTCGGCAAGATCGGACCACCATTTCCTTGAAGGGTATACGTATGCAAGACGTGATGAATTTTTTTACTGTTCTTAAAATTCAGGCACAGTGGCAAACAGGACACAATAGAAACGGAAAAATAAAAATGCAGTCAATCCTGAGTACAGGGAGTCTACGTACTCCCGTATTTCTACGCAATCGGTCCGAAATAGACAGTTAGTAACAATTGTGAAAGTAACAATGATTAGAATTAATTTTCAGTACTTTATATTTAGCTAAACAAAAACATTACTTACTCTTCAACACATTATATTAACATTACTAGTTTTATCGATGTAATAGCATCGAAATCAATGCTACTATTACCCTGACAGTGAAACGTCAAATTTTTCATTTTAGTGTTTCGTTCTAGAATTTTTGGTGATACTTATAGTAAGAAACAATAAAAACCAGGCTTCTGAAGCTTCAATTGCTATTAAAATATTTCCACATTGTAAAGTATTATTAGAAATAACATGCGAAACACAATACCTCAATTCAAGCAATAAGAGATTATGACACTTACATACACGGTTGAACAATGTACCTAATACGAAAATGCGCAGAAAATTATAATTTCGTTACGGTATAATTCTCACAAATTTAACGCGTTCTTGCACTTCCAGCCTTGACAGTTTCTAAATTTTCATCTTACCCTAAGCATTCCTCTAATATTATTAACAGAAATCTTGTAGCTATATTTGATATTATAACAGGAAATAAGAAGACTATAGGGAAGCAATAATCACGATTCAATTCATCTTCGCATCAGCAATATGTTTATTGATACTTTTTATCTATGTTCTAATTGCTTACACATATCGTCGTCATTTTTATAGCTTCATATATACTACAACACATATTCACAATAGAGTTGTTATTATTATTACATAACGTAGTTCCTTTTCCTGAAACAATAAAAGAACCATCTTGAAAGCTTTCTGTACATTACCATTGTATCTTAAGCTGTAGGTATGGTTCCACCGTAATCTCGTCCTTCGCATCATTTCCCGGTTTATCGAAACCTCGCAAATAATCTTCGGAATTCGAATTGTTCAGAGACAAAACCGTCTCTTATTAGAATACCATAATACTAAGCAAGAACGATAAAGAACATTTTCAACTGTAAAATTTTCCCGATAGCGATCACGAATTCGTTAATTTGCAGAAGATCAATCTTCCGCCGTCAATTACTTTAATTTCTCCAGCCTGGCGATGAAACGAATTTAAATATTCGAAATGCTTGAACCTGGTTCAAATTCCTCGTTTCGCGAACAAAAATCTGCCAGGTCTAATTAAGGATTACGATTCAGTAAATCGATCTCGAAAACACCGACCTTGTTTCGGGAGTTTCTGTCCGAAACCGAAGCCGCCAATTGGGAAGTTTCACGGTTTCGAATCGATCTTGTTTAGCACGGTGCTTCAATCTGGCCGACGGTAATTCGTACCCGAGTGTTTCGTTTGGTTAAATCACAGCCGTCTTCTTGCCAGCGAGCTTGAAATTTCATTTAACCTGGCACTCGATTCTCCCCTTATCTGGTCACGGAACGAAACCGAGTTCCACCTCAGCGCGATCGCGATAATTCGGCAATGGCGGACGAAAGGGAAATCGAACCGGGTGGCTATGAATTCTATTTTCGATTCCAATCGCATAGTTCCACTGGGGGACACAACGTCGGTAATAAACTGTCTTGAAATCACGCAGAACGGAAAGACTCTTTCGAGAAAGGTTTTGTGCTTCGTCGTTGCATGATTGAGTAGAACAGATTTTCGTCGCATGAACGAGAATAATCATTCTTGTTTTTCTTCAGAAAATCCTGTCATGTGACGATATTAAAGAGATTTGCTTCATTAACGAATCAGTGAAGATTTTTTAATTGGAGAAAGGAGGAATCTGTTAAACAATTAAAGTACCATAAGTTGGGGCAACTTTGACTCATTGTCAGTCGGGATAATTTCGACCTAAGTCAGAAAATGATCATTTCCGACTTTGCAGCTCTGCCAATTGTTAAATTAAGTTGAAATATCTTTACACGTAAAAATACCTACCAAAGAGCTGCAAAATTGAAAAAGATCATTTTCTAACTATGGAACGAAATTATCCCGTCAAAGTTACCCCTACGTTTTTCGATAGGCATCTAATTGAGCAATTTTAAATCTGTTTTTAACCCATTACTTTGTTTAAGTTGGATTGAAATATTGGTATGCTGTTATCAATACTTAAGTTATTAACTGTATATTTATAAAGAACATATAATTTCTTTTTTTTCTGGCAAGTTATTAAGATTGAAATAAGGATAATAGTCGCGAGTAAAATTGTAAAGCAATTAGTTAAAGAAGTTCCCGCGTAGTTATCACATTATTAAATTACGTAATATTAGTTAACTTCTCGTGGCAAATGTTTTCCATATACATACATATAAAAATTAAAAGATACTCTGAGGTTTCAATTACTTTACCTGATTCAAATATAATTTAATCAATCGGCAGTTTACTCTAGTGTTCTTTAATACGTATATCACTGTACAGAGAAGCATTATATGTATTCACCAGTTTTGGAATTAATGATTCGCGAACTGAACCATATACATGGTATTAAATTTGCTTCGAAAACCAATAAATTAATTTACTAGGAAGAATTAATGTATAATGCAATTCATGAAAGTATCTGAACAAACGAATAGTTAAAGATTCACTTTGAAAAAGTAATACGATGTATGCATTACTGTAAAGTCGCAGAAATGTTAGATGTACTAACATATAATCGTTGAGTAAACGTGTATAACCTTGTGACGAAATTATAGTGACAGTTATGGAAAATTTATTTCAAGTATCTACACGCAACACCGTGTTACTTGAATATTTTCGTTAATGTACGTAAACTTATTACGAAAACAATGATATTTAGTCAGAATATCTTATTGCAAAAACAAAATATAAAATAAGAATATTTGATTACAACACAATGTACAGCCAGTTACATGAAATCTCTTTGCATCGTAGCATTTTTTTACATGAATACCTTACATAAAAATTTGCAGCTTCCTCAAGAGCGTAGTGTAATGCTTCTGTAAGTAATACATTTACCCAAAAGTACTCTTTGCTATTTCGTGTTCTTTTTTTTGGAACATGTTTCTTTGAGAATTACTGACCTACATCCGTAATATTTTATATCGGAAAAGACTACAGCGGCTAGTACCGTCTTAAAGCATAGTAGAATTGTAAATTGAATATAGTAAATTTCAGACGAATTCTTGATTAAGAACGCAATATTTTCTTGATCTATTGAATTAAAATTTTCGCCTAATTCTATAGTAGTACATAGTTTTATAAATATCACATTGGTATTACTAACAGTAATAGACTGAATTTTTATGCAAGTATAGATACATTTTTATTGGAAAAAGTTATGAAAATAGGATTAAAACAGAAATTTGTTTATGAAGACCTCTACGAGGTTCAGTATAAAGTAAAAGTCTCATTGGATTTTATTAAATTTTTTATGATATTGAATTTGTGACAATCATTACGTTAGCAATTCATAAAGTCCGCAGTCCAGTAAAAATATGAAAATTTACTTTTATAAATATGAAGAATCTCAGGACTTTACAGTGTTTTCATGTATACCCAAACTTTTAAAAATATGTAGTTATTATTTTCAACTATAGAATCCTTTCTCAAAATTCAATATGTCAAAGAGCAATCGTTTAAAACTCAATCGATCTTAATTGGACGAAGTATAATTATTCTACAAAATTAATAACAGTAACAGCATTTACAACAGTAAGAATTACGAAAAAGTGTTCTAGCTTTTATATTTATTTGTCATCCCTTTTAAACTCAAGAAGTATCTAAACATCTTTCCCAAGAGCGACCAAAAAGGCTCTCCTTACGCAGGAATATAACGGGTAACGTTTTCTACACTTGTAAGAAATACCAATTAATACTGTCGCATTTGCATATAATGCAATTAGGACTGTCGTAACATGTTGTGCGTATGATTTAATAACCCAGTTTCATAAACCGCTACTATTGAACGGTATAATTAAGTTAGACGCATAAAGGAAGTATCGAACGCTCCTGTTTATCAATGAGTATCGGTTTGACATTCGACTGATCCCTGAACAAACCAGTGCATTCCTAGCCCACATTGGATACACGCATACGCGAAATCCTATGCTTACTTTTGGATTGCTCCGAAACCGACGCTACAAACTGTGGATAAGCATGTGACGTCGGTTAAAATGACGGACAACGCGGAAATGAAGCAAAATATAAATTAAATAAATAAAAACATTTAATTTTTAATAACTAAATATAAACTTTCATCAATAATTATATTGATTCTAGTCAGTCCAAACTTCTAATCTATTATATGACAACATTGCAACCAGTTAGTATTTTCATTACCTCAAACGTTTAAGACGGTATTATATTTTGCTCTTCGGTCTTTAACGTTTTTAAACGTTAAAATATCCTGTTCGGTGGTTCATAGAATACAAATCTTGAACTTGGTATTCTGTATAAATGTAAATACGAACTAAATAGAAGTATTGTATGCTTACACGGTTTTATATTAAAACTTTAAGAACGAAGTATGTTAACGATGTACAGTTCTACAATTATAAATGTATTTTCCCGTTTTAATGAATTTTTGTTTTATTTTTACTAATATCGGAATATTTTGTTACATGTATAATATGACAAAAGTTATTACGAATTTATTAATTTCAAGTTCTACAACATTCACTTGACAGAAAATTATAATAATAATTGTGTGGATGCTCGCACGTATCGTAATATAGTTTTTACAAAGAGAAATTAGAAGCTTTTACATAAATATATACAACAATATTATAGTAGATATCCACAGATTTGTGATATGCTAAACAAAAACAAAGACAAATTTTGAATGTAGGTACATGTTTATACGCAGCAGTAAACTGGAAACAAAATCCGTCTGTACATATCTCCGCAATTGTTATTGAATCGATTGAATATTATATTATTCGACTGTATTGCAGGTAAACAATGAAAAACGGTTAACATGTATTGATGTCTGAAACTTAGGAAAATCTAAGATTTCAATTTAGTTTTACATTGCGGTTGATAGTAGAAGTTGGTGGTAGTGAGGGCAAAAACAGTAAGAGTAGGAAGAACTAGTAATATGCAGTATAGTAGGAAGCAGTACTAGTAGGTAGTAGTTCAACAACCGGTACACTCGTGAGCAAACTCAGCTTCCACCAGGGGAAAAAGTGACGTAGGGGAAGGACTTCCTGCGATTTGGTTTCGGGAATAATTGAAATATATGTCAAATTAACATTCAATTTACCATTTACTTCAGTTTTTGGAATAAATTTGTCAAGTTGTAGGAGGCTCTTTTCTTACGCCACTTTTTCCCCTAGTGGAAGCCGAGTTTGCTCGTCGGTGTACAATAATAAGCTTATCGACGGAAATCAAAATAATATTTACAAATATCATATTTGTTCTTGACTCTGCATATATCTTTGAGTTTTCACAGAGTATAAAAAACGTATAGGTAATATTATTTGCATTCCATAGAAACAATTTAGTACCATACGACGAAAGAAAATATATTACACATTTCCGTTTGATTGCTGTGATCCTCAAATTATACTACGGAAACGTTTTAAAAATGTTCTACAGACACGGCAGTAATATGTCGTACGTTGGAGAATTGAAACGAATTCAGCGTCCAATTTAATACCTGAGAGAATGGTCCTCGTAAGCGCGGACGATTCATCGGCGGAACGGAAGAATCACGAGGAAGCTAGTTTGCAAGGCAAATACCCTCTTCGAAAATCTATTTCTCCGTTATTCAACTGTCGGATTCGGTTACTGAAGGGATTCGATCGAGATTTCAAGCCAAACAGACGACAGCCGTTCGAAGGGAAGGAGGAACGTGAAAACTCGGGACGTCAACGGAACCGTCATCCCGACAGCATTTCGGGTAATTTTGCGGCGACTTATCGAGAATTTCGAGTGCGACCTGGTGGAAAGGTGAGAAAGCACGGCCTCCTCGTTCGATGCACCGTTGCCCTTCGACGATGGGGATACGTCACGATCGAGGAAGTGCACTCGACGTCGTCGGCCACTCGGTTCCGGGGTCACGTATACCGGGCGAACGATTAATTCACCGTGGCCTCTTAACCCTCCGAGCACGGAAACATGGTCACCGGTCCCTGTGTCATTTCTGACCCCACACCGATATTCTACTACTACACACCGACGGCGAGGCTCGAGCTCGAGACCCTCACCGATATTACTACGCAGTGGCGGTTGCTCGAGCTCGAGCTCGAGCCACCGTCATCATGTATACAATGTAATGATTAGCTGGTGCCACATTACATTTAGAATTTCGTGGTTCTTATTACACTAACTAGAATAAAAATCTCGTGAATTATATAACAAATGATATTTATTAGTCAATACTTCTGCGGCGTCTTGGCTCGGTCGTTCGCATGTAAACAAACATCGGTCGCTATGCGATTTACACGACAGTTCCGTCACTGCGTACGTGTCGCTCTCGAGACCGCGTGTCCCCACTCCTGACTCTGTCACTGTGTGCATGTCGCTCTCGCGAACGCGTGACCCAGGGACCGTGCTCGGAGGGTTAAACGACCGGTGTAGGAGCGGCAGAGAACGCGGGGGCAAAGAACGGAGATAGTGAATGGAGACAGAAAGAAGGACGTCGAATGCAAGAGCGAAGATAAAGGCGGGAAGAGTTAAAGGAGAATATGAATGACAGGGATGGTATAATTTTATAATTGGGCTTGTAACATTCTTGAACGATGGAGAAGCATGCGACTCGATATCGAAATCGAAAATTTCAGACGTTTGCACGGTGATCCAGAATCCAAAATTAGCAGCTCATATAGTTATCTAGCTCAAATAAATAATTAAGAACTGTTATAGCTTATTATTTTACTTAAGTGGGTGTAGATAAATGAACAAGTTTTTATCATTTCAATGGTCCTTTTTCGTTGACGTGATCGTTCACTAATATCTTCATAATTCTATATAGCCTGTTGTCATCTTTATAAGTTTGTTGTCAACATCTTCATGAAAGTATGAAAGTTTAGGAAATTTTTTTCTATTCTTGATTAAGATTGATGATACGAAAAGGTCCGAAGAGAACAATAACGTATGGGACGAATCTTCAATGGTTAATGATAAGTTGGTGCGAGTTTTCTGTAGAATAAAGAAACTCGTCTTTGGCCACTTGAGCTGTTCAGCTTTGATTCTGGTCCACTGTGGGTTGCAGTGAAAAGTCACAAACAAGTGCTTTTGTTCGATTATAGGATGGGACGTACTCTGGCAGAAAACAGTATTTATACAATGGTGGCAGATACTATTGTGCAAAAATATTCCACTTCACAATTTTTTACACAGTCTTACATGAAAAACTATTCCTATTTTAATTATCTTAAGATTTGCCTGCAGTTTTGTATAAAATATGTCACGAACTAAACATACTTTGTCGCAAATCAAACAAGAAATTAGACAAAACCGTAGAATCGTCTTCCAAATCAAGTAATTTCCACAACTGAATATTTTTTTTTTCGTCATGAATGACATTACGATTGACGAGACATAAGTGTTCAAAAAAGAATAGGAAGAAAATGTCGACATACACTGAAGCTACATAAAAAAGGAGTGCCGCTGAAAGAAGGAAGTACAGTATCGTGATAAAACGACGAAAGCTCGCAGAAGGGCGAGTAGATAAAAGAAACGAGCTCCATTCTTTAAACAGAAAATACTCGGTGAATGGAAATTAAGTATGGTATCCATATCTACGAGAATGGGGTAAGAAAAGACCATAAGGAAAAATCTTGTTTCATCGAGCAAGGTAGGGGGGGACACACGAATTACACGCGGAAGAGATCCAGTCACGATCGACCTTATAGACCCGGACGAAGATCTAGTGTAAGAAGTAAATGAACGAAAAAAAGAAGAGAATCGAACGCTAAAAACGGAAACTTACGATGCGACGGAGTCGAAAGTGCGAACCGATGAACGGGGCAAAAAGAAATGTAGGGTGAACAGGAGGTGGAAGTCTGGAGATTGGAAGAACGAAACGGTCAAGGAGGAGGGAAAGAAATTTCGCCGTAGAGCAAGATGCCGGCGAAGGAATGAAGAAACCATGAAGAAAACAAGAAACGGTCGATTGAGATCGCACGAAAATTTATCGACGAACCGTGACAAGAGGACCTGTATAGGGGGGCTGGGGGCTGTCGATAGCATCCGGAAATTCGATGAACGTGCAATTTGTAAGAACCATCGAACTTGTTTGTTCGGCGACCGTCGATTGCGAGCACATCAACCGCAATAATTTCCATTATGCGGGCGTACACGCGTAAAATCTCCCGAGGGTGCGATGCGGTGTGTTGCGGAAATAACAACGATTTCACGGAGAATTTCTGCGGAACAGCGGGCGCGTACACACACACACACACACAAGCTGCCCAGTATGTCACGGCGCTAATTCCCTGTCCGTGTTGTTTGATGGACTTTCATTCGTGGTTCCCCCAAGTGGAATTGAACTTTACCCTTTGCCGCTTTTGGCAAACCTCCGCCCCCAACGACCGAAACAAACCCCGCACCCCCAGATACCGAAAGGACTCGTGATAAAGTGTTACGGGACGGAGGTTCGCGAGATTTTTATTGCGGCTGCACCCGTGGCCCGGTTCTTCGAGAAATGCTTCGGATACGTGAGACGATCGCCCGGGGATTTCGGTGCTTCGGAAGTTTCGCTGGAACGTCGGGAAACTTTTCATTCCTTTTGTATATCGTTTTGTTGTGCGTTATCAACGAGAAATCGACTTTGATCGTTTTTCAAATCCCGTTTTTGCGTATTGTGCAGATTATTTTTTGTAGCGGCAGATCATTTACTAGTCTTCTTTTACCTCCACTGTACAGTAATATTGTATATAGGATGTCCGACTTGAAGGAGACCACCTAAATACCTGATTTCTTCTTAATGATATGAAAGATGATACGAGCAGAATTTAAATGGTTTCGAAAAAGGAATACTGTGAACGGAAAACATTTTTTTAAAGTCATTTCTTCCGTGCCTGTTCAAGCTCACCAGCAATTTTGTGTAAGGATGCATATATTTTTTTCTACTGTGCCTTTTGTAGATGAAACAAATACATTTGCGCATGCCTAAATAATAACCATCAGATGAGCTTGAACACCAAAAGTGAGATCAAATTCTAACATAAGTTCTACCACTCCAGAAGACACAGTGAATCACATAATTGGTGCTTGTTCTGCTATGACATCATAGATAATTGAATGATCATCGGAAATCGTGATTACTCGTGTCAGAAAGTGTACCTGCTACTAATGATGAACATCACTTTGAGCATTTGTAATATAAAACAGGAAGTTCACGTTCCATCTCAATCGAAACATTATCTTAAAATTTGATTATTGTTTTTCTGTTCAAGATCACCTGAAGGTCATGATTCAGGCACGCTGTCATGCAGTTGTTATCTGCTATATGATAGAATCGAAAAGAATATGATTCCCTGCAAAGGCAATATCGGTGGCCTGAAAAGAGGACACAAAAAAGTGACCCCAAAGGATTTTTCCTTCTTTCGATCGTACTCCTCTTTCGAAACCATTGAAACTGTACTTTAAACAATTCTCATGTCATTGAAGCAAAGGAGATATTTAGATGACATCATTCACCTGGGACACCCTGTATATATCCATGGGACTGGGACAAATTGTATTTCTATTTTGGCTGGAATTCGAGAAAAGTGTTAGCGGAAGAAGGTGAATAGTTGAAAAGGAACTACCTTTCCATTAGGTCGTTGCACACTGACGTTACACTTATAAATGAAGATTATTAACATAGATCATTTATTTAATGTAAAATTACACAGTTTTCTCTACTCATTTCAAGGTACTATCTGATATAATACTGAAATTAATTATGTTTCACACTAAAGTTAATTAAGATGGAGAATGAATCTCGATTAAATTAGGCCATTTCCTCCACGTGCATTAAAAGATGGACATTTAAGCTAAATTCATAAATAAACTTGCTGAAGGTACGGGTAAGTTTCTGCTAAAAATAGGTACATACGACTCGCCGATGAGAACATTTGGTGGAAAGATAGCAGCCAAAAGTGTCTTTGAAAAGTCATTTTCAAATTCATAATGATTATATAATAAAAGTAAGATGAATGTGACACTTATATTTCAATGAAATGCATGAATAATACCTATTTAACGTTACTTCCTCTCATCAAATTCGTGCAATTTTTAATGCACTATCTAGTGCTAAGAAAGTAATCATTTCATGTGCAACAACCTAGTAAAACCGTATTTTTTTCACGAATCCAATAATGCATGTGCATTATGCAGTTGTCTAATTCTTTCAAGGGAAATGTGTATTTTTCTTACGCAGTTACATTCCTGTTGTCATTATACATAAAAAATATAAAATTGAAGTATTTGCTTTAAATGTAAATTTAAGGGGTTAAAAGAGTTGAAAGAAATAAAAGAATGGTCAGGAATAATCAGACAGTATTCTTTCGTATTAGAAAAGTTTTCGATCGAATCACTAACGGTAATAATTTGTTACAAAACCATACAATAGTTTAAATACTAAACTTCATCAAAGTCTATAAAAGTTTTAAAAACATAAGGAACATCCAAAGTTTTATATTAAGTTTCTCGGAAACGAAATTTCATGTGAGGAAGTTCCACTTTCAACTTTCCATTTACTTTTGCAGGAAGACATTTTCCTCTCAATCGCACCACACATTACATTATACTTTGTGTAAGTTTTACTACGAAATTGTTAATGCAATTTTCTTTTCAATGTCTTATTTTTAATAGAAAGGCACACGTGTATGGTGCCTCCAGCCAAAGGTCACCTGAAGCAGGATACAAAATTAATGTACATTATATGAAAGCGTATTCCGCTTTGCGTCATGCATTTTATGAAATTTTTCCCGCCACCACTGTGTCTTCGGACAGTCTTAAAGCTGGAAGAAAAGTTTATTGATGCCCCTTTCCACAAATTTCTTATTTACTTGTCGGTGGTCGCCGCTTATCGCTAAACCCTTTATTAAAGTTCACAGGATACAGCGCTTTTCGTCGCCGTTCGAAGGAGCTCTCTTTCGTTGCGCCTCTTTATAAAAATATTAATATATCGGATCAGTGGCTCATAAAATTTTTACCTCGACCCGGTGTTTCGTTTTTTTTTATACGGAAAAATCTGTCTGTGACGGGTAATACGTCGTTCAGAAATTGATATCCACGAAATGGTAATTTCCATCGCTACAGAAACTTTCTGTGTCGATTAGTTTTAAAAGAATCAGAAATTCTGCATTTACTGTCGTACATTTAAATATTTTCCGTTCCGGTTTTGGTGTTAGATCGGATGAGTCGCAAGATGCGCTTAACAATCAGGGCAATATGATGATCATCGTGTAAGTATTCATTCGCGAGTGATACGTTGGCAACAGTGGATTACGAATAATTCATGATCAAGAAATAAGGGTTAGTGCTTGGAACACCATGAGTAAACAGGAGCCAAGGGGGCCACCGCCGCCGCCATTTCCGCCACCCTATCCGCATCAAAAGCTCTTCAAAAAGTGCAAGAGTGCAACTTTCCAACTAGATGGTGCAACGTATACCATAGGTAATTATTGAAAGTAATACTATATTCTACAGGCATATTAACTTTTTGTTATTTTTCTTGGTAACTTCTCCTGTGGATCAATAGAAAAATTAAAGATACTTCGTTTTTGTATTTAATAGTACCAACGATAAGAGTAATTCAAACATTCATACATCTTTCCTTTAAAACACTTTTTCATACAGTGTTTTATAGAAAGTGTATTTTAATGAAGGGTGACACCAGGTACGAATAATGAAGAAAAATTGGTCAGATGTTCGAAAAAATGAATTAATCGTTCACTGGATGACATTATTAGAACTGCCTGAACAAAGACGATTTTATGCTTCGTGTAAATTATATGGTAATTTGTAAATGAATAAGTGAAAATCATTGCTATTATCGTATTACGAGATGAATCAGCTGTTGTTAAACATTCTATTGAGCATACGAAAGTTCCAGTTATTTTGAAAAGTGGCTGTTATAATTATACTACAGAAGTTTATGCAAATTCTCAATGTCAAATACTAATATCTGAAACTCCAAATAGAGCGGAAGTTTTAATACTGTCCTGAAGCTTTACTACATTAATGATAAGACATTGATAGTATAAAACTTGATTGAATCCTTTATTGTAAGGCTTTTTCCGAGTTACAAGACGTTATAAATCTATAAATATCTGCAATGTAGTTATAATAATAATTGTTCAAACTGCAATTTGTGTTGCAAGAATATTGTGTTTTCTCTTTTTTCGTGTCTTGTAGGCGTTGCCAATAAAAACCCCTTGAACTACTATTCAGATCTAGAAGACATTTGGGATTCACGAACTTCATGAATTATTTAGCATACTAAAGATGAGTTTTTGGGGGCAAGGACAGTTCAAAAATATTCGACATGCTCATCTGTGTACTTACCTACATCAACGATGTAACTACAGATATATGAAAACAATTTTAAATGAAACATTTTCTCTACATATTCCAGTAGTATTACTCATTAGTCTATTGTAGGTTATGTCATGTTCCAAATGAAATAAAAATCTCATTAAGTTTTACTGAATATGATACTACAATGACTTTCAAATAATCGTACACAAGTAACAACACCAATTAACGGGGCAATTTTCAACTGTTTCAAAAAAATGCTACCATAATATTATAATGTAAATGGACAAAAACCAATGTTACACGTTCGGTTTTCACAAATTATTGGCTTATACTACTTCGATAATCAACGAGACATTCCGTAGCTCATGCATGTTGCATTATTTTTAAATCACTTGCAATAATATTTGTTAAATTATTCTGAAAACATGGAGATCTTAGAATAGAACAGAAAAGAAACAGCATAAAAGGTAATAAGGAAAGTAAGAACGATATTAATATTAAAATGTAATAATCAATATTGAGCTGCATGCAGTAAGTTGCTGTTAAGCCTACCTATGAATCAGTTTTATTTTATAGAGTATTACATATTCTACCTTGTACAATACCTTTGTACATCACCTCGTACATGCTGTAATTAATCCTGATGGGGCTCCTGTACACAAAATGTATACAAAACGATGGTATAACTTTCCTCGTATAAGAGTGCGACAAAAATTTAGAATAACCTATTTTCACGTAAGATTTCGACTTTAACAACATCGATGTAGAAAGTTTACTTGATACTCTGTATGTATTTATGTTTCCAATAAGGGAAACTGGTAAATAATGAACAGACAAGCTAGTAGATTTCTATTTTCAACGTCCCGCGTACCCGACAAGTATTAAAATTCGATTTCTTCTAAGAAGAGATTCTGTTCCACATGTTATTTTTCCATCAGAGATCACCTTCTTTTCGGTTGTACAGTAGACTGTCTCTTAACTGGTCCCTACAGAACCGAACCATTGTTTGTATGAACAAATGACAAATATGGGACCTAACAAATGTTGTATGTATTTCAAAATTCAACTTGTAGAATGTATCAATCTGTTTCCTCATTTCGAGTTACACAAAAATTTATATCAGAAATAGATTTTGCAATCAAAAATCTGAGGTTTAACCCAGGCCTACAAACATCGTTTTCACTATAACTGGGGATGGACACTTAAACGAATACCTAAATAGAATCCACAAAACGGACCACTCAAACTGCAAATACTGTATTACACAGAAAGAAGCTGTTGAAGACATCAAAGACCACAGAATATAAACGCAATTAGATATTTAAAAGAAGAAGTGTTAACAAAAGCAAAAAAAATTTACGGAATACAAAATAATAACTAATTAGAAAAAATAAGAACTACTTCAGAAAGTAGAAAACCAGTCTGCCTCCACGTAACAGGGACAGGAAACGTCATGATCTACAAGGTCGGCAAAAGACTCTACGCATAAATTAAAACTAAAACTACCATTAAAAATATGCAACGTAAATTACAAATAGCATTGCAATTGAAATAGTTATGCGGAGATGAAAGAAATCTGAAGTGTTATTAGTGGTATAATTAAATGAAAAAACGTGTTCACCTTAACAAAAATGAGACCATTTAAAACGAAGAAGATCGATTAAGGTGTCATGCTCAGTCAGGAGGTCGAAAAAAGAGTGTTTTTGGAAATTTTTTTCTCAAAAACTATAAGACCTAATTCAAAAAATATGTTTGTGTTTCAATGATTGCAGTTTCTAGATTATAAAGTAATTTTTTCATTTAAAAATATTTATTAGTAAATAAATGGTGAGCGATCTCCGGGATGTCTCTTCACAAAAAGTGGTCTCCCGTGATCACTGTAACTTTGTAACGGTTCATCTGAAATTAAAAATTCAGTAAGATATATGTAATGGAATCTTGTCCTTGAACGTGGGGTTTATCGAAATATTGATTAGGAACAAAATAGCGGACGTGTTCCTGAAAAAGTGCGATTTTCACCTAAAAATCACTCGTTTTTGGTCAATTAAAAAAAAAGTATGGAACGAAAAAGAAATCCTTCGTTCAAGGACAAGTTTTTCTGATTTGAAATAAGGCGCAAAAGGCTTCATGTAAATCGACACAGTAGTTCTCGAGAAGTATTGATCACCGATTTGAAAAATGTACTTTCGAGAAAAACGCGTTTAAAGTTTCAAGTCAAGTTTACACTTATATAAAATGTTTATTTGTTAATGCCTATAACTCTGTCATTTTTAATTGGATTACCTTGAAACTTGCACAGAATATTCTCGAGATGTTGTACTTAAAGAAAATGTAGAAAGTGAAAAATCGATTTTTTGTAAATTTCTGACTGAGCATAACCCCTTAAGGGATCAGAACAATGTAACGCTTTGAAAAAGAGCGTATTTATTGAATTATTTCCGTCAAACTCAATTAACCGAATCTTTTGAAACTTTGTGTTTTTATCGAGGCACTATTAAACTAATCTTAAACCCATTTCTTTGAATACCGTATATATCATAGAAAGTACCATAAGATGGCATAATTTGGTAGAAAGTTTCCTCCGTATCTACGACGGAAACTGCAGTGACGTGCAACAGTATCCTCTTCATTTGCTAATGTATACGGTACTGAGTAGCTCAGGCTACAAGTTTACCCGTTTTCAGTGAATACTGTGTTTCAGCTATCAAATACCTATAAAACCTCTTTCTCTCTCTCGCTCTCTTTCTCGAGAAAATCGTTCCGATTCAATGCGTGTGCATCTGTACGTCACCGCACGGTACGCGGGATTCCCTACGTTCATTGATTCATGAACAAAGCTCGCAAAGTCGTCCCCCGACTTGTCCTTGCCAGATGTAAATGGCTTTCAACAGAAATGCGGAGAAAATGGTAGCGGGAAAGAAATACAGATCCTCGGAATTTTCGTACAGAATAGCTAGGGACTTATTCGATCCGAGTCACGTATTTTGAACAATGAGCATACATTATCAAAGGCCTCGATCCAGTCACTGATGAGTGGGGTTTCTCTTTTCTCGACTGTACAGCTCTGGGTGATATTAAGATGAATGCTCGTTACTTTGGTAGAAGAGATGGTTACTGCCAGTATTGACAAATTCTTGATCACATAAATGTAATTTTATACAAGATACATAGTTCGGATCAATTACAGTCACTAACAAAAGCATCCGTCCGTTACGTACAGTTGATCACCAAAATATTCAGAGTGGAATTGTAAGTAGTTTCACAAATTAAAAACTATATCAAAATCTGTTTTTGATGAACGTTTATGATAAAATAGACTGATAAATGTCCATTAAAAATAGGTTTTGATATGTTTTTAATTTGCCAACCTATACTTGTCTGAAGTGACCGAATACTTTTGGTGACCAGTTGTATGTACGCTATATACAAAATATATGTATAACTAATGTTTGAGCTGAAATTAAAAAGTATGATATACATATGTTGATATCAGTCTTCTTCAATATATTTTTGTTTTGGATAGTCCACTGAAAAATCATACATAGTATATTTGAGAAAATATCGTTGATTTTATGAGTGACAGAAAAATGTACATGCATACTGAATGTAGAAAAGAATTTGGTCAAATTATGCAAAACATTTATTCGAAATAATTGTTCCTTTTGGAGAAATACAGTTTTGTCTCTCCTTTTGCTGCTTCCACCAATGAAAGTATATTTTTGCATAAATTATGTATTGTATATAATTCCTCGGTGTGATTTATACACTTTAAGTTTAAGTAAAAAATGCCTACTATACAAGGTATTTCATATATTTTAACCACTACAAAAACTATATAAAAGGATAGTCATTATATATTGTTGTATGATTTAATAGTATAAAATAATGTATATTGATGTTAATGTAAGTCTATCTACAAAGGAAACAGATTGGCCATCATCTGAGATTGATCTACCAGTTCTTGCATCACTAATGCAGTATTAATAAAGATATTCTAACTGGAAAGGCTATAATATGAAGAAGCCTGTACATTAACGTTGCTAACGTCATAAATTTTCATATTGCTAAGGAAAATTAAACACGTTAAGATCTTTAAATGTCCTGGGAAGGTACTACTTACAAAGCGGAACGTCCTGAAGACGTCATGTGTCAACATTTTCAGAACATTTTCCGAATGTGTAAAAGTAACATTCTCTGTACGTTTTGGGAACGTTTAAAGAGTTTTTAAAAACACTATGGTAATGTCTTAAAGAACGTACTAGGAACATTTCCCAAATGTTTAAAATTACGGTTAGATTTCATTCTGTGCAAGGTGATAGAATTAAGTTAGGTTAGGTTGGTTAATGGTTAATAAATAAAAGATTAACTTTCCTGCGATTTGTGCACTTAGTAGAAATTAGATCAAGTTAGTTTCTGTTAGTAAATAAGAGGTTAATATTTCCTTCCTATAAGGAATTATAATGCAAATACATGTCTGGGGTTTATGATCTGTGTGTACATTGTATTTATTTTTATTTTCAAAGCAAAATACTGATTGTGTGTTGGTTAGAGACAGTTAAAGAAAAAAAATTACTGATTCTATGTTGATTAAAGACAGTTCAAGAAAACGAATATTTGTTTCAATTGATTCTCTAAAGAATGACAACTTGTACATGGGGTTCCATCACTTTGCACGGAATAATATTGAGCTGAAATTACTAAATGAAATCATCCGAAATTTAAATCGAACGAACATTCGTAAGACTTAAGAAACGGACACTCCTAGAACATGCAAAACTTAAGTCTTGAGAACATCCGTAGGATTTTCAGGACGGAAGTTTCTAGAGCATCTGACATTTAAGTCTTGAGAACATCCGTAAGATTTTCGGTACAGACGTTTGTAAAACATCCGAAATTTAAGTCTTCCGAACATCCGTAGGACTTTTGGGACGGATGTTTCCAATACATTAGAAATTTAAGTCCCGAGAATATCCGTAGGACTTTCAGGACGACAGTTTCTAGAACATCCGACATTTAAGTCTTGAGAACATCCGTAAGACTTTCGGTACGGACGTTTCTAGAACATCCGAAATTTAAGACTTCCGAACATCCGTAGGACTTTTGGGACGGATGTTTCCAGAACATCTGAAATATAAGTCTCAAGAATATCCGTAGGACTTTTTTGCTCTATCTCGTACTGTTACAAAGTTTTATCAAGGAAACGAGAAAACGTAAAAACATTAAGGGGTAATTTCACCTCTTCAGAGTAAAAAGGGGCACGAAAAAAATTGCTTGAAGCATAGTTCAATGCTCTACATTCATGCGAAGTTTCATTAAAATCAGAATTTTCGGAACATTCCCTTGTCAGTCAGGGTAATTTTGTCCTAAGTGAGAATGAACATTTTTGATTTTGTAGGTATGTAAATTGTTAAATTAAGTCAATTTCTACGTGCAAAACTATTTCGCGTAGAAATACCTATAAAAGAGTTGCAAAATCGAAAATGATCATTTTCTAACATTGGGACAAGGTTACCTACTTACGGTAAGCCGGAAGATGTTAGAAGAATTTTTTCCGTTGTTACATTATTATGAAGCACGATTGAATAGAATTACCTTTTTTATTATATGGCTTGATGTTGATGACAAGCTGTGTGATAAATGTAAACAGTAAAACTGAATGTTACTGGATGCGGACGGATTTAGGAGATAACTTTGAACATTTTCAACATTGACTGTTGCATACACGGAAAACTGTGGCGCATCGTTGTGTAGAATGTTGGACGTGAACTGTTCTTTTTTATGCGAGAGCAAAACTAGTAATGAACGTCGGCAACGGGAATGGCGAGCAACGCAGTGTGAGATTGTTTGCCTTTCTTTGGATGAGGTTTATAGGTGCAAATAAAGTAAATTATTTAAAGTTAAACTCGACTTTGACGGAGGGCAAAGAACAAACTGAATTAAAGTGAAATGAATGTCGCATAAATTAAGTTACTTTTTCTTACCCATGAACGTTTCGCGTTACAAATTATCTATACGAGTGCCGGCTGTGTGTTACGATTTCTAATTATGGGAGGCATTATTTAAATGCATTTTAATAAAGAATTTTAATATACTGGGTGGCCCAGTAAGAATTATCACTTGTATATCTCCGTTACTTTTAGAGATATTAAGAAACTTTATGAACCGAAGTTATTCAGTATAGGGAGGTCTATAATATGGCGGTAATAATTTTTTTTTTCCTGAAGAATTTTCAGAGATTTCGAGGCCACCTTGACTTTTTAAAATAGAATCATATAGTTTTTTTTATACATTAGTTGATGCAGCTAGACATTTTCCATAAAACTTCACCTATGTATGTCGAAGAGTTCTTAGTTTAGAAGATATTTTAACTTTAATTTTGTAGTCTTACTTTTTTTAGATGTTCTGTTCAAAATATCGACCACCAGCGTCAATGCAATGCTGTACACGTATCGCGACTGCATCAATTGCACGTTGAATTATGTCAGAATTTATTGAGGCTCATGCTGCAATAATTCGTTCCTTTATGTTCTCTGGTGTTGTTGATGACTCTTCGTACACCTTGTTCTTCAATGTCCCCCGTAGGAAAAATTCAAGTGGTGTTAGATCCGGCGATCGAGCTGGCCATGGTACCGGCTCTCCGTGTCAAATACAACGGTTTGGAAGTTATCTACTTCACTTCGGGCAACGTGAAAATAATATGCCGGGCATCCATCGTGCTAGTACCACATTAATGGAAACGTGTACTGTATGGTACTTCTCTTAATAAAACATCTAAAGTGTCTCGAATAAATGCGACATATGCATTTCCATTAAGAGTTCCCTCAATAAAATGAAGACCAATAATTTTATTGGTCATAATTCCGCATCACACATTCACGGACCACTGTCTCTGATGGTCAACCCGCCGCATCCAATGTGGATTTTGTTGTGTCCAACAATGCATATTGTGTACATTAAGGTTTTCACGATTTGTGAATGTACTTTTATCGGAAAATAACACTAAATTAAAAAACGAACTATTGTTTTGAATTTTACGCTGAGCCCATCTACGAAATTCCATGCGATTCGCGAAATCGGTATCACTCAGTTTTTGATTAATACTATGATGGTACGGATGAAATTTATTATGATGGAGAATCCGAGGAATAGTGCTGCAACTAATGTTACACCGACGTGCACTTTGACCCGAACTAAGATTACGATTTTCAATTACACTTTGAAGAATGTTAAAATCATTTTCTTCGATCATTATACGGATTCATTGTCGGTTGACAACAGTTTAGGTATCGCTCCGCATACAACATTTTAGCTTTTACTGAATTTTTCTGGCTTTCACAGTAAATGACAATCATATCGGATTGCTCTTCCAACGAATACATCATGTATGATCGCCTTGTACATACTAATATTACAATGTTATTCTTAACATGATGACTTACTACGATTCTCATTAAAATTTTAGTAGGCAAGGCGTTCAAGAGTAAGTAAATACTACATTATTTACATAGCAATATTACTATGCCTTTGTGAATCTAACGTGACGATATTTTTATTCGTCTTGAGAGCTGCTGTCAGCTGATAAACACAGGACACAAGATCTAACGAGTCCTAGAAAATTGAGGTTAAAATATCTCCTTAACAAATCATTTTTCAACATACATAGGTTAATACTTTTTATGGAAAATGTCAAGATGCATCAACAAATGTACAAAAAACTACATGATTCTATTTAAAAAAGTGAAGGTGACCTTGAAATTCCCGAAAATTCTCTAGCTGTAAAAAACGTATTACCGCCATGTTATATACCTCCCTATACTGAATAACTTATGCGAACAAAGTTTCTTCATATCTCCAAAAATAACAGAGATATTCAATTGCAAATTCTTACCGGACCAACCTGTGTACAAGGGTGTTACCTAATTGGTGGTACAACTGGATGGGGAGCGATAATACGTGTAAAAATAAGTTGAAAATATACAATAAAACTTTCTCATTTGTAACTTCTTTTTCGAGAAAATCGACTTCGGGAATCTGCTGGGTACACGTGCAATATAATAGGACTTAGCGCGTCTGTTCATTGCACTCTGTTTCTACTTCCTACCATAATGTATACACGCATTTCAGATTAATTTTCAAAGTCTCTTTTCTCGAAAACGAAACCTCAAGTGAAACAAAATTGATTCTAACTTTTCGATTTATTTCTTCACGTAAAATCACGCATGAAAGTTGATATTCTGTAATGTGTTCATAATAAGAGTTTCATAAACATCAGCCGGAAATTATTTACTTAACGGTAATAGTTTATTTTTTTGCTGAAACTTATTCTCTACATAATAAGTTTGAATTTGACCTTACTGGTTATTCCTAGTTATACTGTTTTCGTTTCCTACACAGTTCACCTTGAAAGTTTCTGTGCTGAAATTAGAACAGCAACTTTTTTCAAATTGAGGTAATTTCCTCCAGACGAGATACACTCCTCACAATAATTAGACGAACTTTGAAAACAGTCTGGATACTCTGACTTCAAGATGCCAGAGAAAGTGATGGAAGGACCCATTTGATTGTACAAATTTATATCAGATTGTCTTTTTTTTAATTCTCTTTCAATTTCGAAAACAACTAAAATAGTCGTACGGAGCCCCATCAATTGAATAAGAAGGGTAACAAAGCTGCAGAACACCTTTTAGGGTCAATAAATTTTTCACATTAACCTCTGCTAAACTCGCTTTTCACGCTACTTTGAAACGGTAGTATTAAAGATATGTCAAAAGTTCGTTTAATCATGGTATAAAAAATATTCCATCATAAAAAAGCCGTTTTAAATAATTTTCAATTGAAATAATTAATATTTTACAAGAAATTACTGTTTTAATTTATAATTCGATGTACAATTATACTCACGATGTCTGTATTGAGGTTCAAATTCCATTCCACTAGTAAGTAGAAAATATAAGAAAGGAAATGTATAAATTCATCTTTAAGCTCCTGACGAGTTCACTGTGTTCTGTGCATTATTATAACAAGAACTGTGTGTGGCACATATCAAACAGTGCTCCTGACAGACATTTGCTCAATCTCATAGTGCACATTACCATTCCTGTAACCATGTTTAATTCAATTTCTCCCGTTCATAACCCGATCGTTATGTCAACTCTGAAACAAACGTCTCCTCTACTTTGCTTCTTTTCCGGCCGATACGATGGCAGAGGTTGCAATTATACTGGGTAATAAGCGCGAGACAAAAGGTGAAATAGTCCTTTGTGGCAGAAAGGACCCACTCAACAGCTTTCGAAAGGAAAAATTATCCAGAAGTAGACACTAGCTAGGAGTTTTACGATAGAAAAGGTATTGTTACTGATTGCAAAGTGATTTTCGAAGATTTAAATGGAGTTTGTTTCAATTATTTCCGAGTTTTTATATGAGACTAAGATATATTCCTTCCGAGAACAGTATGTTTACGGTTTTATAATGTTTTAACAAGAATTAGTTGTTTTCGAGAAATAAGAGTTTGCGAACGTCTACCCGTGGTTAGTGATGGGTAACCAAATCCTTCAAATGTGTTTAAGCATCTGAAGAGGAATTTGAACAAACCAAGCTGCGTTTCATCTTGGCAAGGCGTTCCAACTTTTCAAACAGTTTCATGAAACGTTTGAATCCTGAAAATCCATTGTAAACTTTTCAAACACTTTGATGAAGTTTTTCAAGCATTGAGCTTGAGCCACTGTAAACTGCTTAAACAGTCTGATGAAGTGTTTCAATCCTCAAGCTTAAGCCACTGTAAATTTTTCAAATTGATGAAGTGTTTCAAATCCCAAGCTGGAGCCACTGGAAACTCTTCAAACAGTTTGATGAAATGTTTCAAACCCGAAACTGGGAGGATATCGATAAATAGTTGATTGTAGTGCCTCTGATAGCCCGTCACCATTTGCAGATACAATGCCCATACTTACAGTTCGAACGGCTTGTAGTTTGGAACATTTTTTATCAAACTGTTGGAAATAATTTTAACACAATCTTCAGTTTGAACGCCTCGCCAAGAGCTTTGGCTTGGACTGTTCAAACTGCTCGTGTTCATAAAAGACCAATCATGTTTGGAACTGTTTGGAACTGTGGTATCCTCTAATAGAACATGCAGATTAGTGACTTAGATTAATTCATCCGCAGATCGTGCCTATACGGCAGTAGTATCATATTAATACGTCTACATATCTTCAGCGAGAAGCAAGATGAAACATAAAGTTCGTGGAGATTCTTTTTAGAAAATGAAAATGGTCATTATATTACTTACTTAAATAGTAACTAATAATGATAATGCGCTTCAATTTAATAACATTGCCTTTAGCTTGTAAAACTACCATATAGGTTTAAAATAAGTTATTGAGAAAAGTACAAGTTTGTTTCAAAAATATTTGAACCATTGTTAGCAACTTTGCGCATACTTCACAAAAGGTTCAATAGAACAGTGTTCTTTAACATCTTGTTTTATTTACATTGAGGGAGACTACCATTACAATAGGAAGGAACTTTATTTAAAATAAAGAACCTACAGAGTAACCAGAGTATTCTATAATTATATTTTCTTTTAAGAAGCGTTTCTAATGCGTAAAAGAAAATTTGCTGTCTGCAGATAATTGAATTATTATAAAGCATGTTTGTTTAATTCTCGACATTCATTTATTACTATACCGTAGTTGAATAAATATAATCTTTCCGAAGGAAATCCAATGCAATTATTGAACCACTGTGTCGTCCTAGAAGTAATTTAAATGTACCGTTTCGTGACGAAGAAATATCTTATCTTGACTTAATGTAATGGAGCAATGCTTCATTATCTTGCGACTGAAGTTCTCTTAACCGGAGTGGTAATTTGACGTCATTAAAAGATGCATTGCGAAGGTAAATTTTCCACAGGAATAAACGACGATGTGTTAGATTAGTGACAGTTCAACCTTCGCTTCGCAGTTAAATATTGGAGATCGTATTTCGTATAATTGTGCAGTCGAGATGATATTTCGCAATTGCTGGTTAATCACTTGATCGCGGTGCAGTATAAATTCTCTGTTGAAATCGTCTATATTTTAAGCGTAAAACTTAAATTTTAGTAAAAATTGAAAAGTACATTTCGTTTATTAGAATAAAGAAATGGAATTAATTATTTACGTAGATACACATTTCCAAAACAGAATTCCACTGTCAGAGGGTTACTTCTAGTTAGTATACACAGAAATACACAGGTATATAACTATATAAACATTAGGTATTATTTTTAACGAAGATTTTTTATAATTTCAATTTTAAATGAATCCATTGTTTCTATAATATAAAAGTCCCTTAAATAATGCTTGCATTATTAAAGTGATATATTTCTTCGTGAAATGGAAGGCTGTAAGAGAAAACAAATTAATTTATTCGATAAAAGAGGAATGATAATGATACGCTTAATATGATAACAATAAACTCATGTTAAATTACAAATAACAAGGTACTTTAAACAATTCATTACTTCAAACATTATGTTTGTTTTCTGTATCCAATAGTTTGTACCAAAATGTACTGATTGTGTTACGTGTGCATACTTGTACTTACAATGATCCTTATCATTCTTATTGTTCGTTGGGTGATATACAGTCGAAACGCTGAGAGTTATTAAAGTCTGTTGTATATACATTCTATCACATTGAAACTGTGCATAAATCGGTTTAATTAATTCTTCAGTGATCTCATTTATCTGCGTTATGACTCTCATTATGATTCTTATTGAAAGAGAAAAATGATAACATTTATCTAATGCAGAAAAACGAATCATTTAAAAATATCACTTTTATGTTATATTATAATGATTTAAACTGAAACTCCACAAATTGTACAGTGACAAGGTAACGAATTGTCAATGTACGACGAAGTCACGAGAAAAAAAGTGCAACTTGGAAACGTTTTAATTCATTCCGTATACGAGGACGGTTAGGGCTTGTTGAAACTAAAGAACCGTTATCAATTAATTATACAAACCGAAACAGTTTTACGGTGATAAATAAAGTACAAATGTAATCAGACCGTCCTGTATTTTTTGTTTCCACGTCGTTACCGGAATTAGAGAAGTTACAAACGCTTGCCTGCATTGTAATTCTTATTCAGCGAACGTACGGCTCGTAAATTAAGGAATTCCGTTGGAAAACGAGTTAAATGGCTTCGGCGAAAATAGCGCAAGTGTGAAATACACTGGGCGCCAAAATTGAAGCATCACTAAAATTTGCCGAAAATATTGGTCATTTTCAGATGCCTATATCTTCGCGAAAAATAGCTATAAAAAATATTGTGACAGAGCATTTTGTAGCCCGAAGTTTCTAGTTTTTGAATCGGGAATTCAAAAATTATTTTTATGTAGTTTGTTCCTTTTTTTTAAAAGATGAAGCGCAGTAAGCGAATGTTAAAAAATGTTGGTCAAGTTTGAGAGGATGCATGGGCCAAATGAAATTTTTTCTGGTAATTCCAATGGAATACTTTTAAAAAGCAAACTTTTCTCTTTAATTTCGTTTTTTTAATTTTGTTGTACAGTTTTTATTGGCCGAGTTATTCGTCATCATATGAGAAAAGGTACTTTCCACTTTGAGCGCCTGTAACTTACGAACGCATGATCGTATAGAAAATTCCAGAAGTGATTTGGAAAGCTGAGAGATTTCGCTTTCAAGACTTTTAGTTGCCAATTTGTTGAAATTTTTGTTCGTCGTCTACAGTCCATTTCAAAATAACATAAAATATTGCATAATTACCATTTTTCACAAAACACGATGCCATTTTAACAAAAATTGTGGCATCTTCCAGGTGTCTACGTTTTTTTTAAGTTAAAAGTACACGTAACCCCTGTACCAAAGGCCGCATTGATCAGATTTTTTTTACCCTGTGCCCTCGATAGTGAAACTTGCGATACAGTCTGAAAAATTGGTGAATGACTCTTTTGCGGTACGTTTCCTCTTTAAAACGATTTCGCAGCGTTTGAACTGTTGTGGTCTGTGTCTTCTTAGTTTCACTTTATTTTAGAAGAAAGTAGAGATGTTAGAAATTAAGCAAACACATTTCTATCCAATCTCTTCACAATGACAAAAGGTGCACAATACTGCCGGCATTAGCATTACCCCAGGCGTACCACGAGGAGGTTTCACTGTCGGATTTACGCTTCACTGCGTATGTACAAGCATGGAGAGATGAGACCCTGTGGTTCGTCACTCCCACAGTATTTTTTGACTCCAAACTCACTCTCCGATGCGTGCGTGCGTGCATGTATGCGTATGTTGTGTTTAATAATGGGTATTACCGCCTCTCCGGTTGATTACTTCTTTTAATCGTTTCCGCATATTAATGCACCTCCGTATGATTGACTGTGGTATTCTTCGCAAAATTTGGCGGAGGGCGTGCGCTAATTGCCCTAAATTCGCCAAGTCTGGGTATTGCTGTCGCAACCGACGCCCAAGAATATCCCAAACATGTTCAATGGGATTTAAATCTGGGCATACTGATGGATGGTCAAGAACTGGTATTCGATTTTCTTGAAGAAATTGTTGCGTATAGCGTGCAACATGGGGCCTTGCATTGTCCTGCATAAGCAGAAAGCGGTTGCCCATACGCTGACGCAGAGGGAGCACAACGGGGCGCAAAATCTCGTCCACGTACCGCATGGCGGTCAAACCACCACGTGAAAGAATAACTAGCGGTGTACGTGAATACCGCGATACTCCGGCCCCATGGAACGCGGTGATCGGCCTTGTATGATTGGCATCGTAACGTTCGCCACAACGACGCCAAACTTGTTCCCGTCGGTCGTTCCCTCGGAGGCAGAATCGGGACTCGTATGTAAAAAGGACATTTGTCCATTGACGCTGAGACCAGCGTATGTAACGACGAGCATAAGTTAAACGCTGCCGTCGATGTCTAGCAGTTAGCAACGGGACTCGTACCGGGCGCCTCGAACGTAAGCCAGCCTCCCTCAATCGACGCCTCACGGTGTTGTTAGAGATCGTGCGTGGCGGGTTTTGCCTGCGGTTCGAAATTTGTTCCGCAATAGTGCGTGCGATAACAAAGGGTTCCCGAAGAGCACGTCGCGTAATTGCTCTGTCGTCTCGAGAACTGGTCGCGCGTCTGCGTCCTTGCCCCGATCTACGGACATACTCCCCAGTCTCTCTAAATCGAGCATAGACACGGCTCACAACTGACTGGTTTACACCAAGAACATTAGCAACCTGTCGTTGGCTGCAACCTTCTTGCACAAGTGTTACCAGTCG
>NW_015374014.1:659737-871564 GCF_001272555.1 Dufourea novaeangliae | reverse complement strand
CATGCGTTCGCAAGTTACAGGCGGTCAAAGTGGAAAGTACCTTTTCTCATATGATGACGAATAACTCGGCCAATAAAAACTGTACAACAAAATTAAAAAAACGAAATTAAAGAGAAATGTTTGCTTTTTAAAAGTTTTCCATTGGAATTACCAGAAAAAATTTCATTTGGCCCATGCATCCTCTCAAACTTGACCAACATTTTTTAACATTCGCTTACTGCGCTTCATCTTTTAAAAAAAAGGAACAAACTACATAAAAATAATTTTTGAATTCCCGATTCAAAAACTAGAAACTTCGGGCTACAAAATGCTCTGTCACAATATTTTTTCTAGCTATTTTTCGCGAAGGTATAGGCATCTGAAAATGACCAATATTTTCGGCAAATTTTAGTGATGCTTTAATTTTGGCGCCCAGTATATAATACCAAAAGAAACAAAAAAAATGACGAAGAAATCGAAACGTATCGCTATTTATCGGAACACTACAGAATCAATTATAGGGAGAAACGTTCATTTTTAATAAATTATGATAGGATAAAGTACGTGCAAGAATTTAGTGGAATGGTTATTAGAATAAAACATTCATAATGTTTATAGTATTCTATAGAATAAACAAGATCATTTGAAATGTATACTTCGATTGATGAAGACATCTCTTAAATCATGCAACGGTAAGGGTATGTTTTATTTAAATAAGTAAACATTTTTTTAAGATTTTTAAAAAATTTTCATACCGGTTCCAGTAAATATGTACATGCAACGACAAAAATCTTCTAGTATGTTCTCCATCGACAATTACATTAACGTTACATACTTTTACTTCACTTGATTTTTATTATTGTTAAAAACATCAGTCACTCGTAGTATATAGTTGTATCTTTTAATGCTCCTTCAACTTTTGCTTACACGCCAATAAATATTTTAGTATTATTTAGAACTATTACTATATGTATATTTTAATCCTATAATATAGTCGTTATAAAAAGATTGAAACAGTAAAATACTAAACAGAAGGTAAATAAGTAATTTCCAATTATTGAACTTTGTACTTATGTAACTATGCATTATATTTCATTGTTTATTAATTTGAGAAACAAATATGGTATAAATAAAATCAGACCTATTTTCGAAGAGTTTCACGGTTGGAATTCGCGACTCGTAAAACAAGATTTGACTTTCAGTGTCGCTTCTGCAATTAACACTAAGACAGTACACAGTTTCGGTTGCGCATAGTTCGCCGCTACCTTCCGGTTTCGTTTCCGAACAGTCATGCAAGAAGGAAATTTTCGAAACTACCGATATTCTCGAATTTCTTGAGTTCGAATTAATAGCTTACACGTAGTCATAAAAAATTAACCGTCAAATCTCACTCACACTCTTGGAACATGTAACTAGTTTATATTTGTACAGATTGTATTTACCAACGTAATTAATCAGATTTGAATCAAATTTGATTCATTCAGGTACTTGTTAACTGGATTATATTTCATTCATTTCCCATTGGTTTTATCAAATAAAAATTAATTACAAAATAAAAGAGGTACTTTAAAATGACTGACCAGACATATAATTATTGTAATTGTACTGCACATTCTATGCTTTTATTAAAATATTCTCAACGTATTAAAATCGTTGATACACGAAATTAATGTTTGAATCGGTCTAAAATATGCGATCTCCATAACTTTATTGCTTATTAGCCTGAAATAAATAATAATGTCACAATATAAATAAAATGAATTTTTAACAAACGTGAGAATTAAGAATTATTAGAAAATTGTGATTTAGCAAAAATAACACTAATTTACAGTCATTTGGTGATCCAGGCTCCACTAAGAAATGCTTATGGAAGGTGGCCCTCTAAACTCAAAAATCGACACGAGACGTAATTCTACGGACACGTTTTTGAGATATCGCCCGATGAATATTTTGGTAATTTTGTAAAAAATTATTATTTATAAAATAAAATACATTTCAATTTTTTTTCTTCTTAAGTAAATGAATACACGGAAAGAATACATTTAAATTTGTTTTCATTGAATACAAATACGTAATTCGCCAAGAAATAGGAAGAAATAGGGAAAAAGTTGAGAATAGGCACTCCCACTCTATCGCCCATAACTTCTTTATTTCTCCGTGGAGTTTGCTCAGGTTGAGCTTGTTTTCTTCGTAAAGGTGCGTACTCTACGCAAGAGATAAGGACCTGGACGTCACATAATAATTTCTACATTTTCCAGGCGATGTAGTGAATGTTCGATTTCAATTTCGGTCCCAAAAAATGAAATTTTTCTAAACTATTGGTCCAATAGAAAAACCATGTAGGAAGGAATTATATGTAATTTAATTACCTTTAATTTAAGAGTCATCGCGATCAAATCGGTCAACTATAACGCGAGATATGGCCAAAAACGTCGGGTTGTCTTTTTACAAAATTACCAAAATATTCATCGGGCGATATCTCAAAAACGTATCTGTAGAATTACGTCTCTTGTTGATTTTTGAGTTTAGGGAACCACCTTCCATAAACATTTCTTAGTGGAGTCTGGATCACATAGAATGTTTTGGATATTGTGAACTAGTGTAATTACTTTGACAGCTAATAAACCAAGTTATGTAACCAATCTTTCTGCAACTGTTATAGTCGCTAATGACCATAGCAGTCGATGTGACTCAAAACATTCAATTAATAAATAAATATTCATTTTTATTATCTTTATGCTCTGTTACATCAACTCGTACGTATTTTTGTTTGCACACTTGAAATCAAGAACTCCACGCGTTCCACACTTGATAAGGGTTTCATAATTGGCAGGCTGTGTTTAACAAGTTGTTAAATATGCGTCAGATGCAGTACTGGTACGGTCAAGTGTCTGTGCAGTAGTCATTCGCGAAGTCGGTCAGACAGTAGTTCTAGCCCGCGTAGTTACTGGACCGAGACAGCAATGATCAATGGCCTGTAGAGAAACTTCTAGCAACTGGTTTCGAAACGAGTAATGCTTTCCTAAGAAACAAGCAATTTTAAGTAAAATAACATTAATAACTTAAAAAACTGGAAAATATTATTAATTTACTCATAATCTTAATTTCACGAATAATTCCGTTTAATTTACAGTTATAATTTATAAACAGATAAAAATGTTCTTGCGGAAATGTTTAAAATTTAGACCATTCTTAAATACATTGAAATTCAGATTTCGAACAGTGTGTATTACTTATGTACAAAGTTATAGAGAAAGAAGATAATTGTACGTGAAAAAGTAAGTGAATACGTCAAAACAATTGCCCTTTATACTAAAATTCGTTTTTTAGTAATAATAAGATGATATTGAAAATTTATTGATTACGAGTAATTTTGATTCCCAATTATTGTGTATCAATAAATAATCGACCACATTTTGATAGGTTTAGTATTCAGTTCTTACAAAATCAAAAACTTGTTTTATTTCAATATCTGTTTGCAGTCTCTAGTAACTGGCAACATTTTTAAAAACGAAATTAGCATCAAAATGTATTGAATTTAAAATATGTTAATAGTTTATTAAGAAAAATAGTGGATTATTTATTGGTACGCCTCATAGCTCATATGTCTAGTCATTATTAACCATTATTTACATCATTGGTATGGTAGTATCTCTAAGAGAAAGTATGCCATCAAGTGAATTTACTTAGTCACGCCTAGTAGCAAAAAAATCCTACTACTGGTAACAATTTTGAAAGTAGATATCAAAAATCGAGTATATTTTAATAAAACATAAAGAAAATGATAAATATTCTTATTGATTTTACTAATTATAGAAGAACGTAATTTTGGCAATGAGGAATGTTCCTTATTTTTATATTATACATTATTCAGACACATATCTTCCTCTACTATGTCTTGACTAATTGTTGGTACAGTTGGTACAGTTCGTTTGATCGAATACTTCTCATCAGAGCTAGTCGTTCGCAGTAATTTCGAGGTAAGATCGACGAAGAACACAGATAATACCGTATCATTATCAATATTTATTACAAATAAAAATAGCAAATAATAGACAGGTCAGATTAGTCGAATTCAACAGGACACGAGCTACACCTATTTTTAAAAGTGATCTTTTTAGGAAGAATACCGCAAATACAAAAAGGTTTATTTTACATTTTCGAGTTATTTTTTCCTGCATTCGTAATATTTTTATATTTACCGCTATACGTAGCATTCAATGACATTTCCGAAAGGGTCACAGAGTATCGAATTAGAGAGTATAAGGTACCACAGTCAGATACAGTTTATGCACAGACTGTTCCTAAATACGTTCAGGCATATAGAAAGCATTATTCTGGTTGTTATCTATCCCTTTCTGCACGCAAATCCAGCCTAGTCACGTCACCTTCAGAATGGGCTTAAATATTGATTTCCGATTCCTCTCGGCAGTGGCGTGCTATTCTTAACGTTTATAAATAAATCGCGGTACAATTTCCCTGCTCAGCTTTCATATACATTTTTAGCAATATGATAATGAAAACGTATTATTTGGGAATTTTATCAAGGTGTCAACGGTCTTTTCATTTTCTTAAAAATACCTTTTTCAATCACTTTCTAAATGTTTATTCATTTGCGGTGATTTTGTAATAAACAGAATATATGTATTATTTAATGCAATTAACAGTAATTTTTTACAGATTTACCTATTGGTACATACATATTGTGATATCGAAAATTGTCAAGTCACAGCAATTTTTGATAATATATTTTATGCTCCAATTTTAGGAATGCTTTGTAACTTCAGAATTTTTTATGTGGAAAGTATCACGGCACAGTACTGCAACTTAATACTCCTGTACATCATTGTATGTACAAAAAACTAGTTTTTCCGAAAAAATGGAAATGCTTCAGTAGGACATGTTGATCCAAAGAGTCTGATGGAAGTGTTACACGCCTCTTGGTGTTATTGACGTTTTAAATACTAGTAATTTAAAATAAAAGTGGGTGAATGAAATAAAATAATATGCTTGTAACTTTCTAGTGAGCTATAAAGAGAATGAAAATAATACAAATTGTAATACTGGCAACAGTTGACAAATTAATGACAAATGTTGGTAGAAAATATACAATTTTTTTCCATATATACATTGCATATGTATTCAGTCACGTTAAATGGTGAACCAGTGTTTGTTTTCATTTCGGACAAAAATTTTCGTATGCATTAAACTCTTGATTGTTATAGTTAACAAAATAAAAACCCAATTTCATTAAATAGTTTATTATGCTGAGGTATTCATAATCGTACATATATATAAAAAAATATATACATACAAATACATACAAATCTTGCCACAGCTTTTCATCGTAGATATTAATTACAAAATTTTCATTTTTCATTTTCGTAACGTTATCTCTTGCGGGACATTATCTTCCACCTTTTTCGCGCTTCGTCTTGGTATCGCGTACAATTTATGATTTAATAATTTCCCGTGGAACAGGTTACGCGAAGTTTATGAAATAATTTGAATTAATGAGGTATCATGAGGTGATAAACGTACCGTGAAATTCGCACTTACATAATGCCTGCTATAACGAATCCACTTTCGTGGAGCTTAAATCGGTAAAGGTTCACGGAGTACGGTGAATCTAGGAAGGTTTAAATATTAGTTAGGTAACTTGCCAGCGAGGGTCACACTGACATGTATTTAATAATAAGACAGCTTAGGGGATGTCATACTCAGTATCATTTCCAACGACGATGGGTAATTAATGTGGCGTGTAAGTTTCGTACCGAGATATTGAGCTTTATGTACTTGATATCCTTTATACAACGATATGAAAGGAAAACTTTTCCAACTATTAAAAGATACGTCTACTGCTCTAATTCCTCAAACAAACAAAACTGCTTACCTTACCTTCATAACCTGTGGTAGTTAATCCGACGTAAAAAAATAAGAGAAAAAACTCCAATTTTATGTGTTCTCGTGTATTTCTTCATTTTTCATTTGTCTTCTCAAAGTTTCAAAAATATTTTTTATACCTGCAAATATCATTTCAATATAAAACATTAATGGCCCGTCTCGATTCAGGTCAGTTTCATGTATCTACTGATAGAGGAGACAACAACAGACGTGTTTCCGTATTTCAATAATAATAAGTTACGTAAACTCGTGTCAGATTTCTTTTCATTAAAGAAATTAACAATTCATGTTCTTCTGCCATTGACACGGCTATGGTGGGCAATTGCTTAGTAGAAAGGAAGACCGTGTCGTTGTCAAGCTTTAAAATTGCTGGTCTCGCATTGCCAAGACAAATGGGGACTGCCTACGGTATCATGACATAAATCATCCGATGGAATCAACGCTGTTGCAATCCGATAGAACGTTTTATGGTATCTATATCCTACCCCTATTTCCGCAATCTCGACAACGGTAACATAAAACCGATTTTACAACGATCCATTTCATATTCTTTCTGAATCCAGAAAATGTATTGCACGTGCATCGTTACTCTTGATTGTGCAATAAGAAAATGAATTCTGGTATGAAAAGTATCGGTGATTTGTTAAATATTTTATAGAATATACTACTAGAGGTGTGTGCACAAAGGCTATAGCCGGATAACGAGGTGAAAAGTGCTCTTAGACCGAATTGGACTTGTGTTGGACCAGTCGATAAGTTACCAGGGAAAAATAATTTTTACCAATTTTCAACCCTTTATGTCGACCAGGAGGATCGTAATAGAAACAATTCGGATTATCGACTTTTTCTCTATTTCCCCTGTTTAATGGCATGCCAAAATTCTGTAAAAAATCTGATAAATGGTAGCTACCGGGGTACGTGATAGAGAATTTTTTCTGATTTTTTGGTTGAAAATTTTAGTTGTAAGCAGTTAAAAAAGCTAGGACCATCGAAAAATGGAGAATATAAGTTATTATAGTGGGAATAATAAAAATGTAACACGTTGAGTGCCAGGTGATTTTTGTATCTATTACTGACAGTGTCGAAGTGAAATCGTCGCTTTCCAAAGTACATAATAACAGAATATTACATAAAGAATTCAAAACAAATAACTTACTTTGCTAAGAGTTACCTGTCTATATCACAATATTAATGGTATTGAAAAGTTTACAAATAGTATCGTATACGTTAATAATTTTAATGTATTAATTTCAAACTTAATGTTATACTTCATTTTTAAATCAATTTAGACTATTCAACGAGAACAATGTTTAATAAATGCACCGTTTCGACATAATAAATTATTAAATGATCCCAAACAATTTAACTGTGCAGAGTTACACGGTTAGACAAGAATCTACCACAAGTTTGACATGAATTTTGAGGTTACAAATAATTTTGCAACAAATGTATCGTGCAACTATCTATCGATTTGAAATGGTAGGTGCTTTTCTGATAGCAATGAAAGTTGCTTTTGTTACACCCTGTACCTACATTCATATATTTTGAACTTTGTATGTACATATGTACATATTTGTTACAAGAAAATACCTAGTCCTATCTGTACATGGAATGAACCATTCGTTTTATGTGTACTAGTCGAACTTACAAAGTGAAACAGATCTTAGCTATTCGTTAAAGTACATTGAATTTAGTCCCATTAGTACTTACAACTTCGCTTACTTACGACCTGGGCAATTAGCTTTTGTTAAGAAGTGGTAGGCGTAGTTACTTAGCAACGAGTATAAAGCAGGGGTCTCATATACTATATTGATTATCTCGATAGTTGCATGCATCTCCGTGCTTGCACGCAATTTTAGCCTTACTTTCATGCAACAATCGAAGTTCTTATATACAGAGTAGGTTCGAAATAACGGTACAGGCGGGAAGGGACGGAATTTCGTTATGCAAAAATCCGTGGAAAGTGCAGAATAAACTTTTTTTGAAGGGGTCTCAGTTTTCGATTTTTGAGAATCCATTGGACACGTCTGCAATTAAATAGGACTTGGCTAACATACGAATCTATTCATTACAGGGATGTGCGAATCGCTCCGAGTCGCGGGAAGTCGAGCTTTTATTCGGGACAGGACGGAAAGATTCGGGCGCGGTCGGGCGGGATCACGATACTCCCGTATTACAGGGCTCTCGCGATTATTGTCCCGAACTCGGGTCTACGCAGGGACTCTAATCGTGGATCACGCGAAACGTTTCTGACCCTCGTGAATACGTTTTTTGCCCGCAGCACGAGCCTCGGCAACTCGCCTTTGAAGTATTCCGAACGTAGAAAAGGACAAGCCAGTGAAAAACAGAGACAAAGTTTCATTACATTATAGCCGACCACACAGTCCGATTGTATGTGTACCGTTTCAGCCAATAATAAAAATACGTGTGACTGGAGGCGATCCAGCTACATTTTATTCGTCGGCAGCTCTCTGGGCAGTCGCTAACGGTTGAACGCTTCGACTAATTGTCGTACATTCCCCTGCTCCGTCCGTCGAGTCCATCGAGCGCATACATTGTTGCCCGGCGCGCGAGACAACGCTAATACAACGATGAAACTTTTTTATTTTTGATTCGTTGTTAATGAAACTTTTACTAATATATTGGTGAGATTTTTCTGATTAAAATGATACCAAACACGACACAATTTGGGTCATATTTACTCATGTAGAAACTGATAATAGTTCATATTAGTTCATTATCGATTCTGATAAATCATGAGTAAATATGACCGAAATTGTGTCGTGTTTGGTATCATTTTAATCAGAAAAATCTCATCAATGTGTCCATACAAGTTTCATTAATAAAGAACCAAAAATAAAAAAGCTTTATCGTTTCATTAGTATTGTGGCGGCACTACCTCCTACATTCGCCATCAGAGGTCTACCGAGTTGACACGTTTCCTGCAACTACCTGAAGCCTTCCTCGTTCGTATATATACGTCCTTAACCGACCATCGTATATCCCCGCGTCTAAGGCAGGGTCTGCTAGGTTTACTGACGAGTCCACTAGCAGGCCCAGGACGAAACGCTCTCTCTCCTTTCCTTTTTACATTTTTCCAGTACACAGATCGCCGCCAAAGTATTCTCTCACCGACACTCGGGAACGTAACCTTTTTGTGGGCTCCCAATGTTCAGTCGTCGGCTCTTGAACGGGAAACCGTCTCGGCGCGCCGCAGCAACACAAAGTATGCGGTTGCCGAGTTCCACGACCTTTCCCCACCCCACCTCCAGTGGTGGGGATGACGCCTGGACAATAATCGCATATCAACAAAGAGTCAATAATCGCGAGGCCCCTGTACTCGGAATCCCGATACATTCAGGCTTCCATCTCCTGAGCAGTGAAGCCAGACGCGGGGCCATAGACATATACAGTAAAACCTGTTTTTGTGCGGTCCTTTTTTATGCGATTTTATTTTTATGCGATTTGTTTTGTGCGATTTTTTTTGTGCGATTTTTTTTTATGCGTTATATGAATTTCAACGGCGTTGGTATTACTGTAATGTTTTCTATCAGTGTACATATAAATATGCCCTTCAAGACGCTCTGTTCATTTGGTTTAAACAGTTTCCCGACAATGTACATTCAATTATTTTCGCTCGACGCGCTAGCAGCATACGCTTTGTATTCCGAGTTTTATCCACGACTCACGTGATTAAGGATTCATTTTATAGTGAGATTAAAGGTAAATAAATTAATTACTTTTGTTTTTATTTGTATATAGTTTTTATGATTTTCATTTTATCTTTAAACATATGTACTCCCTTAAAATGAATAATTGTAGCCAAAAAAAAGTGAAAAGAAAGACAATTCCATTAGAAACAAAAAATCTAATATTAAATAGACTAGCAGATGGTGAACCAATTCATCACAAGAAGATGCGCGTTAAGGATTACGACGACTAGCAGTGAATTATGTAATGTGCATTTTGAAAACTTCTCCATGTCTACAATGAAAAATTAAATGTTTTTATAATGTGTAATTTAATTATTTATTTTGTTTGGAAGCACTTTCTCATGTATTTCGTAAATAATTGACGTATTTTCTAAGTGCGACTTTTTTTATGCGGTCCCTCTCCGCCGCATAAAAAAAAATTTATGTAGTATGTCGTACAAAGTTGTTTATTATATGTAGTATTTATGAAATTTCCGAATATTTTTTTGTGCGGTTTCTTTTATGCGGTCCCTATCTACCGCATAAAAACAGGTTTTACTGTATGTACAGGGTGGTTCGCGCAACTTTTTCACCCTGAATAACTTCTAAAGTATGCACTGTATGAAAAAACTTTTTATAGAAAAGTTATATGGTTTGGAGGGATACATTATGTAATGTATTTTTTTTTTGTAAGTGGAGACGTTTCGGAGATTTGAAGGTCAACTTCGTTTTTTTAAATGGAATGCTATATTTTTTTTGCCAATATATTCAAGAGCATTAAATTTTGAGTAAAAAATACTGGCCTTTATTAGCCGTAAACCTAATAATTAACGAATAATTTTACTTTGCTTCTTGTAATGGTCTGTGCGTAATATCAAGTTGATTGATGATAACTTCTCAAGACTGATGATGACTTGAATACTGAATCACGGAGAGAATAGACGATTACGATTCCATACGCAGAATCGGTCATGTTGATAAACATTGTCACGTTAACTCCGCGGTCTTACGAAAATTGTAGCTAATATTGAATCTCCAAGTTGACATTACGCACAGACCATTTTCAAGAAACAAAGTGAAATTATTCGTTAATTATTAGGTTTACGGCTAATCAAGTTCAGTACTTTTTTACTAAAAATTTAACGCTCTTCGATATTTTGGCATAAACAATATAGCTTTCTATTTAAAAAAACTAAGTTGATCTTCAAATCTCCGAAACGCCTCCACTTACAAAAAAATATATGCATTACATAATATATTCTGCCGAACCATACAATGTTTCTATAAAAAGTTTTTTCATACAATGTATACTTTAGAAGTTATTCGGGGTGAACAAGTTGCGTGGACCACCCTGTATAATAGACTGCGCTAGAAAGGGTGGACAGTAAGTGGAGTACCTTTCCTTTCTTTCTAATGGGGCTGTTGGTGGGGGATTCTCCTACGGCTGATTGTGAGTGGTAACATTATGCCGCGTACCCATCTGAGCATGCGTATCAAACCGTAATTTCTTGTTTAAAATTAAGAAAAATTTGTCATATGACGGAATCCATGTATCAGATGGCAGAATTGAAGATAACACCGATAAATAAATAAAACACTATGAAAATTTGTTATATTTATTTGTTCTTCCAGAAGTATACGAACAAATCTGAGTCACTACTGTAGTTCTTTCTCATATCTGATGGAGTAACCATAAATATTGTAGAAGACTGAGTAATATGCAACTGTTCAACCAAAAGTTTGTTATTAAAATTAATTTATTTACTTTACAAACCAACCAACGGAATTGTAGGCATGGCACGCGTTGTTGAACGAATAATAGGAAAGTATTGTTTAATGTAATTTGAAGTACCTATGTCTATGATTACAGTTACTCAGTGCATGAACTAATACTATTACACTTGGATAAAGTGTAATAATTTTCTGCGTCACTTAAAACGTAAAGTACCCATACATTTTTTTTAATTTGTTCTTTATAGTCACATTAACCTCTAACAGCAGGGTTATTATCGACTACTATTGCATTTCAAATTGTAATACTATGGTTCTTGGTATAGTTGTGCTCTGTTATTGGACAATTTAATTAAACGATACAACGATTAGGATTCAAATCGTACGTATACTTTGCAAGATGCAGACCAAAAGGAAATTTACAAAATTTGGCACAGGCAGCTTGGTTGCGGATTGCGGGAATACACACACTGCATGACGTTACACTCACCGACGCGTGACCCGCAGTTGCATCCGCATTTTCAATGGCGACCACGATCTCCTTGCGCGAAATTTCAATTCCACGCTCTAGATGCGTTCTCTGAAAATTAATACGTTCGAGAAATGTATCGTACACAAGATAATAAATGCGATACTTGGCACGGTATTTTACTGAACAGTCGGTAAAATATACACTGACAGAAAGCAAACGCTTATCTGTGGAAAGAATAACAACGATAATACTAACACGTTTTACACAATCATTCACATTGTGTAAACAATTTACGAGTAAAAGAAGTGAAAAGCCCAAAGGCAAATTGCTTATGGATTTATTTTAAGTGGATACTTCATTTAATTCTCTGGTTCCTATTCTTTAGGAGTCCTGCACTCTGTTTTCTTCGAAAATTTTTAGAAGCAATTACTTTTATTACAATTATATTGTTCATCAAAAACGTCCTATGTACGTCCGCAGGATGTACGTTCTGGACGTTCTGTACATTCGGACGATGTGTTGAAAAGTTCCATATGCCCCCGTTAAGATCTTTAAATGTCCTAGGCAGGTCCTATTTACAAAATGGAACGTCCTGAGGACGTCCTGTGTCAACATTCTCAGAACGTTTCCCGAATGTGTAAAAGTAACATTCCTTGTGCGTTTTAGGAACGTTTAAAGAGATTTTACAAAAGGTTTTGGTAATGTCTTAAAAGACGTATAAGAAACGTTTTCTAAATGTTTACAATTGCGGTTAGGTTTCATTCTGTGCAAAGTGACAGGAGTTAGGTTGGATTGAATAGTGTCTAATAAATAAAATATTAACTTTCCTGCAATTTCCGCAATTAGTAGAAATTAGATCTAGTTAGTTCCTGTTAATAAATAAAAGATTAAATTTCCTATAAGGAATTATAATGAAAATATAGGTCTGGGGATTATAATCCCCAAGTACATTATGTTTATTCCGATTTTCATAACAAAACTGTGATTCTGTGTTGATTAGAGACAGTTTAAGAAGAAACATGTTTTTTCAACTTTCTTGAATTTTTCGCACAAAACCCACTAGTGTTGTTACACTTCTCTGTTGATTCTCTAAAAAATGACACCTTGCCCATGGGGATCCATCACCTTGCACGGAATGACGCTGAGCCAAAATTACTACACGAAAACATCCGAAATTTGAATCCTACGAACATTCTTAAGACTTAAGAAACGGGCAGTCTTAAATAAGTTTAATTGTCAATGTATTAGGTCGTTCGAAAAATTCGTGCTGTTTCAGGCACCAATGTCTTTATTACCACGTTTACCAATAAAAAACTAGTTGTTTGATACAATGAACATATGTATACACACTGAACCCGAAATATATTTTGAATGTAAACTTCTGCTTTCTATGAAAGATACAAGAAACAAAGATTCCGGTACCCATAAAAGTATGAAGAAACCAATACCGAAAAAAAAATGTTGAGTGAGACATTTTACAGTTTTCATTTTGCGTTATAGTCTCAAGACGATCATTTCTTCGGGTCGTGGAAGAATTTCATGTCCGGAAAAGTATCCGAAAACAGAGAAGTCAGTCAAAGACTTAAAGTGATTTTTAATCACAAAGGTAAAGTCTTGTGTAACAGTTAAAATAGAACAAACGAACTATCACAAAATTGGAAGTAGAAGTGGGAACTACATTTACTAATTAAGTAAGATACAAAATAAAAAACATGTTTTTTCAACTTTCTTGAGGTTTTCGCAAAAAACCACTAGTGTCGTTACTCTTCTCTATTGATTCTCTAAAGACTGACACCTTGTTCATGGGATTCCATCACCTTGCACGGAATGGCATTGGCAAAAATACTGAACAAAACACTCTCAGATTTCTGTTATGGATGCACTTCACATAATAGTAATTTTCGAAAAATACTATTTCTATTACGAGATACTGTTCTACAACCGATATATTGTACATAAATACTTCGTTCCAAACAGATCGAAAATTTTCATTCAAACATAATAAATAATAATTTTCGAAAAACACCCAATTTTCTAAAAACATTTATATTTCTGTCAGATTGCACTGTTCAGCAACCGATGTACAGAAATACTTCATCGCAAACAAAACGAGAATTTGCATTAAAAGCAGTGTTTGCATATTCCGAGAGGAATCTGTCCCAGAGTGCAGCCTTTTATGAGATCGTTAGCGCCAGCTTCCTAGCGATATAAATGTTGGATACGAAAAAACCGTAGGCGGGTGGTTATTGAAACAGATGGCACTGTCGCGGTGCGACGGTCGTTTAACGGGGAAAAAATAGGATAAAAATGACGAACCGGCGATAAATGCGCAACTCCACTACTTTCCAGGCGGAGGACAATACCAGATTCCTCGCCGCGACGATTTATTGTCATCTGCGTAATCTTTGTTTCCACAACGCTCATGTCCACAAGGACTCGATCACGCTAACAAAGATGATCTTGAAACTTTTCATTGCTATACGTTCATTTTGTTGACGTTTGCTTTCAAGTCAGATTTATCGGATGCTACTGAACTGAAAGGGTTCCAATAGATTTGAAACAAGAAATAAATCTGAATAAATTTTCCGAAACTATTTGCTAGGTATATTGAATTCAGCACGATCAGATATCCCATAAATGTATAAAATCCAGAGTCGTACTTGTGTTACTAAACTGCGGATATTTCTATAAATTACCAGTTTAGTAAGCACAAAAATTCTGGATGCGCGTCGAAGAGAAGTATTAATGGTCTTAACGTTCATCAGGATAGAAAAGCTTCTAATGCTCCTTTATTGTTTCATAATTATAATGAGCAATATAATAATATATATAATAAATAACTGAAAATTTTATGTTACTATTTTACGAAGTAAACAAACTATATTATAAAAAGTTAAATATTTTTAAATTATTAATTTCAGTTATTCTGTATGGAGGGCTTCTGAGGATCCTCTGCATTATATCCCGATGAAGATTAATTCACGATTTTATTAAAGTCTAAATACCTTAAACCGCTTATAATATTTTATTTAAGTACCTAATTGTTTTGTTCTTCACAATCACTAATACAATGTATGTAAAAGGAAACTATACATTGTATCTAACTCGCAGTCTGTTAATCACGTATTCCTTGTCATAAGTACTTCCTGCGTTTAATTTATGAGAACCTGTCATTAAGCTTTCAGGTACAAATTTTCAACATTCACTGAATTATAAAATGTATCTGGTTTCTATATTTTCGAATATACGTGTAATTTCCCATAAATTATCCGAAACTATCTATGAAGTGTTTTGCGTTTCACTCTAAATAAAAAAAAAAATTATATAAATTTTTGACGTTTCGGCTTTTTGAGTAATTTGAAAGATGAATTTCCTAAGAAAAATTCATGCAACAACAAATTGAAATAAAAGTAAAGTTTGTCTGAATATTTACTTTACCAGGAAACATAAGTTCGCTTTAAATTCATTTAATGCGGTCATATACATATATATTTTTTTCGACATAATAACGTATCTGATAACAAAGCAAATGCATGAGAAGAATATTTTTTTGAATTTCATTAGTTCTCGATAAACGTCGTATAATAAAAGCAAAATACATACAATATAATTCTGTTAAGTATTTCTTTATAATAACGACAACAAACATATTGAACTGATATGAATAAATTATGTAGTGTGCATTATTAGAAACAGAATATCTGATAATTAATGGTTACTCCAATATCATGTTACATACTACTATTTAACAACATGTCATCATCCTTAACCTCTTCTTCAAAACACACTAATCACTCAATTAGTATTTCTGCATTTTGTCTTTAAGCACTGAAATAACCTTGAAAATTATTCTACCCAACATTAACGACTAAATTGTTCAGAATTTAGTATGGCGGCCACTATTATAACAACACTGCGTATAAGGAAGATAAGAGTAACATTATTTTAAAAAGCGTATCTGATAAATTTCTTCTTTCAAATTGAATGCATAATACATCCAGCATCGTTTAAAAAATAATCTGATTATTGTATTACATTCGGTGTCACGCCCTTTTCTTCCACGTATCGGTTAGCAAGTGGTTTACATCTCTAATGTGTAACACCGCTTTTGTCATTCAATTCCGGATACAAGATCGATTCGCTAACACCGGGAAAGTTATTCCTAACTTGTGATAGTTTACGAAGTCTTTCCCCTCCGTAGAAATGGAACAGAGGACGCAAGACGACGCTCAAGTTGTTAACGTCAATGAATGGACATGATTCTATTATAGATACCTGCAATCACTAAATTGAACGATAGTTTAAGGAAGTTGATGTTTACCTCAGAATTGACTAAATATGTGCAGGTTTCTATGCAGGATATTAAAAAGAATATCGTACAGAAAAGAAGATTTTTAGCAATCTTTGAAGGATTTTCAATTACAAAGGGAAATGAATTTGAATTAAAATTTAACCTTCATCGAATTTAAATTTTGATTTCATTGAAACTTTGCAGGGATGTATATTTAGAATTCTCCTAAATATACTAGACAGTTTTTAACGCGTGGGACAAATGGATGCAAGGATCCGTGTAATGAATATTCTATTGTTTCGTCAATCGCACGAAATAGACTTATCCTGAAGGATAAATATCATTCATCACGTTTCTCTTGCATCGACATTGTGTTTTGAATTCCCATTGATATTCATGTTCCTTGAGTAACTTTGCTCATTCTTAGACGGGGTCCCGGCATACAGTGCAGTAAAATATCATTGAAGTGACTTGGCTGAGAATCAAGAAGAAATAGAGGTTCCCCTGACAAGACGAATGGTACTATGTACGACAACTGACGTCATCCCATCTGGACGCTTTTGCCAATGATGGATTTTACATAAACGAATTTCAATTAATGCCGCGTTTTCAAGTCCACGTTGTGCAACTGATCGCTATTAGCTATAGATCCGACGACACCGAGAACGTTTTCATTCAATTCCCACGGTTTTAATCAATTTCACTCTTTGACTTCGGGTTTTCAATCTTGTGTATTCGAATGATTACATTTTAATTGAATTTTCATTGGGTCCAATTGACGTTTTATAGAGGAAATCTTAAATGTTTTTTCAATTAAATTCACAATTCACGCGTGGGATAGATTCTAGTAGAAGGCTCCGCATGGTACATAGGTCAGATATGTTTCAAACTGATATTTCCATATTGGCAGATAATTTTAATTATCGTTATTTTGTCTTATAGTATATCTGGCTTCACAACAATTTACTTACATATTACTTTTTGCAATATTGTCGATATTGGAAAGGGTTAACTGCTGTGATGCACTTAATGTTTCGAATAATTAACAACACTGTTTATGATATCTAGGGAAGTACAAATTTACAAAAGGTTGAGTCACGTTTGTTTGAACAAATTACGCATCAAACTGTGAATTTTATTCCAAATTAAGAAAAATTTGACACTAATGGGTACTAGATAATTATTTAAATAAAAAAATTTGAATATACCATGTTTTTAAGACGGACTAAAAAGTATAAAATAATTTTTCCTAGCCCCATACAGATTTCTAACCCAATACAGATAGTCCTGAAAATTTGTGATTGTGAATTTTTAATAGCTATGAAAATACTTGTAAGATTTAAAACGAAAAACGTGGGGCGCCAGATAATAGTAAGGAGTGTAGAGAGTAGCTGTCGTTGAGAAAACTCATACAACAGTTCATATCATTTGCAGTGCAATAAAATTGTTAGTGACTTAGGTGAACTATTCATACATCAATTATCTATTGCATGCGCCCCACGTTTTTCGCTTTAAATCTTACAAGTATTTTCATAGCTATTAGAAATTCACAATCACAAATTTTCAGGACTATCTGTATGGAGCTAGGAAAAATTATTTTATACTTTTAAATCCGTCTTAAAAACGTGGTATATTAAAAATTTTTTTTTATTTAAATAATTATTTTCTGCTTCTTAGTGTTGTGTGTGTGAAATTTTTCAATCGATTTTAAACATTTTCCATTTAGGGTTCCGTATGGAACCCTAACGAACAGACAGACAAGAAACCGAGTTAATATTGCATTGTCATCCAGTTCTGAGCTATGTTTAAAGTTTTAAGTCTCTAGCTCATCGGGAAGTTAGTTTAAAATGAATTGCAAAATTTGTACCGAACAGACAAATAGACAGACAAGAAAGCGAGTTAATAAAAACGTGGTAAAATAAAGACAACGAGGACACGTAAATATGAATTATACAAAAATTATTTCGAAATTATGTGAACGAATGCGTAAGTCACTGTGGGTGCTATTGATAAATAAAAAGTACAGCTAAACAGAAATATTTGTACAAAATATTCGAGATATAATATTATACAGGATGTCGGTCATTACATAATTCTTTTATTCTATCACGCACTAGAGGAAGAACTTATATTGAGAAATCAAATATAACTTATGCCGGTCAATATTTCATGAAACTTTCTACACTCCATTTTAAATTTAGAAGTTGAAGGCTGTAGTTCTCTAACTGCAAATATCTCGAAGCAACCGAATGTAGAAGTTTTTAGAATGTAGATTGGTCTGACTTGGATTTCTCGACAGCGATTGCAAAATCCAATGTAAGTCAACTATTCTCGATTGGATTTCATCAGAGCCTCTGAACTTTGGAATCCTTCGATTCGAGATTAGTTCAATTCGGTTATTTCGATTCTGAAATTATTTCATTCGAATCTAAAGTAGCGTCAAAAAGTACAGTACAATCTCGTTTATCTGAATATTGCTTAATTCAATTTTCGATTATGCGAATAATGTCATTTCAGTAAAGGTAGATCAATTTTATGATATAAAATGTAATATGTGCTATTGAAGAGAACGACAGAGATGGTAAAATGAATAAAGTAGATAAATGAATTTTAACCCTTTCGAGACTGATGGGACAATATATTCCAATTTTGAGTAAATGGAATTTATAAAGAAAAATACGTACTAGATATTCAGCTGCTAAAGTGGAAAAACGGACTAGAACAGTATATTTAAACTGTAAAGTTGGACTTTGTATTACATGCTTTACCCCTAACCATTTGTAATACTATAATCAATTACTTTATTCTATCGACCATTTTAATGAATGAACTTATTTCCCAGTTATCATAATTTTCCTGTCACAATTGGGACCTATGGTACATACGATTCCATTGTAAAGGACTAATATTCCATTTTCAAAACTATGCTCAACGTATTTTGTTCCTTCATATTTCAGATCAAATCCAGAAAACGAAGCATCAATGAATGCTTACTAGAGATGGCGTGAACTGCTACTTGTGAATTCGAGATTCGATCACGTTCGTTCCTAATCGCGGTGATTTTTCACAGTGATTTGCGATTTCTCGTGATCGTTTCTGATTGGTGGAGAAACCTAACAGTTCTTTACACGCGACACATAATCTGTATATTTTATATTAACGACATCAAAACAAAAATTCGAGTTATATCGTATAAAGTGAAGGAATAATTAGAAACAATGAAGAATAATACATGTTACCTAGCAAATCATTCTTTTAGAATTTCTTGTTTTTTCTACTGATTTTTACAAACACGAATAGTAATGTAATTCATCGTAAAATCATATTGAATACGTTTTTCTGTTTAAAGATCAAGGACTTACGATCGCAGTCAGTAAATTCACTCAAGATAAAAAAATCGCAATCACGGTCCTGAATGAAGTTAAATCACCGTTAGTGATTTTGCACGCCATCTCTAATGCTTACTCTGAATTGTACGTTATTGGCCCTTCCTGTGAACATACAAATTATTTATTGTTATTTTAATAACACAATATATAATTTTGCAGTGTGTCATTAATAAAAAAAATATTTAACACTATTATAGCCCTTGTTATATTATTTAGTTCATCGTTAAAGAAAAATTCGTAAAGGATCGAAAATACCTAAAATTCTTATACAGGGTGTCCCAAAATAGTTATAAGTCCTTGAAAGGGATGACTTCTGAGGTGATTTGAAACAAGTTTCTCCTTAGCGAAAAAGTTCTCCGAGGCTTTGTTAATGAGATATTAACAAAAAACCCCGACCATCCAGAGCGTGAATCTGCCGGCTGAGCTGCTGCGGTAACGTTGGCTACGCGCTATCGCGGGAGCTCATCTAGCAGACTCGCGCTCTGATTGGTTGGTGTTTCTCGTTAATATCTCGTTAACAAAGCCTCGGAGAACTTTTTTGCCAAGGAGAAACTTATTTCAAATCACCCCAGGAATTACTCCTTTCAAGGACTTACACCTAGTTTGGGACACCTTCTATAATACTGGAAAGTTGCTTTAGATGAAAATTGCATTGTTTCAAGGGAGAAATAATTTAGTGTCAGTTATAGATAGTCATGGAAAGGTCATATGAAAGTCAACCTTGTTACTTATAAAAACAAGTAAGATACTTTGAAATAACACTCCCTATTCTTAATAAATTCATCTCAGTCGTTCATTTCTTCCTCGCTGTGAAAATATTTACATGTCACTGACAATTCGTGTTCTGTTTGCAAGAATAATATACGCTAATTTACTCGACGTAACATTTAAGCTTCAGTCTCGCGTACACGTGGGCAAACAAAATCGCGTCGCCACGTTTGCAAAGCATTACTGTGCGCGTCGTCAAACGTGAATGCACGTTGTAACACAAATTTATTGCTAGGAATCTGCCTGCCTCGAATAATAATCTCGACTATAATGTCCGTATACAAGATGTTCCGTGGTGGAATCGATGAACTTCTTTAGCATATTGGCAGGTCATTTTGACTTGACGAGTCTATAAAAAATTGTAATGACAATAAATTACCATAATCACATTTTTCTAGTATATAATTCTTTTTCCTTTTGGTGTATTTTTTTATTTACATATGTCCCTAAACTTTTCCAAATTACTTGGCAACAAAGGAACTTCAGTAACAGAAAGATTTTTATTTATTTTTTTTAACGTTTCTAGTTTTTAGGTGACTTCATTGGAAGTATCAGGTAATTTGTTTTGTTTGCTACGTTTTGGTTCTTCAGGATGAAAGCATCCGATAATGGTTAATGTGCTTTGCCTAATGTTTCTGTATATCTTGAAAACTATTGGAAATGTACAAAATTATTACAATGAAAAATGCAATTACTTGCGCGTGGTCAGGATTAATGGAGTTAGAATTTTCTTTGTGAACAGCACCTTTGTATGAGTTACAAAATTATATTACTCAAAATGTGTTGAGTATAACACTATTCAGGTATTCCGATGTTTTAGTAAAGAAAATTCATCATCTCTCTGTAATATGTGTAGCTCCCATCCTGAACAAATTCATTGTTTTATATAATGTTTTTCTGTCGTATCGCCTCAATTGAGTCGGATATTATTTATGTTCCTTATACCTTAAGCTCCATAAATTTCACACAGCTTCTTCTGTTGTAATGCAATTCAGTTTTTAATGCAGATCAAGTACCGTATCGTCGCGCAAATTTTTCAACAGGATAAAGTAGTTTAAACTGAAGGTAAACTTTTAAACGACACTTTCAATATTGAAAGGAATTTCATTGAAAGTGTCAGTCTTTACGTCTTATCCCTGATGAGATCGTCTTTCCAAGCTTACTAAACTTTTCTCTGTTAATAGACATTATACTTTCTTTTCAAGTATGCCGAATATCATCTATACGTAAACTTTAATTATAATGATCAGTTCATTTAAATTGGCACATTTTATATCCATGTTACCTTCAATTCTAGAAAAACAAGTGCATGATTGAACACTGTTTTTACTCCTAGATCACTAACATATTTTATCCAAATTTTATCACGTTGCTAATATTTTTTATCAAAATCAATATTTTATACAATGTTTCTTATATAGTATAACTATGACAAATAATAATATATTATATAACTGTGATAAATAGATATGTCAAGTTTCGGTGTCTGAAGCAAATGAAACGGAAATAATACAAATACCCGAGCATAGTTAAAAAAACTGACATAGTATTGAAACAACAGAAATTTCGAAACAATATTAATCCATCATACATTTGGTTCCTCAGAATCTACATATACGAAGAAAGTAGGTAAATTTTTTTGTTAGAAACTTCTTCGCCTATATTTCACTTTTGTTTAAACATAACAGTATTTTTATGACTTAAATATTTATGTGAACCCTAATAAAACGTGAGAATATTGTACAATATTCGTTGAACATCGGCTCAATCGAAAATTCTAGTACACGCGGAGTGTGATTCCGCGAGCAAAAATAAACTGAAAATATGCAATAAAATTTATTTACATGATCCTTCCTGTTCGATAAAACCTGCTTGACAAAATTCATCAAGCACGCGAGTAATTGAATGCGAGTTGACGAACGTGTTCGTTCGTTCTATACCTACGTTATTGTTTACAAACGTCAACTGTAGTATGTAACTACTTGTTTCTCATAAAAAGTTGATATTTGAACATGAAACGATCAATGTTAAACTAACACTACTGTACTGTCATCACTAAATAGCGGAAATTTATGCGACTGTCTATTTTCGTACATAATTTTATGGATGCCAGATTCAATAATGAAATTTATTACTTCAATTATGGCACACAAGTGTATTAGTAATACAATAAAAGTGTTGAAAATCTTTCTCAGAGTTCTTGTCAGATTCTATGTTGCACATTTACATGCGTCACAAATGTATGATATCCAAAGAATAATAATTAATTCATGAAACAAGTAGGAACAGTAGTGAATGGAAATACGTGTTGTCTCGATTGTATTCAATGGCACAAATAGCGACAGTCTGGATAAAATAGCGATGAGGGTCAGACAACGAGAGTAGATAATTGGTGATATGTTTAGGATGGTAAACTAGAGATTAAATAAAACAACAGAGAATTAATTGGAATCGATCATTTCAAGCAAGTAGCATATAAAAAGTTGATTGCCAATAAAAGCGCAGTTGAAAATAAGTTTTGCACAGTAAAGTAAATTTTGACGATCATGAAAGTGCAGATTTGTGTATCATATACTAGTTCAAGATAAATTTTATATCTGAATTACATGTTAATCCTATTTGTGAACATAACTTACTGACAGTAATTTATATGAATTACTTGACTTACTCATGTCGTTTAGAGCCATTATATTTTACAGTCAGCCGTGTATTTTACTAGGATGGCACGCAATTACGTGAACAAATTAAACAGACGAGTTTGATCGTATAATGCTTTTATAGCTGCAATGCACGATGTAGGAGAGGGACTATGAGCTATACAGGGTGTTCAAAAAAAAGAATCTAAGTTTTTAGGCGCTTATAGTGCTCATCAAATGGTGTAAAAGATATCTAATTTAGACCCTAAAATAAATCCTATCGAAGAAAAATACAAAAGTTTTATTTTACCTTTTTTTGGAACATCCTGTATAAATTCTCCTTTGGAGGACTGGATTGAATGTTTCAAGTCTGTACACGGGTGGCATGAATGTTGCACCAATTACAACAAAGTTGGCCTCTTAAAATCTCATAGTTGTGTTTACTAATTAATATAATCATCTCATTGTAATAAGTTGGCCATCACATCAAATGGTTGAATAAGCCTACGAATTTATTCAGTATTAGTATTTCATTTTTTGTTGCTAAAGATAACTTTCGAATTACCTAATTTTATATTGATAGTGTTATTGAAACACATAAAATTGAGGTGAATAAAATGTTATTTTTCTCGTATCCGAAATAAAAATAATACACCTGTGTTTGCAAAACACTAGAACTACCAAAGCAGTTAAAATGACTGGTTAGTACATTCTTATAACGATGAATAAAATGTTACAACAATGTATGTTCTCAGATCTTTCACAATTTTCATTACAATATAAAAATGAAGACATAAGTTAATTTCTAACTTTGAATATTTCCGAAAGTTTGTCATGTTTAAAACGATATACGATTGTTTTCTGTGGTCTAATGTGTATATCATTATATTACTCTGACCTCCCCTACTTAATAAATTTCCAAAACCGATTTCTTTGAAAATGAAATCTCGTATCATAAAAAATTTATATCACATTTTCGACTATGATTTCCATGTCAAGAATCGTTTTCTCCCTAATCGTGCCACGGTTTCAGACCCAACCTGTGCAAACTGCCGTAAAATCAACGACCCCATTTCGTGCTGCCGTTAGTCGACAGTTTACCCGAGGAACTTCTAAGTATTCGTAGGAACTTGACTAGCTCCTTAATTGACTTACGACCATCGTCCGCCGGCTGGGGAGTCGAAACAATTTCAGGGACCATAACTTCCTCGTTACGACAATTCGGGAAAGGCAAGAGACTTGACTTTGAATTTCCTGTAGATAGTTGTCTGTACGTTGGAAAAGATACAATCTGGGAGTGTGTGTTTGCCTGCTCGTAAACCTAACGACGATAAAGTTGAATAGCGTAATCAAGTTACAGCAAAGCCGATCGAAGTGTCGGGCGTTTCACCATACTAATTCGTTGCAGATTGGTTTAGAGCTATTCATGAAGAAATATTAGTAACGTTGGCTTGCAGTTTTCTCTTTAAAACCTAATAACGGAAATTCAACGAAAATCAATTGCATCGTGTTTAACACTAGAACTATCAAACCAGTTAAAATGACTAGTTAGTAGGTACACTTTCATGGCGATGATTAAAAAGTTATAATAATGATTTTTCCCAGATCTGTCACAACTTTTATTGCAATATGTAGGGAAGGAATTAGTTTATTTATAAATTTGTATATTTTCAAAAATTTGTAAAGCATTATACTGGTCTGAATTAGATAGAGCTAGTTAAAAAACCAACTAGTAGAATAAATATTTACTTATTTCGTCGTTGAATTCCAGGAAAAGTACGCGGTGACAATAATGATACCTTTTTTCTTGAACCGTTTCTAACCAACTCTGAATTCCTTTTTGATGAACTGTCTCTAATCAACTTTGAAGTTGATTCAAACAGTTCAAGCATTTTTATTTTTCATAACTTTTTAATAACCAATGATCGGCGGTTTAAACCTTTTGAATGTTAGTCAGGAGGGTGATCTTGATAAGCATATGTCAAGGTCAGAGTTATAGGGTCCATACCCGAAAGGACCCACGTCCTTTTCGTAAGTTTATCCTAGTATGCAATAAACGAACTTCGTTATTATTTTAAAACATTATGATCGTTCTCAAAAATTTTGGAATAAATTCCTCGTGACAGTACCTTCTCCAAATTAACAATTAATGTTTCTTCCTCGAAGAAATTGCAACTTAAAGTTAAGCGGTGCATGAAAACCATATTTTCCTCGATGCACGAAGGCAGTGGAAGTAATAGATTCAGTTTCTGTATACAGTATTCCTTTTTAGTGCTTTACTGAAAACTTTCCTAGTGGTATTTAAGTGAGTGTCTTGACACACTGATGTTTGGAACAGATTTTACGCGATGTATTTACGAACATTTTTGTCCATATTCGCGAAGAGAAAGTTTCCTGAATTGTGCAAAGCATTTCCTTTTCACTCGTTCATAATTCATAAACTGCATAAACTTCGTTGGTTCATAGTTTGACGACCATTTAAATACCATTAACCTATATCACACCAATATTTCAATTCGAACATTTATGCACATTCCTTCGAGGAAAATTTAGAGCATTATTATTTAAATGTTTTGTATTTTGTAGCTACGGAAGAATATTTGCCAAGGAATCTTTGGACGTTAAGATTAATATTCTTTTTTATTGATTTTCATAAAAATAGCGACTCGAACAGAGGATGTAATAATAGCCGCAAGCCTCCGGAAAGCTGTAGTATCTGAAATGGAAGCGTTCAAGGTGAAGTGTCCTACGGTAAAATCAAAATGTCCGTAATTGTGCCTCAGAGGGATAACTTTTTCCTTCATGTTTTCCTATTGGCTGTTTTCTTTCTCCGCACGGTGTACTCGCCACTCGTAATCTCATTTTTGTTGTTACAGTCGCTTGAAGCACTTCTTCGTCCTTGTTCGTTCCTTTTATTATGTTGCCACAACGTATCTGCACGACTTTCATTTACAGATGAAACCGCAAGTTGCATTTTTTATTTTACGGCAACTATATTTTGTTATTGTGTTCCATCATATTGATCTATGCAATAATTCCTTATTTCTTTCGTTGAGAACCTTTTCACTTATATTTTTATCTTTGTTTCTTCTAGTCATCTCGTTACCACAGCGTCTAAATAAATTTTCATTTCCAGATGTAACACGTATTCTTCTACAATGTACATATATTTTGCATACTTAATCTATGTTGAATTTAACAACACACTTAACAACACAAAATTTAACAACACAGTTAATGTACTCTAGATTAAATTGAGAAATTAAATATAATGGGTGGTGAAATAATTATACACTTTCTTAGTACATATAATATATATATATACTATATGGATGATATATATACATATATGGATATATAAACTAATTCTTTTGTATTCTTCTTTCTTTTTAAACGTTTCAGAACTGTTCCAGAAGTTGTGTAATGAATGCCAAATTGATTGTAAATGGAAAACTGAACTCAATCGATAAAATCAAGTTTTCCTGTACAAAGCTATGTTTTCGAGAAAATCTAATTTGGAAAATCAAGTACTGTCTCCTTTCTAAACATGGCTGCTAATTTGCCTCTTTGGTATACTACTTTTCCTTCTAAATTATAGTGCTAATTTTGTTCATGTATATCTATAACATACTCCAACAAGGAAAATTAAACTGGTATCTCTGACAAAATTCATTAAAATCTTTATTTTATTTAGAAGCCAATGAAATGCAATTCTGCCAAAATCTGCATTTATAGGATGACCTAATGCATATTTATAATTACTCTTCTTTATCCAGCAATTTATATGAAATTACTTTGTATAATAAATAATAAGACAATAATTTTCATATTCAATCTTATTGTGAAATTGATTCTCTACCTTAATTAATTTTAGTGTTAAACATAATTAATTTCATTATTATGTTAGGTAGTACCTTGAAAAGAGTATAGTATACTGTGTAATTTTGCAACGTAGAAAGGAGCTATATAAGTTAATGTAAGAGAATATTGCCTTTGTCGACGACGTGTATTGCGATGGATCTTCGAAACGCGCCTCGTGCTCCTTGGGTGTGCGGCACTGTCGTTGGCGGCGACGTTGCGCGCGGCAACTTCGAAATAAGCGCGCTTTGATTTTGGGACTGCGGCTGCGAGGATTCCCGAAAAGCGATCCTCGTGCACGTGGCGTCGATCTTGATGGTCACATGACTTTCTAGATGTATATATATATATACCTCATATATATATATACCTTCTTAGGTAGCCCTCAATAGAAGGCAGAGTGTTCGCCCGACTGTTGAAGACGACATATCGTTTATTAAATTCAATTTTAACCCTCCGAGCACAAAAACATGGTCACCGGTCCCTATGTCATTTCTGACCCCACACCGATATTCTACTACTACACAGCGACGTCGAGGCTCGAGCTCGAGGCCCTCACCGATATTACTACGCACTGGCGGTTGCTCGAGCTCGAGCCACCGTCACCATGTATACAATGTAATGATTAGCTGGTTCCACATTACATTTGGATTTTCGTGGTTCTTATTACACTAAGTAGAATAAAAATCTCGTGAATTATAAAACAAATTATATTTATTAGTCAATACTTCTGCGGCGTCTTGGCTCGGCCGTTCGCATGTAAACAAACATCGGTCGCTATGCGATTTACACGACAGCTCCATCACTGCGTACGTGTCGCTCTCGAGACCGTGTGTCCTCACTCCTGACTCTGCACTGTGTGCATGTCGCTCTCGCGAACGCGTGACTCAGGGACCGTGCTTGGAGGGTTAAATATTACGACGCCGTGAATTCATTGCTAAGCCATCGTAAAAAGACCATCCCAACAATACCTTACATTAATGATATTCATTCATAAAAGTGACATTCATCAAATAGACCTACCAATAAAATAGTTCATCTCATCTACAACGATCTAATATGACATTTTGATAGATTAAATATAATAAATTGAATTATTTTATGAACGAAACTAAAGAATAGTAGTATTTAAACGTTCAATCACTGAATTAAGAAAAATGCCTATTTACCTTAAAACGTGATGAGACGTTCCTTCGTGTCTTCGATCTTCTGACACCGACGAGGTATAGGATAGACCTATCATCTTATGGGATTTCGTGTCTCATGTTCTGAATTACTGATAGTGTAAAAAGTCAGGGATTTTCTGCTGCCCTCTACGTTATGAGAACGGTGAACTTGTGAACTACGTTAAATCCATTCAAGCTCAACTAGTCTAACTTTTACAGTGTTGTCGAGTCTAAAGTACAATGTTGTCAGATCATGAGTGTTCGATACGTCGGAAAATCATCGAAGGGCCATGGTCGTGAACGGATTGTCTTCCGTCCGTTCACTGTAAAGTAGACGTATTAGAAAGGAGTCTTGGGCTCCTGTCCCGAGGGACCTATTGGTTTTTTTTCGTGTACAAAAAAGTTATTGCGCTTAATATTGTTTTTATGAATATGTATATATATTATTATGTACATTTGAGTAAATTATTTTATTATTCCATTGTTATTACAACAGTTTAACAGTGACAACGAACGCATGTATATTTTCAAATATCGGACTAACAGTATACTTTTATTCTATATTATTACATATAAGTGAGTAATACGTATCAAAAACGTAATCGAAACACAGATTTTTATTACATCACAAACATCGCAAAAAAGATATTTCGTTATATTGACATTTGTAATAATTATGGATGTTGCGGGGAAATCTATTGACATTATGGAACATGTAACGAAATATCACTGTAACACTTAAAAAAGTTTTAAAGTTCCATTTATATCATTGTCCTGTGAAAATGTTCATACTTCCAGCAGCATTCATATTCCAATCAAAGAATTTACAGAATAAGGAAAAGGAATCTAAAGTAATTTTCAGTAGTTCCATACATCTTTATCTCGAATAATTTTCTAAAACATTCAAAGTACTAGACATTTTTACACTTTGAATCTCATATCGATTTCTAAAATAATCCTAGTTCGATGTAATATAGAACGTGGTTTTATGAGATAGATTCGAAGTTCGCAGCGATTAGCTCGATATTGTCTTCAGTTTACAGTTATTTACCGATGACAATACCGATTGCCCAGGCCTCACCACGAGGAGGTTGCTGCGAGTTGAGGCCCAAGGCAGTTAGATGGAATCACAAGTTCCACATCTACATACCTTTCACAATAAACCTTATAAATAACTTAAATCTTAACTATGTAATACTATCGGTACTAAAATCCCCCGGCGGATGACTTCTTTCTTGAGCCTAAACCTATAAAAAAACTAAGTTCCCTCGTCGGTTGTCTTCGTTCTTCAGCTTAGAACTAATATTATCTTAATATTCTAATTAATACGAATTAATGCAATTAATACGAAATAACTTAAACTAAACACAACGTAGTCGCTAATACTCAAACGAAAGAGTTAGACGGAATGACAAAAGTTCCATCGATCATTTCGTTTACGCACCTAATATTCTATATACCAAGCAGTTATTAAGTCTACGATGAACCACGTTAAACTACAGTATGAACAAGTATCGCGATGCAAGTGTTGTCGCCAGAACCTGGTTTAAGAAAATAGGAAAGACGGGCGACACCTCGCTAACCCGGATCCATCTTTTACTGCCATGGAGCTTTGGGCTGGTCACCTGCGTACCAGACCCGAACCAAAGGAGTACACAAGCATGGTAGTGCAAGCGAGATTCTCTGTTTACGGAGCAGACTCCCATCTACTCCGTGCCCTTGCACGCACGAGTCTTTCTCCAAATCCTACTTACTCCGAGGGATAGGCAAACAGTCTTAGTGTACAGACCCACTGCCCGTACCCTAGGTACAGACCCACTGCCCGTACCCCAAGTCTGTGTAGAGAATCAACGAGCAAAATGAATTAATAATAACTTGGTATGCACAATGGATGGTCACAATTTAAGTCTATTAATAGATAGACTAAAATTAATAATAAACGATGTGATGATGAATATGAATATAACAATGAGTATCGAATTATGATTTAAGTTTAACTTACAGTAACTTAACGCAGTGGTAAACGCTTTGAGGATGTAGACGTTGATCGATATCTTCTTTCGATGGAATAACTGTTCGGAAAAATATTTTTCATTATACAATACACATAGAATACATAATATGCACAGTAAATAAATCACAGTATAGAAATCACAGTAAATGAATCACAGTACATAAGAGGATAAATATCGAAGTCAATGGTTCTCGAAAATCTGTAACATACAAGGGATTAGTAACAAGAGAGGGGACACAACAATATGCACAATAAATAAATTAATAATATGCACAGTAAATAAATCACAGTATAGAAATCACAGTAAATAAATCACAGTATAGAAATCACAGTATAGAAATCACAATAAATAAATCACAGTAAATGAATCATAGTACATAAAAAGATAATTATCGAAGCTAATGGTTCTCGAACATTTGTAACATACAAGGGATTATGTAGTAACAAGAGAGGGGACACAACAATATGCACAGTAAATAGATTAATAATATGCACAGTAAATAAATTAACAATATGCACAGTCGATAACAGGTTCCTTTATACGGTTGTTGTCGAATGCCTGCAACACAGAATGGGTTAGTAACAAAAGAAAGGACGAGTACGAGACGCGCGCCCACCCTCCGCAACGGCTCACGAGAAAGTGAGGAAGCTAACGCCGTTATGTATTGGGCGTACGTAGGTTATTATGCAACAGCTAGTTTTTTTGTTACGTGTGTTCGAGTTAAATTGTTTTTACCGGCTTGAACGACCTTCCTCCTTGAACGACCCAAACACCAGATAGTACGGCCAGGTACGCAACGTCACTAGCGCGTTGGACCGACGGAGAGCACCGATATCGTGGCACGCTCTACCGTACTCTCCCGCTCGCACACCTCCCCTATAGATCTCCGAAATTCTTCGGCACGCGTTAACACCGACAAAGAGCACCGATACCGCGGCTCGCTCTATCGCTCTCGCTCGCACGCCGTAACGTCACCCGATTCCCGGAATCCCGCGGTTACGAGATGGCTCATTACGGTAAGGCATTCCCGCAAGGGAAATTGTAAGCCGCCGGCCAAAAGGTAGATTTAATAAATTATTTATGAAACTACATCTATTCTGAATTTATCTGTTACAAATATACAAATCTAAAGCAAGATATAAAAACGAATAAAACAAGAACATGTAAAAAGTAACATTAGTAAAATGTCCATTAACGATGCATTTAGAATAAATTGTCTTGTAGTTAAGTGAAAAAATATACATATACTTTTCCGTTTCATGTTTCATGACTGTCATTTTTATCCCTTAACCTTAAACTGAAGCAACGGATATTTTTATTCTCGTGAAATCATATAGATACACGTAATATGAATGGCATATATAACACTTCATTTGTGCTAATAATACTCAGAATTCATGCTTTATCGGTAACGTCGGGTATTGACACTAAAATGGTAACAGGGCTACGTAGCCCTATGAACGTGGGACCGAAAAAAGCATTGGATGATAGGTCTATTCTATACCTAGTCGGTGCTTCTGATTTGTTTACACAGGTAGACAATTCGCAGCGGTTTCGGCCAATAAACTCCGATGAAGCTCGGAAGTACGGTAAATTGATGCTGTTACGCACCGGTAACAACTATTGACCGAAACTGCACAGTTGCATCTAATTATCAGAGTATTCGGAACAGGCTATATTCGACGAGCTCTTAGACTAATTAGTATAATGTACAGACTGTACTTAAAGCTGTATCGGGGGTACACATTGCACAAAGTGGTTTCCACTCGTTCCATGTCACTCGCTCGACATGTGCGCTACTGGTCATAAGTACTAAATCGTGCTGGAATTTATTAACTTTGCAAGTGTGTTATCGGCGCAGAACGAAGTTACAGTATTTAGCATCATGAAAGGTATTGCGTTCGACTGTTTCGTCAATTATATATTTTCGCAACAGTCGATTAGCAATAGAAATAACGAAGTTTCATGCGAAGTTGGCATAATAGGATCTACAGAGGGTCCAAGTCAATTTGAAATAAAAAAATCTTTTTGTTACTGTCGATTAAAAGATGTTTCCTTATCATTTATTATATTCTCATTATTAAATGTACTTTTTTGTAATTTACTACTTTCTTGATTGTTGTACATATTTTCTTAGTGAGATATAGTACCTACCTATAAATTCAACGTTTCTTCCAATTCTTGTTGAGGACTATGATGTCATCGAATGATGACAAACGTCATTATAGGGCGGCAAGCTTTTCATTTTGTTATCACGAAACACTCAATTTAGGAACAAATTTTAATTTTAGTTAATTATTCATTAGCTATAGTAGGAATATATTTGTCTTGCAATTGATATCAAGAATAACACGTTACTGATCAGTTTGTTGAACGGAACTATATAAGTTTTGTTATTATCGTATGAAAATTGACGTCTTAATACGTACATAAATATATTACAGAACCGCAGTAAACAACTAAAGTTAAGATCCAAGTTTCCGTTATTTGCATAAGTATTTTAACTGTTCCGGGATTTAAAGATTTAATGCAGGTATGTCTATATACAGGGTGTAACAAAAATGTTGTCCAACCCGGAAATGGGGCACTCGGGGAGTGAATTGAAACAAGTTTTTCCTTAGCAACAATGTAATCTGAGGCTTCGTTACCGAGATATTCACGAAAAACCCCGACCAATCAGAGCGCGAGTTTGCCAGCTGAGTTCCCGCTCTAGCGGTGACTACGCGCTGCGACTGGTAGGCAGCGTTACCGCGGGAACTCGGCTGTCAAACTCGCGCTCTGATTGGTCGCGGTTTTTCGTTAATATCTCGGTAACGAAGCCTCAGATTACATTGTTTCTAAGGAAAAACATGTTCCAATTCACCCCCCGAGTGCCCCATTTCCGGGTCGGACAATATTTTTGTTACACCCTGTATAGTACATTAAAATTCTTCCTGATATTTACAGATTAATCGTCGCCAAAATGTTTTCGTTCGTAACTCGTGAATAATCCAATGCCACAACGCGATATCGTGTGTTATTCCTCAGGAATACGATGAATAGAATGTGTGTCAGTAAACACAATGCGTTTGCACTCCAGGTTTGTCGTTTTGTTGGAATGTACACCGCACACCGAAAGGCGAACGGTGAGATAGGAGAATTCTTTGAGAGACCAAAGATATTAGGACGAGCAACGTGGTGGAAATTTCGTCTACACTTCGAAAGATACGCGACACGGCGGGAAAAGGGCGACAATGCTTGCGTTGTCAAAGTTCAAACATGACAGAACGTGGGGGAGGGTGGTGGGGGTAACCTTTTGCTAACCAAAGGTGGCTTTCTCCTAACCCCATCGCGATCCAATCGATACCATAGACTGCATACCGTTGGTCCCTCCTTCCATCGCAAGATAATGGTTCCGCATAGTGTTGCATCAATGCGTGGTTAAGCTGCTAATAACCAAGATCTCCCTCTTTGGACGGATAGAAGCGTTACTAGCCGCAAAATAGTGATATTGACAACTAATGTACAACGATTTCTGAAAGACGGCCAATCATCTTCAGATTGCGTATACAAATGAGTGACGAACGAGAAATCATTGATTTGTTTACTTGAATTTATGGATGATAGAAAACTTTATTTCACCAATTGATTGGTTGAGAATTATAGTGGTGTAAGTTACACGCGTGCTATTTCCCGTAAAATAGTGTTTCGTGTTTACTGTTTTAAAAAACGTCGTACACGTAACTATACTGACAAAATACATAAAATCCGCAATCTACCTTCAAAAGAAACTAATTTTTATACATTTATGTTGACAAGGGTATCACCAATAATTCCGAGTCCTGTTTATACAAAATTTTATTATCGACCAGAACCGATACTGCTCAGCCTTTCGAGGGATAATCTCGAACATTTTTTATTGGAATCAGTTTCAATCAGTCGAATACAGATTTTTTATATTTACAGCATATGTAAATGTTGCGAACACAATGACAATGAAAATTAAACACTGATTCTCATATTTTTATTTTACTTTTAGCCTGATGAAAACGTTATTAGGAGAAATAAACTTATTTGTATTTTATGTTTTCTAGAACAATTTATTTTATATAGCTCATACCGGAATTTGTATTACATACACTTCAGAATTCATCTTAGAAGAACTGAATGTAGTTATTGAATAACTTGAATGCACAAAAAACAAGAGTACGTTTGAAGAATTTAAATATTTCATTTATTATTTTATTTATGTATACAATGTTCATCAATTAAAGTTGCTACTATGGTAATTTTAACATAGGAACATTCCTTTATGTATAATTACAGTTAATTATAAATGGAAAATGCAACGTACATTTGTATACACTTACGATTTTTAATTAAAGTCAATATGAAAACTCCGTATCTGCGTGTGCATGAGTGAAAAACATAGATCACTAGAAATTTATTTTAGCAGCGAAACTTATTTCCGTACTTAATTCTTTCATGTTACATTCACTTACATAACAAGAGAGTACAAACTAATCCTTTCTAATCTTAACCCAGTAATTATTTATAATTATCCACAAATAAATCATCCCCTATCTTTTTATAATTAGAACATTCAGCAATAATGATTAATTATTCAAAGACAAATTCTCAACACTTCGGTAGTATTCTGTGAAACATATTCTTTTCTAGTTAAAAATATATAATCGATTAAAATATGTATAAAATGTAACACGAAATTATTTTAATTCTAAGGCAAGGAGTATTCACATATGTATATGAGACAAATATTCGTGCAAAATAACAAAATAACTGAATAGCAAAATAAAACAAATTCTACGTTTAAAAAGTGCGATTTATGTAACAAAGTACAATGATTAGTTTAAGAATAAAGTGCACGTGCGCAGGAAAAAAGTTTTAGCACAGAGGGATTGCATTGATTAAACCCCTTCGGACGTACTGCTTCTACACTATCACAGTCTCCAATCAGGAAGGAACTGCATTTCACCCAATCCCTTGAATCGCCCATATAACCGTCAGAAAAGAGCTTAGGGGAGTCAAAGTTTTGCGTTTGCTAATGGAGAAATTACTTATTCGCATTCGAAGAACTTTGTCGAAAGCTTTTATCGTATAATAATCATGGTACATTGGATTCCGAGATTGAAACCTGGCCATTCGTGAAATAAAAAATTCTTTGCGTATGATTCACATTAAGATCACATAAAATTGTGCATACGAAGTGTAATGTTTAATATTGCGGTAACCGTGAATCCTTCGAATATTTAAGGTAAAGAAATCTCTATATTAAATAGTAATCATTATTTTTAATATATAAATTAATAATTATTAATAATCATTAGTTTCAAATAAATATAGTAAGGAGTTTCAGTGTCATACGTTTTTATCGTATCACTAGATTCCAGGTAAATTATATTCGAATCTAAGAAAACAAAACACTTTAATTTGGCTTATCAATAACATTATTTCTGACAAAACTGTAGTACTATTCTTTGAAAGCGTTAAATGATTGGAATTTAACATCACATTCCCGAAAAATTTTTATTTCGTTTCTGTTACCAGTTTCTGACCTTTATAGTATAATTTTACTTTTCATTTCGAACTTTTCTTACATTTTCTGTAAGTGTGCTTGTACAAGCAACAAACATACTATTGTTGTAAAAATAACACGACATTTTGACATACAGACAATTTTGTCCCTTTCTATTGATACAATTAGAGGAATCACCAACCGTCACATCTGTACAGTTAAGAAAGTTATATGAATTCTTCATTCTCTTTCATGATTCGATAAACTCATAAACGAATTATGAACCTTAAGAAAACTTTAATGCGCTGGATTTTATTGTCACACCTATATAAAATATTAAAATCTTCTGGTGACTTCATACAATGATCCTAGAGTTATTTTCTTCTTTTTCCATGCCTTAACTGGTGTGTGATTAAGTTAGAACAATTTATGAAGTAACAATACCTGAAACATGAACCTTACCGTAGCAACGTATTATTTTTGTAAACAGTTCTCCATGTTAGCTTACACCGTGAAGCAGTGAGGCTCGTTACAGCACAATCTTTTACACGCATTTATCACGATGGCTCACGTTTACCGTATAAATTGTGCACTGTGAAGAATAGCAGCTCCGATAGGGAATCTTTGCATGCATACAAATGGTTTTCATATAAAACACTTCTGAATAGTAGCACGTTACCGATAAGTACCCAGCGGTTTTCTCATTTATCTTACTACCTGCTGGTAAACTTTATGCATAAATATTCGTACAACAATAAGTAGTTTCACCGTGTACAGTAAACATTCGTTTCCCGCACTAGTCGGGGCTGTAGAGGGCCAGAATTCGAAGAACCGTGCAGGAATCGGTGACCAGTTACCCGAGCGCTTTCCCCACCACTCGGCCGTTCAGTCGTGCGAAGCAACTACATATAGGGTGGGTTGGATATGCGCACTTTACGGTTATATTAATTATCTCCGTTATTTTTAGAGATATCAGAAAAGTTTATTCACAGAAATTGTTCAGTATGAGGGCTATTACTTAGCAGTAACAAGTTTTCCGTAGGTGGAGTATCTTCTAAGTTTTCAAAGTTAATTATGTTATTTTTATTAATGATATTGAAATATCGTGGAATAAAATACTTTTATCAGATAAATCGATACTTCCAAACATTCTGCGTAATAAAGTATTAAGGTATTATGTGAAAAAGGTAATAATTCGTGACACATTTTAGTGGAAAATGTCTAGCTTGGTTCGCATCTTTTACCCATTACGTGTGATCCGCGAGACAAGAAGCAATCAAACTGCCACTAATATTCATTGCACCAATAAAAATATTATTAAAACAGTATTATATATATTTCGCTTTCTGTGATGAGATATGTGTGTTAAACGCGACACCGTATGTGTTCCGGCCTGGGCGTGCTGAGCGACAGAATAGGGTACGTCCACGTGTGTGAGAGATACGCGTGAGCAAGGTGCGTGGCTTCCGTGCAGACAACGGTAGCGCAGGAAACGAATGTCTACTGTAACAACTGGCTGATTATTCAAATCTTTATTAATCATCTTGTTTTTAAGGCTAGGTTAAACTGATAATTTCAACAAATTAACTCTGAAAAACAAAGAAGGGAGGACTATTTCATTTAAATGTCCATATTTTATCATTTTTTGTAAGTTTTATTTTACGAAACTTTTCAATTACTGATAAGTGATCAGTCTGTTTTCAGTTTCTGAAAGACAAAAATATATGTACTGAATGTGGTTTCATATATAATATTTATTCAGAATAATACTTATGTAGAACCATCTATTGTATAAAGGGAAGCACAGATGAATGTGCTAGCAACGACAATTATTGTAAAGTAATAAGAAGTATATATGCATACTAGAAGTTCATTGGTGAAAATGAACTGGAGAAACAATGGTAAAAGTTATGGTTACAACACCTGGATTTACGAGGTAGATTACTAGTGGAATTTATTTTTATAATCTACATTACAATGTACATAATCTAATTGAATATATTAGTATAATGCTGTATATAGTTAGAGGAATCGCTATCGTGTGCGGTTCTATTGATCAATCTAATCCAACGAAACGATATAAACGCTCATAATTTTGATAAATCGACACCATTTGCGTAGAATACTAACACATTGTTTCATTTCCTTATAACAATTTTAAGCAGTTTCGCGTGGTATTGACACACACAAGATCCTCTAAACATTTTGAACAGTATATTTAATTGATAGTGTATATCCATCAAATTTTTAAATCTTATTCTGAAATCGGTGGACCGTAAAGCTTCATACGAATAGATTGTTTTATATATTATCGATTCGTGTTTGCAGGAAAACTCACTTGCCACTCGATTGTATCACGAAAAAGCCTCTCAAGGTGACAGTAATCTTTGGTACAATATTTGTCTTGAAATCTGAATTTCAACATCTGACATATTCTTCCACTTTTTTTGCTAATATAAATATTCTTCGCAAAAGTCCGTTTTCTCATTGAAAATTTGTTAAGGACGCAAAATTATAAGGTACGCAGGAAATACATATACCACCGATTACCATTTCAGTCAATATTATGAGACTGTGGACGTTTATGCATTTATACCAACTTCTAACTTGGAAAGTACAATAAAATAATGGTTTTAATAAAGTTTAATGATATCTATGTCTTATAATTAATGTAGTAAAGCCTCTAGTACCTACAGAATTCAAAATTCTACTCTGCTTTAATTTGTAAGTATTAGTAATCTGAAATTGCGACCTTACATAAACTTCCACAGTCTAACTACATGTAATACTACCAACTCTAATTTCCGTCAATATATAACGACGTAAATTCTACATATCCTTCAATTAAAGTAGAAGCAACAGGAACTCCTTTGTATTCAAACGACGATTTATATCCCACCAACCAATACTATTAACTAGAAAAAATTGTTATTTCTGTATAAAGTTAAATAATAAAATATTTATAGTAAATGTTATACAATAATTTGTACTTTGGCTAATAATACGTCCATTCGAGAGTATTTTCCACGGACTCCGATAATTGTTGTTTTTGTTTACACTCCCGTCTGAAGCTTCATTAATTGCATCCCTCCACCTGAAAGTTTACACAACCGATTTATTGCGGAATAAAAGCGGCTGCTGGGATAAAATCAATCCCAACGCGTCGAATCCCGTTCCAAGATCCTTCATGGTAACATTCCGACCAATTACAATTATTTAGATTGGCTTGAAGACATCGTATAAAGTTCCTCTTAAATAGGCAAATCCATTTCAAATTCACTACAATACTCTATTTTACCATTAGTTGAGTTGCTTTTATTGAAAAAATTAAGGTGCTTATTATTGTAATCAAGTTACATAATCATAAACGACAGCTTCTTGTTTATAATTAACAGTTTAGTCTTCTTGATATTGATAAATTATTGATAAGTATCAGATTGATTGAGCAGTACTTGGCTTTTTTAAATGTATACTACTACTGCCTATCTACCTTCGATAAAAAGTGTACGATCGAAGAACCTAATCGTCTGTTCTGAAACAAACCAAATATGCAATGCCATTATTTAGATATCGTTCGACTAGTAAATCCATTATTTTTGTTGTGTTAGATTCAAGATATAATTCAGGGACAATTCTTTTTTATTTTTGTACTAAAACAATATTAAAAACTCAAAAACTCAGTGATGCCACTGTGCACTTATGTGCAGAACGCGATTAAATTGAAATTTACTATATCAAAACAGAATTCTGATTTTTGGTTATACAATAATGGATACTTTATATTTCGTTTTACCTTTGTGTCTTGTATCACAACTAATGTATATGACGTCAATTAGAAAGGAGCAATACAGGTTAGCTGTCTTTGAAAAATTAAAGAAATTAATCTATCCCTCTCAATCTAAAATTTTATGGAATAAAAAATAAAAACGATGTTTTTACGTTTTCCTATACACTGGCCGAAATTTCTATAAAATCATCATGTTTCTTGATGAATTCTTACAATTATTCCATATCAGTGAAAAATTTGTGTTTCATAGCATTTTGAGATTAATTAAAGAAAGCGTAGATAGCGGTTTCAAAAAATAAATAAATCAATATTTAAAAAAAAACAAAAATATAATCTAACATAAAACAAACTTCGAAATCCTGTAAAGTTGCTTCTCTCTACAAGTTGGCTTTTTACATAAGTAAAGTTGAATTTAATAATTGTTTCTCACTATTTGTATATTGATACATAGTGTAACCTCCATTTTTTGGAATGAAAATAGAAAAATAGTTGCGATGAAGCAATAAAATTAGTGATATATTGAAAATATGTTAGCCGAAAAGTTATCTTCATTTTCATAGATGTTTTCAAAATACAGACTCCTCTCGATTATCGTCCCGAACTCGGGTCTGCGCCGAGACAATCATATTAGGGCAACAGAGTATGCGCTTGACAGGTTCCACGCCCCCCCAGCGATGGGGATACCGCCTGGACAATAATCGTGTAGAACAAGCCAGACAATAATCGAGAGGTGTCTGTACCATTGATTTTGTTGCTCCATCGTATCCGTTTTTGTATTTTCATTAAAAGAAAATGGAGGTTACACTAAGTATTAATAGAAATAGTATGGAATAATTATAAGAATTCAAAAAACAACATGGTAATTTTACAGAAATTTCGGCCAGTGTATGCATCACTGGTTAGAGAAATACTTCATTTAATCTTTATCGTTTACCAGTACTCACTATACATATGGGATTGAAATCACGTGGAAAACAAGTAAATATGTACATAAATAGCACTAAAAATAACAAATTTAAATTATTTAGAAAGAACATTGAGCTTACAATTTATCACCAGCATATTTATAGTATGGGCAACAGCGCCAATGAAATGTGTTAAAGTGAGGAAATATCGTCTTTTAATTCTGTCGAGCTTTCATATCCTCTCAGTTAATGGGGCAAGATTAACCGGAAATGTCGGAGTCTGCGGTAATTTCCGGTCGAGGTCGGTAAAGCAGAAAATACGTCGAGATTGATCGTGCTTTCTGTTTGAATCACGGTTCTGCCTGGAACCCCGTACAACTGTATATACCGGTACGACAGGGAACTGCACAGAATTGTTGATAATTGTTCCTCGATTCTTGTTCCGTTCAATCAAGCTATTAGCTCTAATTATGAAAATGAATTTTCCAATCACTGGTTAATTAAAATCGAGGACAGTCATTTTATTAGTAATAAACAAGATTGACACAAAAATGAATGATCCTGGCTGTTATAATGTTGCAATAGTAGAGTTTTAATAAGTTATTGATAAATTTTACTACTTATTGTACATACTTGCTACAATATCTCGATTAATATAATCTTTAACGCAATTAAGATTATTACGAATTATTATTATTATTTTATGAAGCTATGTACCCTAGGATACTTTTAGTATCCAGTGATCCAGATAATGTTACTATAAAGATGCAGGAATTATTCGTCCGATAAACAGTGGATAATTACGATAATAATGTCTGTATCTTTTTTGTAATAAAAGATATGAATAATATATTGTATTAATCTACTCATTACACTTATAACTGGACTGTCGTTCTTTATGCAAATTTAGATGCTTATACATCAGTTTACAGAAGCGAAATGTAAGCAATAATGTATTTCTCTTCCAAGTAACTTTGGTAACTGCAAAATTAACTAAGGACCAAGGACATTGCTAAATTTAACTGAAGCTTTTTCTTCATTCTGTCCTATGTAAACAATAAAATTTCAATTTAAAATTGTATCCTTTCACATTTTCGAAAATATGAATATTAATATGAAATTAACAATTTCAGATCAGTTATTTCCTTTTGCCATTTAAATATTTCTGTTTTAAAGAAATGGAAATATTTCCGGATTAATTAGATGAAAACATAAATTTCCGGAAAATAAACAAAATACTGCAAACTGTGATCGACTGAAAATGTGTGTGACATATTTATTTGTCTCATCATTCAAAGTAGTGATATTAAATACATAGTTTATCTCTGAACAGCTTACAATCTTCCATATATTGAGTGTCTAATTTAATTGTGAGAGAAGGGCGTAATTTATTATTTACGTTTCTTTAAAATAATAAAATCTAGAACGGATTTTTGATATTGTTTCCAATGAGAATTATTCGTCACAGATTTACAAAAATATTTACATGGTATGTAACGGAATCCCGTATCGCGTTCAAGCGTCAAAGATTTCACGTCGAACATCAGGGGAAGATCAAATTATATACGCTTCATGTCGACATAATACGAACGGGAGGTTTAATTCACTCGTGCCTACGATTTCGTGTAATTCATGCATCGCCTCATAATTTTGGACGCGAGAAGGATAATAGCAAGTTGCGTTCGGCTTATATTATTATTCGATACCCCAGGCCCGAATTAAGATTTTTTGTAGCCCAGGGCTATGAAACCGTCGTGGGCCCCTTGGTTGAAAAGCTGGTGGGGGGGGGGGGGCACAAATTTTTTGTAATGTAACAGAATAAAATATATAAATCTTTAAAAATTGAAATTTATTGTAAGTAAAATTAAATATCATGTAATCCTAACGAAAGCTTGATTACAAGGAACGATGCTTTGTTATATTTTAACAACTTTGATCCGATTTATTTCTACATTTAGTATAATTGTTAATTATTTAAAAAAATAAATAGTAAACAAAATTTCATTTAGCTATTTTTTAACATAAACGGAAGGCTCAGATCCCCTTCCCCTCACCCCCCTGAAAGTGAGGCCCGAGGATATAGCTCCCTCTCCCCCTCACCCTTAAATCGGCGCTGCGATACCCAAGAATTCAGAACCAAAATTCAAGTTGTATCAGGTGCAAAAATTTATACAGATTAATATCGTTCACTTACTAATTTCGTTTGAGACAATCGAAATATGTAATCCCAAAGAAAGCTTAAGATAAAACGAATTTATTCAGTTATAAATATTTACTTATAAAGGCTATTCTGAGAAATTATTCACTTCACTTCAGTAAACGTAATGACTGCGGTTGTTAATGTGATATAATTTCAACAGTTATTTGCTTCTGTCTTTATGAGAAGTATGGAATGGAAAAATAGTATGAAATGTGAATAATCTAAATTATAAATGTGTTAAATCCATAAACTGTAGGATTCAGTTGATATAAAGTATTGTAGTTGTGATTGTTTTATAGTTGTAACGTTATTTTTGTCAATTTCTAGTACATAATAATGTATTATACTTTAAAATACATTACTGACCTGCATATTCGACATAATTTGAGAAAATCTGAAAGATCGTTTTTTTTCTTCTGTTATATTCATATCCTTGTTGATTTTAAATATTTTATAAACAGAGTATGAGGTGGACCTGTTATATGTTTAGTAATGAGGATTACTATAACAGACGATTCTTTCCACGATAACAGTATTATGAATATAATGTTTGATGTAAAGCCAAAGTAGTCTCCACGTAATAGAATGAAAAAGAATGATATTTCGATGATAAAGAATTTTATTCATTTCTAATTACTATAAAAAATAATATTCCGGAGGAGATATTGTTCATAGTGAAATGTTTTGCTTCGAAAAAATTATTTTCTTTTCATCATATTAAACTAGAAATTGTAACTTCTATGTGAATAAAAAACTGTGAAAGGAAATTCAAGTATAAATAGCGTAGCAATCGGAATGTGAAAATCTACTAGATACACGTGCAACTGGATTGGGCTTTCCTGCGTCTGTTCATTAGATCCGTTTTTACTTACTGTCAGCACGAATACAATACCTTCCCGTCCATAAGTCACCGAACACTTACGTCACTGAACGTAAAAAAGGACGAATTAGCGTTAACAAATCATTTAAGTCATGAAATCAACCAAGTATTATCAAAATTTGCACATTGAACAGAAAATGTAAGTTATATGCAATTTTGTATAGAATCTTAAATATGTGTTTAATTAATATGTTCATTCCATTCGGCAATATTTATCCATATAAATCGTAATACTAAAACAGTAAATTTTGATAAATAATTCTTCCCCGATTCCATTCAAATCAGTCTAACCGCGTCTACTAGTTCTTCATTAATATTTGCATTAAATTGGCTCGATTATGGATAGTATTACAAAATTTACAGTTGATTATTCTTTTTCGTAATTTTTGTTAAGTAATTCTTGAAGTTATTTAAGGTGGTACCAAAGATTACATCTTACGGAAAAATAAATTAATCACTCAAATCGCTTTACGAAGTTTCGTTTCTATTTCGATTTCAATTCTTCTCCAAACAATAAAATGTCCGTAATGGTCATTTATATACCAACATACATGTTTGGCGAATTTTCAAATTCAATTTTCTCGAAAACAAAACATCATACGATAAAATTTTGTTTTATATTTACGACCTACTTTTGCCTGTACAGTACCTAACCTTCTCCCCAGTTGTATGTAGGTACATACATACATCACCTGCCCTGACCCACCCTGTGCAACCTGTACAATATCAATTCGTTCTTTCATTTACAATTTTATTGGGATACAAAAATTTCAATCTAAATGTTGCAACGTCTGTTCAAATATCTCACAAATTAATAAATATAAGTATGTATCTATAATACCACAGGAAATGAGGGAATTTTCTTCGGCTAATCCAATTGTCTGAGCATGTAAATATTTCACAAGAAGCTGTGAAACATAACGTATTAACACAGGAAATAGATAAAAAATATTAATTTGAAATTTCTGTTCATCTTCCGATATTTGCGAATCTAAACTCACGTAATGAGGGATTCGTATTCGATACCGTTGCATTACCATTAAAACAGAAAGACCCATTATCGAGGCGTCGTTAAGCCCGTTTCTCCTATTGACGTTATTGAAGTAATCGTAACTTATGCGATGGAAACGTGTATGCTATTTAACGTTTAATATCCACGGCCACTCGTAAAGGTTTGCTCGCTGTTACGATCCTTTCTTGCCCGGAATAACTTGCCCACGCCAGTTTATAACGTTATAATCCTTCAGATATATGTATATGAAACACGCATAGCGTCGCTAGACCTCGTAATTTTACGAAATCGATGCACCCATCGTGACCGGGTGCGCGTCATTATCAGTCTACGTGACGCGTGACGCGAACAATAAAATTTCTATCGTCGATAACACACATCCGACACATACACTGTCAGTTGTCGATGACGATAGTTCACCCTTACTATTTTTCTGACAAAGGAACGTTTCTTTGCCGTTACACCAGAAAATGAAAAATCTCCCATGAGTTTTACAGTCTTATTAAAAGTGACAAACCGTAGGGGTGCCTGTTTTTTGATTTAGTCAAGGTACAGTACATCAAAGTTGGTAAGAATGTTAATTAAGTGAATTAAAGCTTAAAAATTTGGATTACATGGTTCAATATTATTCTAGTTATCGAAGTAATATTTATTTACAGACAAAACAACCAATTATACTTGCAAGAAATATTTTACTATTCTCTAATACTTCAGTTATTCGATGCGACTATCCGTTCAACGACTTGCTCGATTTACGCGCGTGTGAATCTCGGAAACGACAAATGTCGCTTCTATTATGTTGAATCGTAACAATATTCACAAAATACAATTGTAAAATTTTATACAATTCCAAATATAGGATTTCTTTCGTTTTCTGGTTTAAGGTCGCATTAACTTCTTGGTTATTATGAACCAAAAGATTTAGTCTACGGATAAGTTTGACTGTTTTCTTGAGGTTTCCCTCTATTTCAAATATTTCTTTGATATTGTTATATATTTGAAGCTGGTTACATATTGTTTTATTCTGTTTTTAACCTTGCTGTTCTCCTAACATAGTCTTCATGTTTGTATTCCTTCGAGTAAAATTATTTCAAACTTTCCAATGATTTGTTCTTAAGAAATTGAAAATACAGAAAAAGTAGACATAAAGTTTAAGTACGTTGGATACTAAAAAGAAATATTTAAAAACATAATACCTAGTAAAATATAATCTTCATTTCGAGTCATATAGATTCGAAGAGAACAGCAGTGTCAAACATGAAATTGTTTCTAGAATCAATCAAAACGTTTGAATATTTCGATACTCCACTTCTTAATTAGTTCCGATATAAGTAAAGTCTTATGTGATAATCAACAAAGAGTAACTATGCCTCGTTCCAGTTTCATTGCTATCAGCGTAGACTTACCGTGTTTACTATCACCGTGTAAGTATCATTCTCAGAGACCTGTTCAAAAACGCTCGAGCCTTAAAGCGGATATACATGCTTAACATGCACTCGACGAGTCGACATAAGCACGTATGCGTATTCTACATTGGACGATGCACTCGGACAACATCTCAGATTTGCATGTTGATGCACATGAAATCCCGACGCTAGACTGAATACGAGTGGAATCGCCGTCGACTTCGTTAAAATAACTGTGTTAAGGTACCAACCGCCACTGAACTGTCGATGCACCAACAAATTATATCGTCATTCAATTTACGTATCGACAGGTGCACTCATTCGTTACGGTGTTAAGCAGGTAATTTTCCGTCTAGATTGAAATAAAAGCGAAAAACACGATACGATTTATCTGTTAGGTTGCTGCATAATGAATGTGGTTTTTTAGCGCGTTTCGCCTCGACCATCGTAATTTTTACGAGACTGGAATCAATCAACCTGTAACATATTGGCGAAAGTATGCGAATTAAATCGTTGTAACTCTGTAATCCAGAAACGACATTTATTACACAAGAACCTAATATTATTGGTATTATAACAAAATTAAACATAATTTCTGGATAAACGTATGAAAGAGTTTTTGCACATACTGGAGTATGATCAAGTAACTGGCTTTCTATGGTTTCCATATATTAAATATTAAAAATCAGTTGTTTAAATTAATTTTAAAGATAGTGAAGTTTATACTTCCAGTCTATTTTAATCATCGGTGAATTAATTTCTCTTTGAGGAATTATTAAAAGTTAGATAAAAATTGACAGTACTTAAGGTATGACCTGTTGTATTTATTATATGTATACATTTCAGTTGGAGTGGCTTGAACAAAATGTTAAATATGGTACATCGAACATGTGCATCTATACCTGTGTGTTGTCTGTCGCATGCGCGTTCAAATGGAAACTTACTTTTATCGAGCAGAATATGTTGTCGGTTGCAGCACGAGTGCACTCTGACGTGCACGTGCTGCACGCCTCTATTTTGCGCATTTTATAGATTATTTGATATCATTCCACTACGTTTTGCCTGTTCCCATAGAACCGGCGGGGTACCGCTAATTCTATTTATATGTATAAGCACCCTTTATAATTGTTGAAACGACACTTCGTTTCGGCTATTCGTGATAAAAAGAAATGTGGTCTATTCCAATAGCCATCATGTTTAATACTTAAGCGAAATAAACTGCCGGAACAACACTTCTAAATGGCGAATAATAACCACTTTTTAGATTAAGTGTGTTTCCTATCTATATTCTAACAAAAAAGAGGGAATTTATGTAACTGATTAATTATTAGACTGCGAATGTTTATACAAATTTATGCTTTAGCAGACTGTTGCGCTTCACGATAATATATATTAATCAGATTCTTCCATCAAGAGTTTTGTTAAGCTAAATATAAATTAATAAAATGGCGCTTTTATCAAAATTTTCAGTAGATTGTGTTTCACATACCGATAGTTATTATAACTGCTTGAAATTCACAATTTACTTGTGATAAGTGACTCATGATTATTAAGGTACCTGTTATTCTAAGTTTCAAAAACATAAACTATTAGAGCATTCAAAGTTTGACATACTGAAAGAATGACAGACAATATTTCGATCATTATTTAAACGACTTGAATTGCCAAACACGGTACACATAACTTCTTCAAAATTACTCTTTATAATATTGCAATAATGTATTTGTTGAATATAATAACCATGAAATTAAATGAAATTTATTTATACGCATTGTTCTACATTTACTAAAAGGAAATACAAAATATTCTCAAAATTTCTCAAAAAGTAAATTATTCTTAACGTTTTATATAAACAATATATATCAATTCAATTAGACATTTCTTAAAACTTGTTTGCAGAAGTTTGTGAAATAAAACACAAGAGGTGTTTAGGTTACAAAGCAGAACAATATCATAGATGGACTACTGTCTCGAATAAGAAAACTCAGTGTTGCATCAAACAATAGTTGCGAGATTGTAAAATTTTTCTGTGGAAGTGTGTAAAACATCCTACAAAAGAGAACAATATCATAAATAATCTATTGCCATAAATGAGCAATCTCGGTGTTACATCAAATCTTAATCACACATTCCAAGTTAGTGGATTAACAAAGTAGCTCCGGTTAACCAGAAATAACAACAGTCAGAGTAGCTACCCACGTTTGAATTAAATACATACATACGTATATCGTTTGGCCAAGAACTCAAGGATTAGCTAAACCATTTGAATAGAGCTGCCAGTTGTACAAAAGGTACCGAGTGTATTTGAACTGCTTTACATTTATCACTTTCTGGAGTCGTGCGATTTTTTTTTAGGATAAAGGGAATTCATGGAAATACTACTACTGAAAAGGAGTCGGCTTCTTTTAGCATACTCAGCCACGACTGAAGCGCAGCCGCATAAAATTTTAATATTAAGATGGATCGTGTCTCGTGTTCTCTACTTTTTAAGATTCTTCGCGTGGCAATAATAAAATTTTATGCGTCTATTTTTAGCTGATTTTGAAAATTAATAAATACGATGTTTTGCAACATGTATATCTTCTGAACACGATAAAGTACACATGTTCAATTTTATGATAAAAAATAACACTGCGGTATTCATTCCGTGGATGTAAATACGTTGGTTGTAATTGTTTACTTGGCAATGTGCACACAGAATGAATAAAGCTATAATATTCAAAAGAACTTTAAAATTTTACATGCAGACAATAATTAGGAAATACTCATTCCACTTATTATGGCACTCGTTTCTTCCAATCAATTCATCTACTAGAGTCGGTAAAAGTTCTTTGGCTCAACAACTTTCCCTTTCAGAATTGTTGTATTTTTGCATAAAAGATTGATGTGTTTTGAGTGAATATATATATAAATATATAGGTACACTGTTGCAAAGTTTTCTTTTCGACAATTTGTGTTTACAATGTTCCGAGATTCCAATATTTTTTCATGTTTATTCTGCACTAATAATTTAAATGCAGCCCGACTTCTTTAAGACATCGCATCATTTGTCTAAAGCGTGTAAAACTATTGATTTTTGCTCATTCCGCTTTTTTATTGCTGCGACTGGACCAAATTATTTACATTTACATAAAGTAACATGTACTTTGAATCGTTTGTTTCGGATATCTAGAAATGTTGCAATCAACGCAGCTATTTTAAATTTTTCTAAATTTAGTTACCAGTCAAACATATCGATAAACATCAATTTTCTTATTTTTTATAAATTCTTCTTTAATAAATACCCAAAGTACACATACTTATGTTAAATAATATTTTTATTCCAGTCTGAACCGTTGAATAGATGTCTCTCTACCTTTCATCGTTTAATTAGAATATTTCTGACACCAGTTATTTTACATTTTACACACTTGCTTACTAATATTTCAGGACGAAGTATATTCGTATAAAAGAAAAGAAAAATTAATAAACTGTAGAAGAATGTTAAAAAAAACAATAAAATGGCAAAGTTTTACATTTAATGTGACATTAAAAGTGACGATGTTTCGAAGAATACTTTACATTTCACGCCGAGAGAACAGTTTTAATCGCTTTGCATGTAATGATACCCGTAAGAAAAAAATGGTTCATTATACATTTTCTTGGATCCTTCCGTACACATTTCTCGCTTCGAAGTAAAGTGGTGGACTTTATATTAAATTCTCGAGATATCATTCGCGTTTCGCGTCTCCATTTTTTACCCCAGTCATTATTCAATATTACTCGGCCTTGTCTAGCCGGAATCTTCTTCGCTTGACGTGCTAGGTTTACATTTCTTGGATCGATAGATTAAATGCAAACATTATTTCCTTTACGGGCATAACCGAAAGTGCTTTCCGTAAAAACAGACGAGTATTTTGCTTTTATAAAATATTAGTCCTTCGTTGGTAGATACGCAATGTATATTTCAAGGGTGCAGCCCATTGCTGTTGTGTGGTTTTACAACATTCAGAAGGATCTCTCTGGCATATATTTCATCCTGAAATATCATTATAAATTTAGAGAATAGCAAGGAAGTGTTGATTGCATTACACAGAAGTTTCAGTTTCTACGATGCTTTCATTTCATGATAGATTGACTCTAAGTATTCAATAGGTGTACTAATAATTAGTCCACTATTTCTAGTAATTACGAGGTAATATGATTAAAATCGAAAGTATATTCTCACTTTTTCACTCAGTAGAAATGGTTGTAGGCTGTTGGAAAATCATTATGAATTTAACACTAGAACTACCAAAGCAGTTACAATGACTGCTTAGTATATTCTTACATGTATTGATGATTAAAATGTTACAACAACAATTTCTTAGATTTTTCACATCTTGCATTGCAATAATAAAAATGAAGAAATTAGTTAATTTATAAATTTAAATATTTTCAGCAGTTTGGCATGGTTATCGATCCAATAAAAGTAGATATACGTTTATCATCGACAATTCTAGTGTTAAATGCAACAGATTGATTTCCATAGAAAGGAATAATAATTCAGGTTGAATACCAGACACTGCATTGTAGTCTCAGATACAATATGTACACATTCATATGTAAGAAAAGAAATAATATACACAATGAAATTGGCATACGCTGTAAAACGTGTAATGTACTCTTTTCACACTCAAAATGCTTTGCTATTTTATTAACAGATAAATTGCCATTAAAACTTCTGAGCATAAAACAGTCTACTCTTTTTTCATTGATCCTTAACGTTAAATTTTCTCTGATACTATTAGCGACAGATAGATAAAAGTTTATGTAACTGGTGTAATGAAATTTTCAGAAGATATGGAAGTTGTAAAAGAAATGGGAAATAAAAATAAGATATTTATCGTACGAGAATTTCGAACAGTCCAATACACAATTAACCTTGCTATGTTTTCAGATTTACTTCCATCCCATGACATTTTTATATCTTTAACGCTTTACGACTTTACATACTTTTTCGACTTCTCGTTGCATTAGAAACGTTTTTAGATTTGCAAAATGTGTAAGGTAATTGTTACTGATCTGCGTGTTTCTCGATGTTCGTCATTATTTCGAATGTACAGCTGTACTGAGGATCATAGCAGGGTTAAATTTACATGCATATGTTCTTTGAAAATCGTGTTTTTGATTTACAGCTGTAAAAGAATGAAACCAACAAATTTAACGTAACACAGAAATGAACGAGTAATGAGAGATGACTTCGTTTACCCAGCACGATCAGTTTCTTCTTGGTCCCTTAAATGCAATTTTCACCGAGCTTCGAATACTTATCGTTTAACTTGCCACCACCTCAGTGTACCACAAATAATCTACAATAAAGGCGACAACATACAAGTTGTTACAACAAAGGGTCCAAGGTAATAGGGGCTTCTAGTACTCACCAAGGGGAGTAAAAAAATGTCTAATCAACATAGGTCCGAAAATAAATTCTTTCTATATATAATCAAGTTTTAGTTAAATGAGAGTCACTTCGCAACATACTGAATGTAAAAAGAAGAATTGGTTTTCGAAGTAGGTTACTTCAAAATTGTACGACAACCGACAATACAAGATACGACAGGAATATTTGAAAATGTACGTCGATCAATGATCCGCAGATGTGAGTTTTGTATTGAAATAAAACGAAGATATTTCAAATATTTGTAACAAATGTGAGAACAAACTTCTGTATTTTTCATCGAAAGAATTGATTTTAGGAGTTATACTGATTACTAGTCGAATCTAAGACTACGGATTTTATGCATTTATAGCTTGCAGAGCTCTGTGAAATCCAGCAAAAAACATAACTTCCGTCAGATGCAACGAATTTTCTATTTTATTTTTAATCCGATAGGATACTTAACCCTCCGAGCACGGAAACATGGTCACCGGTCCCTATGTCATTTCTGACCCCACACCGATATTCTGCTATTAAACAGCGACGGCGAGGCTCGAGCTCGAGGCCCTCACCGACACTGTACTAACCAGTGCAAGTATGGCTCGAGCTCGAGACCCTCACCGATATTACTACGCACTAGCGGTTGCTCGAGCTCGAGCCACCGTCACCATGCATACAATGTAATGATTAGCTGGTTCCACATTACATTTGGATTTTCGCAGTTCTTATGACATTAACTAGAATAAAAATCTCGTGAATTATGAAACAAATTATATTTATTAATCAATACTTCTGCAGCGTCTTGGCCCGGTCGGTCGGATGTAAACAAATATCGGTCGCTATGCGATTTACGCGACAGCTCCGTCACTGCGTGCGTGTCGCTCTCGAGACCATGTGTCTCCACTCCTGACTCTGTCACTGTGTGCATGTCGCTCTCGTTCTCGCGTGACCCATGGACTGTGCTCGTAGGGTTAAAGGAAGATGGAAATTCCAAATTCGGTTTTTGTCCTTATGAATTATTTTAGAAAATGTTATTTTGCATAAAAATTCGCAGTCTACCGATTAGACATTTTTTACTGCACTCGGTGAGTACTATAAGCACCTAAAGTCTTAGACCTCTTTCTATTGAACATCCTGTATTTGGAGCGCCATGTCAAATGAGAAATATCCTCGAATTATCGTTTGCCATAAAAGACGGCCGTCCGTAAGACAACATTTAATCGTGCGGGCAAAGAAAGAATAAATCTATGTACACGGGCGCGCGCGTTAATGGCCGGCGTTCAAACGCGAGCGTTTAATCCGGATGGTTGCGTTTCTCTTCCGTCTGTTTAATCTGTATACACGCATTAATTGATGGGTACATAGTGGGCTACAATACTTTCCATTAACTGGCGGTTCGTGATAAATGGAGAAACGATACACAATTCTCGACCGTATTTTGTTCTTTTTTTTTACCGCGGGCATAAAAACAGCGACGTCGTCGTTAGATGAATGTTGCGATGCTGCGAATTACGATCTTTTGCGATATTGAAGCACGGAACGCGTTATACATGGCATTTTTATTAAGTATTCAGGGTCTGAGGTTCTTTCGTTGCGAACCTTGAACATACAGAGGGTCAGAAACGTCTCCGTACATTGTACTTCCAAATATTTTAATCCAGTATATAATACGGTTGGAATCAATTAACCTTTCTTGATATTTACAGACCATCTCGGGTACCTGGGTAATTTTTGTTTACTGGGGTATCTTATCGGTACTCGAGTAGCCCGGTATCTTACAAAGTCACGGCTCTAATTTATAGTATAATATACGGAGACTCTTTTAAAATTGATTTTTTGAAAAATCAATTCGATAGATTGTATGTACGATATAGAATAAATAGAAGTATTTTTCTATATTGGTTCATGTAAAATTATATTTCACGTATCGAAATAATTCGCCTGAACTCCTGAAAGTATAACTATTACTTTAGAAGAATTATCCAAAGCCGCAAGCGACTATTTTAGAATACAAAGAAAATCACTGAACAAACATAGTATAAGAATATTTCATGTAATTTTACAAAGTTACGGGAAAATCTACGCTGCGTAAAGTATTAAGACAAAGCTGTAAAAAATACGTGCATGGAATATTTAGTATGCACTGAGTTATATGTATATTTGTACATACTTTATGTATTTTACATAACCGTAAAAAATATGTGCATTTGGTATTCAGTAGGTAATTCTTTATTCTGAAACGTCCAGTCATACGATCGTGCATGCTTTTAATGCCACATGCGAATTAGATTTCCATCATGTTATAATGTGACGGTATTCTAACGAACTTCGGGTCACTGTTAACTTCTCCAGAGAAGAAAATGGTACGGATTTCTGTAAATAACCAATTTTTAAACCTAAATGCAATTGTAGATTTAAAAATAGAAGAATCAACTGGAGAAGAAGAATCAGAAAAAAAAGGAATCCTATTAATTTATGCAATATATCATTAACAAATTTCTTTACAATTGATAGTGTTTGAGCGTGCAGGAATAGATTCACGGATATCATGGTGAACGGAGGGAAACTGTACGCGCTGCGATTGGTACCCAATGTTACCGCGGGAACTCAGCTGGTCAAACTCGCGCTCTGATTAACCAGGGTTGTTCGTTAATATTCTCGGTACCAAAGCCTCGGATAACAGTTTTACTAAGGAAAAACTTGTTTCAAATTACCTCACGAGCCTCCCATTTCCAGGTCCTCCAACATTTTTGTTACACCCTGTATACAAATGCATGGCGGACACTGTCAAGCACGTAGACAAGGGGGTACAGAACATAGACGTATATAGACGGAGCATGAACTGAGCGGGGGAGTAAGATTCGCGGTAAGGGGGTGGTTAGTTAGAAATCGGGTAACTTCGTTCCTTTTCGGTGCTCTTCGGGTATACAATCACGTTTCATACATGTATGCTATGAGAGATGAAAAGAATATACTTATTATACGTTAAAAATTCCGTATGTCATGTAATTTGTATAGATATATGAATTTAACAAAATTAATAAATAGTATAAAGCATTAAATAATAGTATAGCACACAGCCCACCAGCCATTAATAACGAGCCGAATCGAGCCGAATGCATCCGAAGCTATGTGACGTATATCTAACGACCGCTGTCTTTTCCCCTCCAATCCTACGGTTCCCTCGCCCAAGTGGTAGCTTATGCTCCGTCTATACATACATTTACAGTGAGTGTAAAAAGTATTCGTACACCCTTTAAAACGGAACAACTCTATTCTAAAACTGGTCCAAATGACTTGAGTTTTTTTGTGAAGTTAGAGACATTAATTTACTAATAGATGTGAAAAAAAACTTTGAAAAAGTTGCAATTGGTCCGAATCGCGAAGAAAATATTAAAGGTCGTGTTTAACAACTTTCTAATCTGAGGCTATAATGAAAATTTAATAAATACATATCGAAGATTTATGTTAGTTATGTACATACTTAAACTTTCATTGACATCGGTTAATACAGAAACGAGCGACAGAGATCAAAAGATGGGAGAATTGTTAGATTTACTACAGTTGTAGATCGAAAGTTGGGAAAAACAACGATTTTCAACATTTTTAATCGTTTGTATCTCGTAGCAACGTAGATGACTATGTTATCGACACTGATCGCCGGAACAGAAAGGGAAGGCATATTTTGCTTTACTCATACAGGGTGTCCCACCTAACTCTGCCACCCTTAATTATTCTCTTATTTGTCGCGGTACAAAACAATGGTTTGGGAGAATGATAATGTATTTTAGGGGGGAAATTAGGCTACGAGATTGAATGTAATCTCAAGGTAATATCTTTTGAGATTTTTCTAATGGTAACGTTTTTTTAAATGGAATGCCCTATTTCTTTTGTTTGCCATTACAACGAGGAGATCAAAACGTATTCAACAATGTATCACACTATGACCTTGACATAACTTTGGGCTGATAATTTTTTTGGAGAAAAACATGAATTGCAGAAACAAAATAAACACCATAGCCGCATTATTTATTATTTCAGTGTATGTTCAAAGTGTTGTCATCCCATCGTGTGATACATTGTTGGATACGTTTTGATCTCCTCTTTGTAATAGCAAAGAAAAAAAATACAGAATTCCATTTTAAAAAACGTTACCATTAGAGAAATCTCAGAAGATATTACCTTGAGACGACCTTCAATCTCATAGCCTAATTGCCCCCCCCCCCCAAAATACACTAACTTTCGTCCGAACCATTTTTTTGTACCATAACAAATAAGACAATAAATAAGGGTGGCAGAGTTAGGTGGGACACCCTGTATATGCAACTCTACAATCGAGAGTCGCATTACGAAAATGACATGATAAACTGAATCATGTATACATATAAATCGGCTTATTTCTACATTTTTCATTCTCCTGTGTATTGACGTGTAAAATTGTTTGAAATAATTAAATTTCATTATTTCTAAGTGTACTTGGTTACGTCAATCATTAACAAAATAATTTTGGCCAGCTTTTTCATAGAAATAATCCATTGAGGGACGCGACGTTAAACATTAAAGACGAAAAAGCAGATTTATTTTACACCGTTTATTTTAGGTGTGAAAAATTGTATCAGATCGGAGTTTTTGGTCTTTTTCCGGGATTAATATGCGGTTTACTTTGCACTGTACGCGAGATAGAAATTTTCACTCGAATAATAAAACGCTACGTGTTCTTTAAATTATTCCGCCTTTCGAGATGTCAGACTCCCGCTCGAGTTAAGAGGAAAATAATCCCGTATGATCATTCCGGGCTCACTTTCCAATTCCGTTGTTTATGTCCTCTACTTTATAGTTCCTGTAAAAATCAGGGTCTTCGTTACCGTGATTTTTAAATCAAGTAATTAGAATAACGAATGGTTATTTTCTGTTAACCATCCATCCACTAGCCAGTGTAATTTCGATGTCACATACCAGTTTTACTATTATTGAGAAAATGAGGTTTTTTTGCCACATTAATGTAATCTGAAAATTGCAATACTGTTGGTCATTTGAAAACGTACTACCGTCCAATGTGACCTTAAAGTCAAAAACCTATGTATTGGGTTGGCAAGAAAGTAATTTCGGTTTTGTAGTGTGAAATAAAACTCATTTTTTTTATACAAAGAATAAACTTTAATCAATTATATATTTTCCATTTTGTTCAATGACCTTTTGCCATCTTTCTTGCAGCTTCATGATTCCGCGCTCATAGAATTTCTGGTCCTTATCAGCAAAAAACTGAACCAAGTGCGACTTAAGGTCATCATCATTTGTAAAAGTTTTACCATTCAAAGAGTTTTGCAAACTTCGAAATAAATGGTAATCAGATGGTGCCATATCAGGGCTGTATGGGGGATGTTACATCACTTCCCAACCAAGCTCCAGTAATTTCCCACGAGTTACTAAAGATGTGTGAGGCCTTGCATTATCATGGTGGAACACAATTCCTTTGCGATTTGCCAATTCTGGCCGTTTTTCTTTTATTGCTTCATCCAGTTTCAATAGTTGTTGACAGTAAACATCTGAATTGATCGTCTGGTTTCTTGGAAGCAACTCAAAATACACAACACCTTTGTAGTCCCACCAAATTGACAACATGACCTTTTTTTGATGCAATTCAGCTTTAGATGTGGATTGTGCTGGTTCATCACGCTTGGACCATGATCGTTTTCGAATAATGTTACTGTACATGACCCATTTTTCATCACCCGTGATGATACGTTTCAAAAAAGGATCGGCTTCATTGCGCTTGAGATTGTTGACAATTGTTGTATGCGATACATTTAACCTCTCTGCAATCCCTCGAACAGTTATGTGACGATCCTCTTCAATTATGGCTTTGATTTGGTCATCATCAACTTCAGTAGGTCGACCAGAACGTTGGTCATCTTTGAGTGAAAAATCTCCAGAACGGAATTTTTTAAACCAATTCTGACACGTGCGATCTGTTATGCAATCAACACCATAAACTTCACATATCTCTTTGTGGGCCTCAGCAGCTTTCTTTCCTTTACGAAAATAAAAGAGTAAAATATGCCGAAAATGTTCGTTTTTGCACTCCATGTTAAAATTGACCCTGAACTAACAGCTACAAACAAAAATTTGCACAACTTGCTTCTGAAGTAACCTAAATGTGACTGATATCAAATGTCAATAGGAAAAAACCATAACGCAGACAGGAGTCCTTCAAAACGCTTACAACGCTATCTATGTGCCACAACCGAAAATACTTTCTTGCCAACCCAATATTTCGAAAAAACTAAAACCTTCAACATTGAAAAATGTTTGATGTGTTCAACAAGTAATAAACTGTAGGCACAAATATCAACATTTTTGAAGAATGGAAATTATTAGGTGTGCTACCAATGAGTATTCCACTGTTTCATTTTAATAAACTAGTAAAATAGTTTACATTTTGATTATGTTTTTGTTCTTTAGTTTTTTTTTTTTTAATTGATAGCGAATATTGAAAAATCCAGACAAACATCACTAAAATGACGTGGCCCTCGAATTTCCTAGAAAATATAATTCAATCTTTTAGAAAATACCGAATTCAACAAAAGATAGTGGATTACTTATTGGTTCACCTTGATATTATAATTTGGGTGATAGAAAGTTTGGTTATTAAGATTTCTTTCAATTTACTAATAGTTGTAGTCGTTTTCTCGATTATCTTGAGTAATATTAAACAACCGCTGCAGCAAATGTTACTGGAAGTAGTTCCCCTCATATTTATATGTTCCTACTATTTTTCTAAAAAAAGTTGAATTTTCCGTCCATAAAATAGAATGAAATTATAATACCTATATAAAAGTCGTGACCATTACTTTTACATATATTTAATAAATATATGATCACTTACATTCGTATTATCATTACAAATCCTTGATTAACACCATGATTATACAGAGTGTATTTAATTATGCGAGTTTCATGGTAAGTCGACCACGTGGAACTGAGAAACGAAGTTTATACGAACATGTAATCTAATTAACTTGCTTTTGAAGTTACAGACATTTTCGTATTTCGATACTTTCTGTTACAACCAATTGGGAGTTACATCAGTTTACAGTGAATCAGAAAATCATTTAAAGTTTTCAAGTGTATACGAATTTTAACAATAACAGCTTGCATTACAACTACAACTGTAAATTTTAGCAGTTGCCTTAAATCTTCCTACAAAAACAGATTTTCATATGAACTCCTATTTTTTTATTTTCTAATTTATTCTGAAATTGTTACAATATATTTTGATACACTTAGTTTTAATCGATTCAGTTTATTTTATCGTCTGGAATATATTTTCGATTTTAATATTTTGAAAACTCATATTTTAGAAACTTTACGAATATCCAAGACAAATCCCCAGTAATTCTTGTTTACATAATATTTTCTACAACACAATTTGTATTCGAATAATTTTACATCGTTTAAGATTACTAAAAGTTGGAAATGTGATTAACGACGATGTCAATGTAAGATATTTAATGATATCGAGTGAGCTTCAGTTGTAATTCATTTAGTTTCACTTATTTGCGATAAAATGTATTACATATAATTGTAAATTAAGTTACATAATAATTACTATATTCTAGTATTAAAATTTGTTTTGGTCTTTTGTTTGCAATTAATTCATTTAACTTAACAACTATCCAGTTGTTTTGAGTTTTAATTGATTTTTCTATGTCTTATCTTAATTGTAACTACAAGAAGTGTGTATAACAACTACAAAAACTGATACAAAAATTTGTGATTATCATTATTCCATGCTTTGCCATGTCATTTTGTCTTAATAACCTTTGCTTAATCTTTAAATTCTTAACCGTCTAATCTCTATACCCGATTCAAGTCCGAATAACCTGATTCTGTCATCATTACAAATGATCCGTTCACTTCGACACACATGTTACATCGACTACTTCTGTAATCGACTAACTTAAGTGCTTCAAATGTTATACTTACCTAAGAATAGTAACAAGGTCACACGTAATTAATATAACTTTTTAATAGCATTCAATTTTATTTTTTTATTGCTTTCGTTTAAATATACGCTACTGGAAAAATGTATTGTATCACTTGAATACTACTGAAAAGTTGTCAAACTTTACAGCTTCATAATATTGTTAAAATTAATATAAAACTCTTACTATGAAAAATACATTAAAGCTTGAATTTTCTACTTTTTGACTCCTTTGACCCATTTTATTTAAGTCTGTGCTCAAGGCATAAAATCCCCTCTTAACGGCGAGATGGGCTACTTAATTAGATATAAAAATTTCTTGATATTTAACACTAAGTTTACGGGACGCGTCATTTTGACGCATTTTGTATTTTACAAGGAAAATGACCAAAACCGTTTACATTTCTCTACTATCATTTATGCTGACTTTTATTGTTTTAACGAGACAAATATATATCCCAATTCATTTTCTTCTAAGCCTTTTAATCTCGGAATTCTCTACGTGGTATACCTATCTCTACGGGTATGCGCCAATTTGATGCGATCGTAAATTGAGTAGGTATTAATCCTAGTAAACGAGCTTGATTCATAAAAGCATTACTTCAGCAATAAATATGACCGTAATCAAAAAGTTCATAGAAAATAAATATCAAAAGTAAATACAAACAATGCAGCGGAGATACAATGGACTTTAACGATATTGCCACTAAGCATATGGCCACGCGAGATTGTATTTCCCCACCACACGTAGATACTTTCACGCATATAAATTCACCCTCCCACCACGTTACATTCATAACGTTCGGGTTACGTTCATTTATAAGTTAATAGTGTATAATTACGTTGTTTTTAAATAAAATAAGTTGTTTTTTTAAGGAAAATATGCGATTTCGTTCACGCGTCAATTCGACGCGTGTCCGTAGAGATAGGTATATAAGAAATGTTCGTAAACCTAGTGTTAACAAACGCTACAACCTACAAACAATAATTTTTTCAGTATTGGTGTATACTATCGAAAATTTCGATCATTTTCAATCATTTAAGGAAATTACCACCGTTCTCAGAGATGCCTGCCTTTAGATGGTTTTATGTCTCCGGAATTGCACTTTTTTTAGTTATTATTATGAACATTAAAATTGGGTACAAATTTTGAATATTCGATAGAAAATTTAAAAATATACGTCTTTATTTAACATTTTTTTGACATTATTTATATAAAAACTCTGATGATCTCCTAAAGATATATGTATACACTGAACTGTACCTATACAATAGGTTACTTTCTCTACGATTTCCCTTTAATCTTCATAAAATAATATTTTCCATTTGTATTAAGTACGTAAGCAGGTTCCCTATTTTCAAAAAACAGTGCTTCTATATGTATAGAATTTGTTCTTATATCTGTTTTTATCTCGCTGTAGGTCACTGTAGGATGTAAAGTCCAAGTCAACTGAAAACAAGATACACATAATATTAGAATACAAATGTTTAAGTACACATAAATGATCATTTTCAATGATTCTTTTTATAATTCCGTTTCTTTATCCCCTATTTTGTTTCACCGCTTACTAGCTAATAAATTTGTTTGTACAGGTAATCGCGGTTTCTCTTCTAATATTCGTACACTGGCGGCCTTCAGTAATACGGTAAGCAACATGTAAATAAGGATGCTTCTAAAACAAGGAAACAAACTTTAAGAATCTTAACATGTGTTGAAGTATATTGAAAAAGAATCAAATAACCGTAAGTCTATAAATACATCGTGACCATGTTAGAATTTTTCAATTTAATGTATTTACAAATGTTTGTTAATGCATTTACTATAAATTTCGATATATTTGTCATTAGAAAATTAACTTGTATTCCATGGTACTATGCATCACGATTGTTTTCATGTTTTTAATTGTCATTTATATACGTTTCTTGCAAATTAGTCATAGACCGGCTTCAAGTAACCCATGTCTAAAAGATAAAATTTTCAAATTCCCAGCACTTTTAGTACTATTGAAATAAATAGAATACATCCAGACAGTTTGAACCCTTATTTTGGGAGTACACTATCCCTGTGTTAATCTTTGACAGGCAGACGTTTGTGATGATTGTATAGACGACGGTACTTGGGTCCAGATGGACCCCTACGCGCCGGTCTTTAGATATATTTTGAAACGAATTTCTTCAGAATCTGTTGGTCTTCTTATAAAATGCTACTAGGAATAAATGGACACTACAATTATTAGTTTTTATGGAATCCTGGGTCCACATGTACACCCGCGAATAAACTCGGCTTCCGCTAGGGGAAAAAGTGACACAGGGAAAAGACCCCCTGTGATTTGGTTTCAGAAATAATTGAAATATATGTCAAATTAACATTCAATTTACCATTTATTTCAGTTTTTGAAATAAATTTATCAGATTGGAGGAGGTCCTTCTCCTACGCCACTTTTTCTCCTAGTGGAAGAAGAACTTTCTACCACTTGGTATTGGGAATTACTGAAATTTGTACCAAAATTAACATTCGGTTTAACATTTATTTCAGTACTTAAAATAAACTTACGAAGTGATAAGGAGACGTTTCTTCTACGCCATTTTTCCTCTAGCGAAAGCCGAGTTTGCTCGTGGGTGTACCCGTACACCGTTGTCTGAGGGTTAATAGTACAATTAAGGGAAAGCTGTTTAAAATAACATTCGACTGACCGTTTAGTCGTCTAATCTGCATTTTATTCCAAACTCACTAAACATTGCATGGATAAGACCTCCTGTCACCGATTAGAACTGTCAGGAACACGACGTAATTAGAAGTCGCATTATTCTGACGAAGGAAAAACTGTCTGCGGTTTAGGGGTATCACGGCCCGTTGGAGAACTCATTTTTCTAGGCTGGGTCGACGTTCCGGCGACTTCGAATTTTCAAGCTGGATAACTTCTTATTCATCACCTCGGAATTCGTTATCGACATCGCGATAAATCGTCCCGAGAAGGTGTTCCCCCGGATTCGCCTCCTTCGTGATTTCATCTGACGGTTATCCGCCCAAGGATTTCTATGGACCTTCCTCCGCGTTCAGAAAAACTGGTTCAACTTTCGTTACGATAATGGCTGGGAATGTAGAGCCGCTCGGCTAGAAATATTAGCCGATAGAACATGTGTAAGAAACCGGACGGAATAAAAAGTCTATTGAATGTAAATCATGGACCACGTGGTACGTTATTAGCCGGCCATCCGATCGGGAGAAAGTAATCAGGTTCACGAATGATGGAAAAATTTCGTTGTTCAACTCAGAGGAGTCGGTGACCGTAATTCGGTTGGTTGCAAGATATGATTCTTGTAACAGCGTGTTCTGGTAACGTAGATTGGTGTAAGATACTTCTACGTAGTTTTTATGTTGAAGGAAATTGAAACGAATGGAGCATGCATGGTAAATGACCCAATTGCGGACAGATTAGTAGCCCGATAAGCTTGTTTTTCTTAAGAAATAATAAGATATTATTGATAATTACTTCCTTTCAGCTCTCTAGTAAGTTTCATTTTTCTGGAATACCCAAAAATAAATTTTTATGGAATAATTAAAAATTAGTAAAGTATCGAACGATCGAAAAAAAATCTTTTTCGCATCTATTATGAAGTGTCTTATTAAAAGTATAATATTTAGTAGATATGCGTGTGCGCGCGCGCGTGTGTGTATGTTTTTTATTTTATTTTATTCTATAAAAGCATATTATTTATCTTTACTTTCGTGCATGTAGGATTTCTTAGCACTTTTGCTTAGACTGTTCGAGGAATCAAGATCAAATTGTCAGATTCAACATTAAATTACAAAACTTATTGAATAAAAGAGTTTAAATTGAAAATGTTTTAATTCATCCGAATAAAAGCGGAACTGACAATATGGTCACCATCCGTAATTGGGTTACTTACCTAAGGCATATTTAAGATTGATAGAAGATCATGTTCCTTAGGTACGAGTAGACTACGAATCGTTATATTAAGCGTCATTTTTTCATATTGATTTATAATGATAGATAAACGAAAATTCATTAGTAGACATTTATAGTGGGTGTTTATGCAAATATAAATTTATCCGGAGAAATTAACAGAAATTGGATCAAATAGAAATATCTTTATTAAGAATTCTTTTAGGTTCGATCTGAAATGAAAACTTCGTTGCGTTTCATTAAACGTTTTATTGCACTACATTGTAGACACCTGAGTATGCGATAAATGTATAAAATCCGCAGTCTGTTCATTACTAATATTAAAGAGTTAATTGAAATAAAAATGTAATAAAATGTTTATTAAACTTACCGAACATTTCTCATTTTTAACAGCATTTATAAAACATGCTATAAATGTATGATATATACAGTACATTTATAAATAACTGTAAATGGATAACGAAAATTTGCAAAACAATTAATGAAAGTGTGCGATGCTAGACTGGAAGCTTGATTTAACCCTCGTGCAGTCAATAGTGGGTCACATTTGACAAATCATGAATGGCTACAAAATAGAGATTTTGAATGTCTGCTACTAGTCGTTTGAAAATTTTTGGTAAGCTTTATATAGATTAATAATATGTATTTAATAAAATACAAATTGGTATATAAACACACTCACTTCTTTAAATAATACAAATATTATAAAATAATATTTAGTGTTTTAAAAATCGAGTATAAAAAACTCATAATGAAAAATTTGGAATGGATTTTAACAGACGAGGTACTGATCCTTTGTGATATTAGGACATGATTAATTTTTCGAGGGTTAAAGATAGACTTCCATAAGCATAAATATTTCTGAAATGTGCGGAGAAGACCACACATTTTCAAACGTAAATGTCAAATGCTTAATAAGTTTCAAACAATATACATACATGAATAATAACAAGCAAGTTCTATTTTAATTGATTTAAGTTTGAAAACACAGATGAAACAATACGATCCAACTTCTCAAAAGAACTTATAAAGGAACATCGTACTTTAATTGGATAATTAAGAATTGTTTGGAGTTCCAAAGAGGTTCATAACAGAAACAAAGTGCAAAGGCATCTGATAAAGTTATTCATCGTTTATATAGCAAAAATATGATGAGTATTACTTTTCAATCTTTTATTCTTTTGTGCTGATGTGTACTGACTTATAATGAAATTGGTTTGTGAACAGGGGGAAGAGTGATAGTGAATTAGAACTGTACGTGTATGTGCACAAACTTGTTCGTGTGATTTTAGCTTATAACCATTTATATGTCAGAAGAATATGAAATAAGTATAAAATAATCTCTGTTATTAGTAATTTTATGTAAAACTCGGTTGACTCACAAAGTAATGTGTCAACAAATTTTTATAAGTTTATAAATTGAGTTATTTTAATTCTATACATTGTAAAATTCAATTATTATTATATTAAACGAGGATTGATTCTCACAGAAATTGTTTATAAACCTTTATAAAACCTAAAAACTGTTTTATTAAACCTTAAAAGATATTGTCTACAGTAAATGTGGTAATTTACAATTACAATGAGAGTAATTTACAAGGAAGTAAATTTCGATATAATTAATGAAAATCATTAGCATTAAAACATAAATACGGTGACAAATTTTGTGTTCATCAAAGAAACAATTTCGATTTCATAAAAACTTTCATAGATATTAATCTACTTTTGAATTTATTTATAGTGTGAGATAATATGCACAAATAATTGGAGGTTGTTACATTTTCCTGTACAGTTCCTTTATTATTTTATTGTGCATTTAAAATTAAAATTTCGGTATTGTAATCATTAATTCCCAATAGAAACTACACGTACAAATTTAAATATCCTCTCAACTGAATTGTAAAAGAATGATTAATAAAAAGACAGAACTAAAGCACGATGTCCACTTAATTGAACAGTTTTTAGCAAATATTTACTATGTTATCATTGAACGAGCGACCTGGAACCTAGTGAAGAACGTTTAAAAAAACAGGAATATAATCGAATGATGTTCATATACAATATTGAAGCGACTGTTACCACTCTCGGTTGGTCGATAGATGGCCAGGACAACAAAGACTGTTGAAGTAGTGTCCACATCATTGAACAACACAGTGAAAATAAAAAAATACCTTGTTCCTCCTTCAATTAAATTCAATCAGATCAAGACACTAATATAAAAATGGTTTCTTATTATAATCTGCATCATTGCAATCTTTTTGTGAAATATAAACATATTAGGTATACATATAACGAAATGATGATTATTTTAGTAATTTTGCTATTTTATTTTTAATCAAACATAACTCTTAATACAAAAAATACATGTTCTTCTCAGGTGTTATTTAAAGTCGCTTCAACTTCTTGGTTTTTAGCGACTATAAGGTTCATTATGCTATTCTAGTTATTAATTTTGTTTCCTTTAGGTATTCGCTGCAGATTTGCAGCAATCTAAATTTTAAATGCCTAAGAAAAGCCAATAGAACAGTAAACTGTGCCGAAGCGAGGGTAGAGACCGTAGCTCCACCGCCGTTAACCCTCCGAGCACGGTCCCTGGGTCACGCGAGAGCGAGAGCGACATGCACACAGTGCCAGAGTCAGGAGTGGGGACACGCGGTCTCGAGAGCGACACGCACGCAGTGATGGAGCTGTCGCGTAAATCGCAAAGCGACCGATGTTTGTTTACATGCGAACGACCGGGCCAAGACGCCGCAGAAGTATTGACTAATAAATATAATTTGTTATATAATTCACGAGATTTTTATCCTAGTTAGTGTAATAAGAACCACGAAAATCCAAATGTAATGTGGAACCAGCTAATCATTACATTGTATACATGGTGACGGTGGCTCGAGCTAGAAATATCGGTGAGGGTCTCAAACTCGAGCCATACTGGCACTGCGTTAGTACACCGACGAGCAAACTCAGCTTCCGCTGGGGGAAAAGGTAAAGTAGGCGAAGGGCCTCCTACCATTTAGTATTTGGAATTACTGAAATCTATGCCAAATCAATATTCAATTTAACATTTATTTCACTACCTGGAATAAATTTACCAAGTGGTAGAAGACTTTTCTTCTACCCCGCTTTTCTTCCCCTAGCAGGGCCTAGCAATAGCCGAGTTTGCTCGCGAGTGTACACCTACGAGTAAACTCGGCTTCCACTAGGGGAAAAAGCGGCGTAGAAGAAAAGTCTCCTACGACTTGGTAAATTTATTTCAAGTACTGAAAGAAATGTTAAACCGAATGTTAATTTGGCATAGATTTCAGTAACTTCCAAAACTAAATGGTTGGTGGCCCTTTGCCTACCTCACTTTTTCCCCTAGTGGAAGCCGAGTTTGCTCGCGAGTGTACAATGTCGGTGAGGGCCTCAAGCTCGAGCGTCGCCGTCGCTGTGTAGTAGTAGAGTATCGGTGTGGGGTCAGAAATGACACAGGGACCGGTGACCATGTTTCCGTGCTCGGAGGGTTAATATATCAATGTCGCCGCGCACTCGAGCGAATTTGCCACGCGAAAAACAGCTTTCCCCCTTCACGTATCCAAGATATCTTCTCTGGATGCGTAGGCAGTGCCTTTTCCTTTTCCGGTTCTATAAATACCGTTGCAGTCGGATCGGCCATTACCCGAGGAAAACCGCGGGGACCACGAGTTCGACTGGCGCAGAGCGTGTCTTTGGTGACTAATTTACTACCCTTTCGGGCAAGCTTTATGGATATTTCAGGCTGTATTCCTCTTAGATGTGTATGCATGTGTGTGCCCCGGTGATGTTGTAGAGAGTGGTGGGGATGAGAGGGGACGTATAAAGGATGGTATGGGAGGGAAAGTGAGGGATATCGACGATAAAGTCCGTGGTGAGGCGTGACGGAGCGAGGGTCTACGTTGGCGGCGGCAGGCAGCTCTTGTGTCGAAGGGGGTTAGAGGAACATCTCTATGGATGCGACCAGACTCTATATACTACACTATATACTACCTCGAAGCTGAGGTTTCCGCACGTGTAACGTCCCCGTGTAAAACAGATGTACCCACGTACCGTGTTGAATTTGAAATGTTCCCTCGCTTCGGGCCGTAACGTAAAAGAGGTTTGCCAAGGATGAATGGAGACGTCCGGATCGACACAGGGCCATCAGGATCATCGATAGTGGATGGAATCGTGTTCGTGATCATAATCCCTGTTTAACCTGGATCTGATTGTTACACGCATGAATTTATCTATCGATATGCATGGATGTATAGCACACCCCTGTATCAGATATAAAATACATCTTAGGACTGTAGGTGATCTGGTAAAGTTGTGTCACGCGATATCACCGACATGGTAGATATAGGATGCTTACGTGCTTACGTCGTGTATTAGCTTACATTAATGCGTTAATCTACATCCGCGACACGAGAATTGAATTAGGGATATTATCTGTCCCGAAAAAACAGTTACTCCTGTTAAGCCGAGACTCTTATCGACCCTCAGCGACCACTTTCCCATATTACTTGCGATAACGTTATCAGTACGAGAAATATTCTCCTGTCTGATTTATAAGGGAAGCGTTTTTGTTTCGATTGAAATTAGATTGCTTCGGTTCATTTATTATATATCGTTTCTTTTGCAATTCGTATTACTTGTAATGGAGAATTCATCGATAGAAGAAGTTGGGACATTTTCAAAATGTTGAATATTTTGCGGATGGTAAACCCGTGTAACGACTGGAGAATTAGTGCAATAATTCACGAAATTAAATTTGTTTTTCTTTCGTTTGTTCCCATTCTTCTATAATATAATCCGAAATATGAGGGTTATTTAATAAGTAAACAGGAAAACGACTGTTCTTTTAATATGGTTTAACAAATGAATCTCAGAATATACTTATTTTAAACTTATCCCATCACTTTGCTAGCTTTGTTTATGTCTGCAATGAAGAATTCTTTGTTTTGAAGTTTGAGCCAGCTTTGAACATTTGTTTTCACTTCTTCGTTGCTGGGAAACTTAAGCTTGTCCATCAGTCACAATTTCGAGCCGATCAATCCACTTGTAAAAATTTGCATGATTCATGCAACGTACACTGCGGTACTTAAACAGCCGAGAATAAATTTCAGATGTTTTTACACACTTAGAAACCAGAAATCTTACCACCGTAATGATGTTCTTCAAAAGTGCATTTTTCGAAAGTATTGTCAGTATTGAATGAGTGATAAATGTTGTGTAAGTATTGAAACAGTTGCCAAGCAGCATTTTTATATCGATGACAGGCATACCAACTTACGATATTGAAAGGATCGTACTCCCTATTTATAGGATATATACTTCCTTTTTACAAATATTCAATGAATTACCAGCGGATCTGTTGCAAGTACAGGATAGGATACAACCCTTTGAGCGCTCACCACAGTAACCAAATACGGTAAAAAAGTGTCCACTTCATCGTATGAATTATATTGCTTGAAGATGTTGTAAATAATATAGAAATATGTGTTCCACAGGTACACAATTCGTATTGAAAATAATAAAAATTGAACTAGAATTTTAATTCGTTTGACGGTCGAAGACATGCTGAGCACACGAATAGAATGCAGCTGTTACGTTCCGAACAACATTTTCTTTATTTACATCGGCTGGAATGGCTTACGATAATGCTGTAGCATTGTGAGAACTCACTAATCGAACACAGTACGATCTTTGATGTTTATAAGATAGTTTTTCTCATTGCACGCAGTCTTTTCCTTAGAGTCAACGTGGTCCCACGTTCAGACCACTTGATTGTAATACAAGATAGATATTTACTTCGTCAAACTGCCAAATTTAACCCGAATCTCTGGCGTCCGGTCCAATAAAATATCGAGCATCTTGAACTTTCCTATTCGCGTGCGTAGTCAAATTCAAAATCAGCGCAAAGTATTATACATTCTAAAGAACACATGTAAGAAACGAAGAAATCTTAGAATTAATCACGAAATCTGGTGTAATAAATTGTGATTTTCGAAAGGTACTTTTCAGAAAGCAAAAAATGAAAATAGCTTTTCCAAATAACGCGTTGTGTACGCATTTTATATGTATTTAAAGTGCAAAGCATAATAAAAATTCCATTTATCATAACTCGTAATTGTTCCCAATTGCTCCCTATCTAAGAAATCAAAAACTCTATAAGAACACACTTTCAGCTGCGATTATTCAGGTGAAATATTCGCTCGAGCTTCAAGTGCGACCGTTCGAACAGAGGTGAAGTATTGAAAAAAAGAACGTGCATTCCTCGAGAGGCTTTCACGATTGAACACTTAATTTCTAATTCTCTGTGATCCTGCCCACTCTCTTGAGAGACATATCTGAACGCGATCAGTACCAGCTCGACTCACTCGCGATCGTCTAAAAGAGAGATAAAGACTGGTAGAATAGTGTCAATCGCGACATATTTACATAGACCAAGAGAATGACGGGGAAAAAACAATATGACATTGGCGACGAGAAAACCACGGGCGCGAAATGAATGTTTTCGTTGGAATCTGGTAAAACCGTAAGTAAACGATTCCAGTTAAATATTCAACAGTCTCGCGAGGGGTAGGGGAAAAGTCAACGAATTCTCGGAGCCGAGGATGTCACAATAGAAATTCAATTTTCTTCACAAAAGTTCATTTAGTTCGCCGCTGTTTCCCGAAATCCACCGGTTGGAGAGGGGCACTCGGAAGATAATTAGCTTCGATGAAAATCGGCACGACTGAAATCTGTGGACGAGATGGGACAACTTTGATCGCTGCACATACACTGTACCGGACAAATGAATTCGGACATATTTTTCTTTCTCTTTGTTGTTATGGCGGTTGCTACAAAAGTTCTGGCCTGTGTAGCGTTTACTATTAGGCCGACGCTAGTTTTCATAAAAGTTACAAGCAGTTACCTGCATTTTCCAAAATATGCAAAATACGTGTTATTCATATTAAGCGGGACAAAAGTATTCGAACGTTTACAGGCATAACCTGTAATCTAAGACATGACTTTCACAAAACTATGATGTTAGAATATCTTTTTTTTTTATTTATTCCAGGATAGTACGAGGCCGAAGGCATTCATAGACGATTTAAATGTGTTGTCAGTATCTACAGTTTCTCGATGTGTGGATATTCCGAAATAGACGGTATATTCCATAAGAAAAGAAAGAATTTGGTTAACGATGTCACATAGAAAATATATCGAAGTGTGGTCGACCTAAGAACAAAATAATCGAAGAGTAGGGGAGAATTGGACAGAACGGGGTACTCTATGCTATAGGTTCTACAGGTGCTTCTGTCTCAACGATGGTGGTACAAATCCTTTGTATTTGACGCCAAAACATATTGTAAATAATTAAAAGTAGCGTATTTATGTGGCGGACTCGCTGCTACCGATTTTTTGTAAAACAATGGATTCAGATTTCCTACGACGAAGTTTTTGTGACTTTTTAGTTCATTTCAATCAGTTTTTATTTATCTTTTCAGACAACTATATATGTTATCCATAACCTACTTGGTTAAGAAACGCCATGTGTTTTACTGTTAGAGCTTCTTGATGATATAAATCAGGCCTGGCCAACCCAAACGTTACAGCGGGCCACACTTTAGGTAAACATGCTTTTAAAAAATGTAATACAAATACAAAATGAATAAAACTGTATTGTTATACTATGATTCAATATAATTAACTCTCGGGTCTTAATTAATGAGATATTTGTTTATCCTTTCTTTCACTTAATTTTTGTGAATCTATATTTATGTTCGACGTTTCACATCTTAGCTGGTTTTCTAAATTAGCATCAGTTAATAAAGCACGTGATAAACTCTTTGTAAATTTCATCTTCGAAAAAAATGTTTCACAAACATATGTGGATCCCAAAGCACTTATAACTCGTTGTGCAGAATATTTCAAGTTGGAATATCTCTCGGATGTAATATAAGTATTGTCACTCTCTTATATTACTAAGTGCAAAACCGATTCTTTCAGTAACATTTGGTGTTCGTGGATATCAAATATAGGACTGGAGTTCGTAGTCGCACTTGCGCATTATAACAATGACACATGCAAATTTTCGTTTATTTAATATTTTTTGTATATATACAACGAGAAACAAAAGTTTCAATAGACATATAAAATCGCTTGGCGGGCCGCACAATTTAACATGGCGGACCGCGTGTTGGCCAGGCTTGGTGCAAATAATTAAAAGCCGACGTAGATGTTGCATGTGTCCCTTTCCGACTGAATCCCCAGTAGGCCTAATGATGATTCTAACTGGAAAAAAATCATAATTCGTAAATTAATGAATATACGAAAATTATTTCTACAAAAGTTTTGTGGTACAGTTTTGTGGTACCATTTTTTGCATTAATGTAGTACAAATTCATGAAAGAGAAAGTTGCATTTTTAAAAAACCCTGTATATGCCACCTCTTATTAGTTGCAGAGAAAACTCAACATGTCATTCCTCCGAATCGGAGCGTCACATATACACGGTGGTTGAGCTAACTTGATCACCTCAAATTACAACTTAACGGTCATCGCATCTTATAAGGTACGTGCTTTTTTGTGGGTGGAGGCATTCCAGAGATTTCAAGGTCACCTGGATTTTTTTTAACGAAATGACCTATTCTTTGTACCACAGATCAATAGAGTATCAAATTCTAAGTAAAAATATGTTGACCTCCATACGTTCTAAACCTAATAGTTAACGAGATATTTAGAAAACAATCACTGTATTGAAATCGTTGTATTGAAGTTGAGGGGCATCAGTTCGAGCACCTATAACTTCCAAATAGTAAGCACGTATTAAAAATGATTTTGTAAATATCTCGTTAACTATGTATTAGGTTTAGGGCGTATGAAGGTCAACACACTTTCACTCAGCATTTGATACTCTATCGATCTATGGTACAAAAAACAGGGCATTCCGTTAAAAAAAATCAAGGTGAACTTGAAATCTTCGGAATGCCTCTACCCACAAAAAAGGTGCGTACCTTATAAGATGTGCCCCGTGATGCCATTTAAGTTCCACGCCGTAATAAAGTCTCTCCTTCATAAAGTGTACCGTAAAGTCATTATTTGAGGTGATCAAGTTAGCTGAGACACCCTGTATGTGACGCTCGTAGCGTACGTGTTAATGTAAAATCAATGGTATCCTTAATTCGTATACTACAGCAAAAGGTGATTGTACGAAAAACATTGATGCGATACATAAATCGTCGGGAGGGTGAGGGCACGCGAGAGGAAAGAAAGAGAAAGTTAAAATGTCAGAATTTCACGCGAATACGATATGTTGGGCGATACTTACCTTTCGAAAGCGAAGCCGAGCCACTGGGAAGAAATAAAATTATTCACGTTACAAAATGACACGAGTCGATGGCGCGTCGAAGCAAAGGCGAACGCGCCGCGGGCATCAAAGGGCAGAGAGGAAACGCGACGACAGAAGTGGTGTGTCGAAGGGCGAGTTGGAAATGGTGCGATAATGAGAGGAAAAAAGGGAGCGTGTACACGAGGCGAACGGCAAAAAAAAGATCTTGTAGAGTAACTGGCCGCAAACGAATAACAAGGTAGTAGAAGGAGGGTAAAAATTTACCTTGTAGACGTTGCGTTAGAAATTAATTTATAAAATGGAATTAATTTAACTTATTCTCTGATATAATAAATACAATAGTAAAGTAGTATTAAAAAAAAGAAGAAAATGGCAGATGTATTTGTAAATTATACCATGGAAAATGGGCGATGTTTGGTAAAAGCTTTTCTTTCGATGCGAATGACTGTTCTGTACTCTGTTCTATCTTAATAATTACTATTTCCGAATATGAATCTCGAAATATATAGGTAGATTAAATGGTTAGGAGCTGAAAAAATTCACCTATGGAAGTCCACAGAAGAGTTGAAAGAAGTTGTGAATAGATATTGTTTAAAATTCCGTACTCGTCTCGCAAGTCATATTAGAAGCAGTTAAAAGATTCTGAGAAAGGTGTTCTTCTTTTATATAATTGTGAAAATTTATTAACGATTAAGAATTTAGTATTGATTTAATCATGTTGGTATTAAGTATTAGCCAATAAGACTCGTAATTTTTCCTTGAGATCCGTATTATACTTGAATAAATATAAATATGAACAGAGGTTTTGTTTTATAATAAACTGTATTGCCACGTGTTGTTGCGGAGATAGTAAGTGTTTATTTAACTCCAGCATTACTTATGTAAGAGAGGAGTAGAGAACATAAAATTTTTGAAAATATGTAGTATGAATAAAACTTGCTTAGATAATGCTGAACAAATTACGTATAGTAACTATGTCATTACAACAATAGTTCAAGAATTTTATAATTTTATAATGATTTGATAAATTAAAATTTTCCTTTTTTAAACGTTTCCACTGTCCCTACAGTTAGAAGGATATGAATGTTTTGATGCGAGTAGTTCTAGGATTAATATATCTGAAATTATTTTTTATTTCACATGAGAATTTTCACGTTGTTATTAAAAAGTGATCTTACTGACTCAGTATTAGATATGAAGTTTAGTCACGTCACGAATTATTTCCATAAGCTAATTTGAAATTTTGCCCAGACTAAAAATGAAACAGTTTCTTAATGAGGCGTTATCGAAGTCTCAAATATGGAAATGGTGTAAGCTCATCCAACTTTCATGAATGGCCGTAATGGCTTATATGCAAAACTTACCCAGTTTGTGGAATATTCATTCAATAAATTAGTAGCCGAAATCTTACTATGTATTTAATCGATCCACGTATATGGGATTTGCATCACTTTCAGTTTTTTCTTATTTTTCTCTAATTATTTATTTATAAGTTAATGACGTTAATCAAAATTCTCTAAATAGGATAATTAATGAGATTTAAACAAAAATCGACGAACAAAAATTCCAGATCAATATCTAATTCAACCTAAATTGTATATTCCGTTACTATATACAAATCATTTTGGCATTTGCATCGTTATAGAATATTAAAACATTTATGTATCTACTTCCTGCAGTTGCGTGATTGTTCTTTACGTTTATAACTCCACTATGTCTCCTGACACTCAGAACAACAAAGGAATCTAAAGCCGTCCATATGATTCGAGTCAGCTTCATTTTATAGGCAGTTCAGTCTCCTCTTTTTAGCGATATGATATTACATTTTCATTTTTTCAACGTTAGTGCCACGCTCTATTGCTATACAGGGTACCCTGCAATTAATAATACTACTGAGAAAGAATGCGATTCGACATACAAATACACGTAAAAAATTAAACAGGAAATTTTGTTGAATGTGTCCTCGTTATCAAGAAAATCAAATTAGAAAGTACCTTATCAGTTCGTGTCAGATTATTATTGAATATAAATAATCCCACATCCCAGAAATCTTAGTAAATAATAACATAAGTAGAAATTGCCACTAATGGGCAGACAATTGAATTGCATGATGCACTCGTACCTGATAAATATTTAACTTCGATTTAGCCTTCAAAACGATAAAATGGAGAAGAACCCTTGAGGCTCTCAGTACGGAATAGCTGAAATTAATAATTTCGACAAATTTTACTACTTTTAATTCAGTTTATTTATTTAGTACAGTAGTAACACTAAATATCTAATTATTTATTTTATATATTTATTTTATATATATGTATATAACTATTTGTATGTATTATTCTATTAATCATTCAAGGTAAAACGAAGAATCTTCATTCTACATTCTTTTCCTTTCTCATGCAGAAATGCCTCCTTAAATTTAGAAAACACATTTTTACTTCATTACTCAAGCTGGACTGCACATGTTTCCTAACGTTCCACTTTTTTCTCCTGCACCGGAAAGCATATTATACGGATTCACTTGCGTTTCGCACGAGCAAGAGCGCAACGTCTCCACCTTTAGCTGTACTTCGGTCTTCCGGTGCAAATTTCGAAGGAATTATATAGCGCGGAAAACTGAATATGCGAAAGATCAAAAAGGCTTACCCGGATGATGGGAGTCGGTTGAAGAATACATATATCCGGTGAAGTAAGGTCGAAATGCTAGAAATAGTATCGTCAAGGGAGACAGACTCAGAAAAGTAAACGAACGTAAAGGGATGAACACAATCGGCTGAGTAAATGTGTAAATAGAAGTGGAAAATAGGCTGGATTCTTTCACTTTCCTCAGCAGTTTCATGCGTTCAATGCGCTAGAGCTTAATCCCAAATATAATTTTTATAGTGGGACAATAAATTTTTGCATTTTCAGTTGTTACAATGTTTTCCGTTGAAATGTCATAGTTTAGTACTAGACTGTGGATATTTATACAAATTCCCGTTTTTATAATTAATTTTCTTTAAAGAAAATCAAAGAGAAATTTTAACTTATTTCGTCTAGTAAGAGGTTTACTAAATTGAAAATAATAGAGAAACTTCATTAGTAGGTACCTGCTAAAGTCGTCGTCTCAGTATGATTGTAATCTTCAAATTTGAAACAAATGCATACATAACCGCAGCCTATTCTATCTCAACTACAGTTGTGATAAAAAGCAAGAAGCTTTTTTCTTTGCATTGGACAATTTAGTATTCATATAATTGCTACGTACACAAAATGCAATTTTTTGTAATAAAAGTTAACCAGTTTATTGGAGTAGCGATTAGTTACACATGACAATTATTTAGAGGTATAGAGATACATGTATCTATATGATTGATTACTATAATAATTGTTAAGAGTTCAATTTTACTTGTTACCTAACTCAGAACTTTTTTACGATTAACATTTCCTCGTGTGTTTTTTCTATTGTTCTGTCTGTAGGCAACGGGTAATCTAGCAATGTACAAACGGTATAAATTCCTAAACACTATATTTAAGGAGGAAGGTAAAAGTAATTTTGCAGCAATAATAATCAGCGCTACTTTAACATAATCAGTGAAATAATTTCCTAAAGTAGGGAACTTATGTTAAGGAAATTAAAGATATTCTTGGATCATAGAACTTCTAGCCTAAAGCGTCATATTTCGGACAACTTTTATCATCAGTGATGTACCTATCTATTACTACCGCGTAAGTATTTAATTATATTCACAGTATCACCTATAATAATCAAATACATAGCTTACAAATGTAATTTATGTATAAAATGAAATTCTGAAATTTGTTTCCGTAGATCTTCATTCTCACTACATTTGATACACATTCAAGTAATTATTTACTACTCCTATTTGACATTCTCACTTTGAATAACAATATGCTCTGATTGCATCGTTTGCAAAGACATTTCAAGTTGTACATCAATCAGTAACCTGGATTGGTCACAAATATTCAAATTTCTAAACTATAAATACCCAGTGCACCCTGCTGCATAAACCTCTGTTCACGCCGCGACAGCGTTAAAATCAAGAATAAACACAGAATCCTTAACCTTTAGACTGCCCGCAATATCCTTTTTTTAGGCGCAGGGAACATGTAATATAGTATATATACATAGCATTAAATTAGATTCTTTCATTTTTCTTCCTTACAGTCAGATTAGTATTTGATAATAAATAGATAAATGTTCGAATAATTCGAGCAATTCGAATATTTACGAGTAACTCGAAAGTTAAAGATCTGTTCGAATATAGTCGAGTAATTCGAAAATTTTCAAGTAAATCGAAATCTTACGATCGCTCGAATATTCAAACCGTTTGAGTTTTCAAGTAGCTTGCATTTTTTCCGAACAGTTCGTCGATTTCAAGTAGCTTGAAAAATTCGAACGCTCGACTCGGCTCGACCGACCGATCATTATTTGACTCGAAGTTCGAGTTACTCGAATAATTCGAGTACTCGCACACCCGAGCTTCCCCCTTAACAAGCTCTTAATCAGTCTAATCGACAGCCGCGAATTCACTTACAACCAGCGTCCGTGTCTTAATCTCACGATCGGTCTGTAAAATAATGTCTTCAACCCTCAACCAAACAGCTCCCGATCCCCTCCGAAGCCGTTCAGCCGAAGGGGCTGATCGTTCCTCCCCCCGTCCTAGCACAAGGAAAGTGTCCCCGATGGTTACCTGAGGGCGAATGCTACTCATGAGGGTAGGGAAACACGATAATACGAGGGAACGAGGAGAGAAGCGAACGGGCATATGGAGGAGAACCGATGACACAAGAAAGGAGAATGGTGCGGCGGCGGGGGGGGGGGAAGAGGGTGGGACGGGTAGCGGATTGCCCAGAGAAAGAGGGTACGAAGCGGTGAAAGGGAGAGTGAGAGAGAAAGAATGATAGGCTGTCAGGACGGCGGAGGAATAACGAAAGAGTGAGAGAGCAACGTGGCGGCTCGGCAGGAGGGTTTCCGGCGGAATGGAGAGCGGGTAGGAGGGAGCACGGCGAGAGGTGGAGGTTTCGAATGGTTCAGTTGTAGCGGTACCGCGACTCAGATCGCACGTGTGCTTTCGTTTTCGCGTGGCTCGCGTCACCATTCGCGCATTTTACAACTCGCCCTCGCCCGTCGCTGTTTCCCATTCGCGCGAATTTTCCCTCGAACACCACCCACCCTTAATCGCCCTCGAGCACCCCCCCTTCCCTCCCCGACCTCGTGTTCACTGTAAGTTTGACGCACGAGACCGCCGCGTGACGTCTGACCAAACACGCGGCGCTTCTACTGGCACGACACAATCACTATACCCGGAAAGTTTGGTACGTCGCCGTTTCCTTGGAATCGGAACGCAATGCAGAATTTCCTCGATAGGTCAAAGTTCCGCTCGGGCGCGTTGCTCCCACCGCGACCGCGGTGAAGAGGACCGCGGTCTTCGTGATCCCGAGGGATCATTAACTTTTTGGATAGCCTCACTGTTCGATTTATTACTGGATCAAGTATCGAGACGTGGAATGACTTAGTGATACAGTGTTAGCTGGACTGTTTTAGTGGATACGTGTCCTGAATTGAATATTGCGCGAAAGGTAAGAGGTGTCGTGACGAAAGGGGATCTTCGATCGGAACGTAAATAACATTGGTGGTACGGGGAGACGATAATCTTGGAGACGGTATTAATAAACGTCGATAGAATGACGGTGAAAGTTACATAATCCTAAGGAGAATTCTTCTGATAGAGTTCAAGTGAATGTCAACTCCTGCAGCGATATACGGAAGGATCAACGAATGAGCGCCAAGGGATCCCGATGATCGAGAGACACCTGGAGATCGATCGCCGTGCGCGTGCCGGCTTCGCGAGTGTGCCGGCGCGCCGGTGCACGAGCGGGCAGACTGAATTTAATGTTAGGGTAACGTGAATCGATCGCGGAATATATCCCTTGGTTCGCCGTCACGGTTCACCCCTCGTACACGTATGCAACGATCATCGCCTGAGCTCCGCAAAGATGGTAATTGAACTATCAGACGAAATCGTGTCCGCCCGCCCGTCTCTGGAATCTCACGACCAGGTTGTCCCGTGAAATCTCGTTTGAGTTCGAATTCGCGATACAGAATCGGTCCCCCGGAGTTCATTCACGCGAAAACTTCCGTCTGTGTGTGCATTTCGGCGGTGCGCCGATCCAACGGATCGATCGGCGGCGACTTCAAAGACGGCTGTGCAAAGAAAAAGGGGAGTGAGAACCGTGTTCAATGGCCGGAGCGTTCCCGTTCATCCGAGCAACCGATACGTGCTATGGTACACGTGTTAATCCGTCGGCAGCCGTTTGGCGGCGATCAATCAGAGGAAAGAGTCGCTAGAGTGAAGAGCGCGTCCATCAGACGGAGAAAGTAGCAAAGGCCCTTTTACATTATTAAAGGTAACACACACGAAACGGTTGATGTATAAAGACGGTAATGCAACCGATCGCTGGCAAAATTCTGTCTAAAACTGCCAGAGAGAAGTTCGAACGGGATCTCGAAGAAATTACAAGTAATTACTTCACCGTGATTAAGGATTCGGGCGAAGTTAAATTGATCTACGTCGGAAACTTTTGCAGCCGCGTCCGTCTGATAGCGACCGTTTTAGAACGAGGGCCCGCGATCGCATAAAATATTCCGCGAGCCTGCATGGCACGTATTTGCCAGTAATTTCGAGCGTGTACGTGACGAGAAAAGACATCAGGATTCGTGGGGACAAGCTTGCCAGGCGATCCCTGTCGTCTTCTGTTCGTAGAGGATCGTTAGAGCGTAATCAGTGGCGAGGTCGATGTTCGCGACATAAATTTTTGCAGTAACGGAAACCCTACCGCGGCGGAACGAAGTCTAGGAAGGCGCGAAGAGACGCGTTGGGAAGAAGGAAATAACGACTCTCGATCTATTTGCTTCTCACGTTCGATCTGCCCCGGGGTATTTATACTCGGCCTCTATGACGGGCCGAAGGTTACTTCGAAAGGTGATTAAACGCGAAATCCGTGTTGGCGGTGACGAGAACCCCTGCCCGAACGGCCTGGAATCCACAGGTCAATAAATTAGGGATCAACGACTTGGGGACGCAACGCCAATCGTCGTTGCCAGAACGATTCGCGGTAACAGAAGGCGAAGAAACATACACAGACACGCAGGTGTCGGTTGCGCTGTCGTGAGAGCAATGAATTCGGTGAGATCGTTGTCTCAGTTGTCACAGAAGGAACAACTCTTAATAGTAGAGGGCATCTCTTTGCGTTCGTTGGTATTCGAGACTGATTGGATTACAAATCAGTCTGATCGGCAGACAACGAACGAGCCGGGAAACAACTGTTGTTTGGAAACTAATGGAGCCACGCGGTTCGTCGATGTAATTTAAAGAACCCGAAGATAAACGGACCTGACGAACAGGCGACACTCGTCGCGAAAGTTTCTGTGAAGGGACGAGCGATCCCGGTAATCTAAAACCCATAAACGGGTAGTCAGCAGGACCGAAAGCAATTCCGGTAGATAAACAAGTTCGCCCGGGATGCTCGAGGTTGTACCGATTGTCATTGAAGTTGATCAGAGCTGGAACTTGTTTAAGAGAGGTTCGTTTAACAGGATAAACTGTCCGCGTATATCCGGTCGCACGAAACGAACGTTGGTCGAAGGAAAGAATCTCCATTGATTTTCTAGACAAAAATGAAAAGAAATTGGGAAATTTGACGGAATCCTATAATTCCGATTCGAGTCAAACGATCACACACCGAAACCAGAAACCTGTCGAGGACGAGCTTTCTCGAGACATCTCGAACACGCTGAACGAATTACTCAACGTTAAACACGCCATATGCTCGATAGCGTAAAGGCGTCATCAAATAATTGTTGTGCAAAGGAGACCGACTCTCCGCGTGGAATACTCACTTAAACATCGCGATCGTGTCGCGAACAGAATCCGTAGGATCCACCATCATCCACGACCGCAACTAATCCTTCGCTACTGAAACTTACGGGCGTTTGTAATTCAACCCCCTAAACGAACGGAACGGGCGCCATTACATCCGGATTAGAGCTCAACCGCGAGTTTCTTCGTCGATTAACCGTGACTCTGTGCTCGTCCATTACCGTCCTGGAACAGAAGAATTACTAAAAATCATATGACACGTTTTGCGGTTTGGGTATAATCCTGCTCGAAGTGAGACTCGCGTGTTGGTTCATCGACGAGTGAAACAAAGTTATAGGCAGGCGTCCAAGGATAGTAGGAGGTTAAGGCTAATCCGTTATCGCGGGAAAATCGCGTGTCGCGAGTGAAATACTCTGTCGAATGACTCGTGCAAGTGGAGGACTCCTAAGGTGGATGTGATTCAACGGCAATAATGTGTCTTGGATCTACGGTGTCGCAGTGAAATGTCGGTTGCGATAGCGTTTCGGAGATCGTCGCGTGGCTAAGTAGACGGACTGGCGCCGGGAATGCCGCGGAAGTAGGTTTTCTTTCTTCCGGCTTTCTGCTGGAGAAGCGGCGCGTACAAGTGGCGCAAAAGAGAACGATGATGTCTAGACAAAGCAAAGACCCCGTGCAGAAGTGCCACTCTGACCCAGGCGCTGCAAGTACCCCCGGCACTCCTTGCAGCCCTGGTAAGCGAATTTCTCGGAAGCTAGTGCCAGGCATTCCGAGCTCCTCCAACACACGCAAGTGTGTTCTCACCTTGGACGGCTATAGCTACGTGATCGGTGAGTACGGAACCACGATAAGGGTCGAACTCCTATCGTCCGACGTGGTGAAGGGGAGCCGACCGGCGATGGGTTAGGGAATCCTTATCTTCCGTTCTCGATGGCGTGGAGCGTGCAAAGTATTATCGTCGTTTTTACTGCACGATCCCCTGGACGTTAATCCTCCCAGTCCCGAATCTTCCCCCTTCTTTCGAGTTTCTTTTTTTTATTGGTTGACTGATTGCAGGGAGCGTTCCGTGTTCGGTGCTTCGACCGAAAATTACGGCAATCATTTTGAACTTTCCGTGGATAGTGCCTTTCTAGTATTATGTCTGTCCTTTTCCTGGATGAAACACAACACGAACTTGACAGGGAAGTTGGAGATCAAGGACACTGTATACTGATATACACAGTTACTCGATTTAATATTCGAACACCATGGTATACTTACGTAATTCTTGCTCTATATACTGACTTGAAACGTGGTTATCGAATTTTCTTGACCGTGATAGCATAAAGCACACATTCTAGTTTACAAATATGTCAAATTAATTACTTCACTTTTCATTATTCTGGACATAGCAAATCATACACGAAATAAGATCCAGTATTGATGTCGAAAAAATATTCGGACACCCGTATATCTCACGGCTTATTCGCTTTAGAAGGTCAATTCGTAAACTCCTTATGATTGTTTGTAAACATCAAGTGTGTGCAGGAGTTCGGTGAGTTTCAGGTATTCAATGTAACGCGCCCTAGTGAATTAGTTTTTTCAATAATTAGCTATTTATAATTATAATTTATTATTGAATAATCTTTGTGTATCACCGGTCCTTCCCGCCATTAGTATACGCATGCGCAGTAGTACTATTAAATTTAAGTAAGAGTACTGTCGCGGACATTATAAAAAGGTACAATTATGAAGGTCGCATTGAATTTATTTCTCAAAAAGGACGTCTACGTCTTCTTGATAGCCATAATAAACATAAAATTATTCGAAAATTGAAAATCAATCCAGGATTAAGTGCTCCTAATTTAAATGTAGAATTATTTCAAGTATCTGAAAAAACAGTACATGTGGATACAGTTCGGAATGTTTTAAAAGAATCTGGCTTGTAAAAAGCCATACATAAATGAAATCAATCGAAAGAAACGTATAATATTTGCCTAAGAATTTATTTCTAAAACACAGTCGTGGTGAAATGTTGTGATCATTGCAGATGAAAGTCAGTTTCATGTTTCTGGATTTAACAGACGAAAATTAGTGTGGCGTAAACCGAATGAACAATTCCAAATAAATAATACCAAACTGACGGTGAAACACGGTGGCGGAGGCTCAATGGTATGGGGCTGTATTTCAACTGCTGGAGTAGGAGAGTTAGATAAAATTATGATTTAGATAAAATATGTCCAGATAAAAACAATTATTTGGACATATTAAAAGAAAATTTAAGGGAAAGTGCAACGAATATGGTTATACAAAACAGTTTCAAGTTCTATCAAGATAATGATCCGAAACATAAAGCAAGAATAATTCAGGAATATTTATTATATAATTGTCCGAAAGTGCTTCATCCTCTGCCACAGGTCACCAAATTTCAATCCAATAGAGAATTTATAGAATTGTTAGATCGTAACATTCGGACGACATCCATAAGAACAAAAGTGGAATTAAAAATACGACTAACAGAAGATTGGAGACGTATTACTCAAAATTATTTACTGAAAATTATTTCAAATGTGCCGATACGGTTAAAACATGTTCTTAGACAAAAGGGACATTAACAAAAATATTAGAATTATTATAATTTTGTTCGCAAGTATCTACATATGGTGAAAAACGTTATACAATTTTACCTTTCCGAATATTTTTTTGACATCAATATTGGGTTTAATTTCACTTATGATTTATTATGCAAGAAACAATAAAAAATGGAATAATTTATCTCACATATTTGGAAAGTAGAATATGTGTTTTAACCTATCATGGACCAGAAAATTCGATAATCACATTCGATTACGATCGACATCATCAAGTCAGTACATAGAGTAATAATTACGCAAGTACCATGGTGTCCGAATATTAAATTGAGTAACTGTATATCTGTATCTTCATATGTGAGCTTTGTCCTTTCGTGGAATTTACGGGAAATGGTTAACTCATTTTCCTACTAAATACTGCTGATGGTAGAAACATTGTAAATACCAATCTGTTGTTTCAGTGTTATATCTATTGGGTCAGTGCGAAAGAGTTAATGGGTTTTCTATAGATGATACACATAAGCAATTATGTTAATGTATTACGTGTCGATGTCAATATGTAACACTTGATGATTGACTGTTTTATTGTTTAAAATGAAATTGAAATTGGGCTGTCGGAAGAAACTCTAAACATGGAAGGAATAAACGTAACAAACACCGTAAAACAGACTTGTGTTTCGAGATGCTGTTATGTCAATCTCAGTATGTGGTAAACTGAAAACTTATTAGTACGATTTCATTATAGAAATTCAATAAATACTAATATTTTGATAGTTTGTTTATTAAAATAAAAATTTCTATAGAAAATATATACGTTATTATTTCATATTATGTTATTAAAGTTATAATTAAAATTATTATTAGTCTATTCTTTTAGAGCAGAATCCATCAAGACTTTAATAGTAATTAAATATACATCAGAAATAGTATTAGCACCAATCTGTTATTTCACTGTTATACTACTATGTGTAATTAAAACTATTTTTTGTTAAGAAAGTGAAGTACACTTTTTAATATCGTTGGGAGTAGCTTATGAATGACAGTCTGAAAGTCTGCTTCGTGTACCACATTAATTGTAACTGGATTTTTATTCCATTATAACTTTCCAAGCTAGAAATTCGTGTGATGTTGTAAAAAAGTGTGCGGGTAAGATAGTTCATCTTGAAGAAATGTCATGTTCAATGTTTTCTTTAAGTCGAGTGATATCAGATAGGTAATCGACAATTACTACTAGTTGAATTTCTAAAAAAGCAAATTTGATGTCTTTCAAATTTTAAATAATACAGACGGAATCACCTAACACTACCATCTTGAAGCATTTATACATTGTTCGTTATATGAAAAAATTTTTCAAACAAATGGCGCATTTATGTCACATGGATCTTACAATGCAGTAATCAGTTTTATGATATTTTGCTGTATTATCGAGATTGAAGGTGACTTTCAGTTTTTTTAAATGTAATGAGTAACATTTGACCTTCCAATTCAAAATATTATTCAACGCGGGTAAAAAACTATTAAGATATATCGGTTCGAAAACTAGTAATTATTGAGATATTCTTCAGTGAAGGATGATGAAACTTAAAACTCCCGAAACACTTGAATGTGCGCCATTCGCACTCATTGATCGACTACGCACTGGTATCGATTGTAATGAACAAGGTTTTCACCATTACTTATACTAAAAATCATGTAAAGAATATATCGGTAATTACTAGTTCATAGCATTGAAGCAGATGGGTCTGTAAATTACAAAGTCATCGCCTTCAATTCAATTCTTTCTCAAATAAATTCTCCCACTACATTTATTTGAATTATCACATATTATTTACCTTCATATGATTCTAAGAATCCTATGAAATAGATGTCAAAGAATACCAGTCTCGATTGCAAGTGACAGACAACAATTTTTAAAATGTGCCTTGCATATGTTCATAAAAGAAACCGTAAATCTCTGTAAGAAATCTGTAAACCAGGCTACCAGTGTAACACGCTACAGCAACGGGTATTTAACGTTGATTCATCCTGTATCTACACTCGCCATAATGTTCAAATTTTCAAAAACATAAACCCAAGATCTCTTAACTCCACCTCCAAATCTTCACAATACATTGTCCGCCCTTCAAAGGGCGTTGCAACGAACGACGAAACAGCTTGTAATAATTAAAAAGTGTCTCGTTGAGGTTTCAGAGAGGGAAAAAAAGCTGTCTGGCTCGTGGTGCCTGGCTTATCCCAGCAATTATTCCTTTTTTTTCGTCTTTACGAGTCGACGCAGTGACAGTAACGTGGTGGTTCATAATTACACCGGGATCGTAAATTGCATTCGCGCATACGTAACCGCGGTGTGTTCCGTCTTTTACCCTAATTAAGCGGTGTACGCGTTTGGCGAAGATGTCGCGGAAAAAGCTGCATAAGCTTAATTAATCGAGAAACGCGCGAGCGGCCCGCCGCTGCGCAGTGGTGTATAGCACGTGCCCCCCCCCTCCTGCCAATTGAAACATCCTAACGAACACGGCCCATTCGTTATCCTCGACTCTAAAGGCCGCTACACACGTTCCGGCAGGACTGTCAGATTCGCCTGAACAGTCAGGCCAGCAGGGAGCGTGTGTTTACTACCAGGGATTCCGACCGGATTGTGTGTACCGTAAAACGATTCAGTTTTTTGACTTTTCAGATGACCGGATGAAATATGAAAAGTCATTCGATGAAACTAAACAAAATAGGACATTTCAGCAGTAAAGAAAAAAATGCTCCCGGTTGACCGCTTCTCTTCGGTAGGTACTCTTGGAAAACTAGATGTCCTGCATACTATGGACGATATCAATTAAGGGGGGAGCCTGGTGTAAACAGCTAAAAATGAACGAATTTTTGGGAATTAATTCTGAAAGAAGTATTAAACCAATCTTTTTGAAACTTTGAGATTATTTTATTATACAAGTAAACTGAATACAAACAAAATTATTTTCACGACAAATCCACAAGTATTATAGTTATAAGGACTTATGTGATTTTCCTGTCCTTCGTTAGTAACGACATTGAATGTGACGTATGATCTTTATAACTATTATTTAAGAACATATATTATATACAGGGTGTAACAAAAATGTTGTCCGACCCGGAAATGGGGCACTCGGGGGGTGAATTGGAACAAGTTTTTCCTTAACAACAATGTAATCTGAGGCTTCGTTACCGAGATATTAACGAAAAACCCCGACCAATCAGAGCGCGAGTTTGCCAGCCGAGTTCCCGCGGTAGCGTTGGCTACAAATCGCACCGCGTAGCCACCGCTAGCGCGGGAACTCGACTGGCAAATTCACGCTCTGATTGGTCGGGGTTTTTCGTTAATATCTCGGTAACGAAGCCTCAGATTACATTGTTGTTAAGGAAAAACTTGTTCCAATTCACCCCCCGAATGTCCCATTTCCGGGTCGGACAACATTTTTGTTACACCCTGTATATATAATCTTTCGTGCGGTGAAATAATCCTCATAACTGTATCTGTTTGTTTATTAACGCAGTAACTAAAGACGGAAGCTTTATATACGTCTCTTCGTTCATCCTTAAATAATTGTTCCTATCTTTAGGAGCAAACCGCAATTCTTTCAATAAGTTTACATGTGGATAAACTTCTCTTCAACCACTTGGCAGGAACCTGTGCAGGCATTGGCCGGCCTGCGCAGGCCGGACTGTTCTGGTGAAACTGTCGGTCGACCAGAACGAGTGTAGCGCCCTGAAAACGTGCTGATTCGACGAACTTCGAACATCAATGTACTGTATTCCGATGTTGTATTAGTGAAATTCTCGGTAGAGTCAGTGATTCGTTCCTAAACTTCTGTGTCTGTTCATTCTTATGCAGGATGAGGTCCTAATTATTTGCTCTAACCAATATTATTCGTTATTGTGGCTGAAACACAACAGTGTTGCTGATGATACGGAATAACTATCCGGGATAAAAGTTTATAAAAATTTCTGTTTTGTTATGGAAGGAAGAAAGATTTTCATTGTTCTAGAGCAATGCTCTCTGTGCCCCTCATGGAAACAAAGAACCTCAGACTCTTGCCTTTGTTACGCCACGGTAACGGCGGACGGTGGTGGGGGATGGTTGTAGGTTCTAAAGAGCCAAATTACAGCACTATTCTAGGGTTTCGATAATCAGATATTGACCTGAACGCGTTCAGCTGTGAGATTGAATTTAATATTATAAAGACACGTCCGACCAAAATGACCGGGTAGCACTTGATCAGCCTTTTATCTCCTTTCTTACTGCGCGGATCGCTAACTGTAGAAAGGGGATAACTCCATTTTTCTAAGGAATTCGCTTTTCGCCAGGATACCACTTTTTTAGGCTGAATCGTTTACTACAGAAAAAGGTCATATCTATAGGCTACCTAGTGAGCTATGGACGTAAATAATTTCTATTCACTACAGAAACGGGTCATGACCAGGAGATGTCTCCTGAAAATTTGAATAACCTGAAAATCATAAGATTTTTATATGTTCCCTTTCTGCAGTTAACGATGCATGTACTGATTATAATTTCTATTTTTGAGGATTTAAAAATGTAGAATTTATGTAGGTAAACATAGATTGCGATAATAAACAAAAAAAATTATTTTGAAGATAATAGGTAACGAAAGACACACAAGTGAGTGAAAATGAGTGGGGCGGCTCTTGTGAATAAATAAAAATTCCCGTGTTTGTAGTGGCTAGAGTTACTTTGTAAAGAAAACTGTAAGGTCCATACGACGATGTAGATCGCACGATTCAGCGAATAAGGATATCGTTATCATTTATCTATTAAGCGACGAGAGTTCGTTAAATATGCGCATTAACAAATGATAAGGACAGTCTATTCCTGACCGCATGCGAAACTACCTGTATGATATTATGTCGTTTGTATCCCACGTAACTTTATCTAACTTAATAAAGTTGTATTGTTTCGTTACTCGGCGAACTTATGTACACATGTAGTTGTTGTTATAGGAATATCTATAATTTTCAAGATCGAATGGTGACATTCGGTAAAATATTTCCTTTCAATATTCACTATATTGAGAAGAGTCTATGTCATAATGGTATAATGGAACTCTATAACCATAACCAACTCATAAGAGAATGGAACATTGGAATCGGAAATATCACGGTGACATCGTAAATAGAAACACTTTATTCTCCAAACGTCATTGAAAATTCAGCACGGTACAATTGGATGTGGGTGCTTTAAAAATGTTGTCTTTATAACATTCAAGTTGTTTCAGAAAGGGTTCAAACAAATTTGCAATCTGTAGTTCTTTTTACGGGACATATGGTTCTTTTGAAAATTGAATTTAGTAATTCGCTAGTCAAAAATCTAATAATGTGTCTGTCCGTTACTTGCCATTTCTACTTGTTATAAACACGTAGGGCGTAGGGTATTATTTGTTTTCCATCGATTTTACTATCAACTTTCATCAAGTTATTATGAAAAACAAACAATACTGTGCTAATATTAATATTTATAAACATTAGCAACCATAATTAATCACACTTGGAATGACACTGCAGTCAAGTCATGTTTTGTCATATACATATAAATCCGATAAATTTTCAAGTTTCATTGTCCCAGAAACAAAGCTCCATACGAAGAAACTTTATTGTACATTTCTTACTCGGCTCTACATATAGAATAATTTTTTTCCAGTTGTACCAAACAAATTTTGCTTTGCTTTAAGTAGTTTATGAATAGAGTGTAAAGACAATTTTGACCTTGAAGAAATAATTAAAAATTTTACATTGATAATGCAGAATATATTGGTGTGAAGCGATTCGACATAAATAAGACTTACTTTTCTTGCAATTGTACAGTTCCATATCAAGTGAACATGAAAAATGCATCGAATTGAAAAGAAGAGGTTCAAAAACAAATATTAAAGTTTAACTTGAAGTAAAGAACAAAACTCTGGTAATTAAAATTCTTATGCATATACGTAACTGTCGTTATAGTTATAAATAAGACACTTGAATTGTTAAGGTTCTCATAGGGGTAACGAAATTAAAGTGCAAAGTAATTCAGATAAAAACTCCGTAATCATTAGAGGATAATAGCTTGTCGTTATACGCGTCGTTAAAAATTTAATTTCATTACATTACGTTAGCAATAGCACATTATAATAAAACTCACGTAGCAGTCAACGTATTAACGTAATTGGTATAAGTAGGGTGGTCCAATTCATCGTCAATTTTTTTTTCATGGAATTGCATACTACAGTATGTAAAGTTACAGCTCAGCGATAGACGAGTATAAGAATTTAAATTCGTTAAATTTCCGGGTCCTTGAACATTTTTGTTACACGCTGTATACTAACGATGATTATAATCTATGCAAACATATTTTTTATAGTGTCAACCCCAATTGAAAAATTGTTTTCTTATAATGGATTATCCCATATGACTACTCAACGATTGCATTGCAGAGAAACGTAACATTGGAATAAATTATGTTACCGTTTGATCAATATTATGAATGTGATCAATAATCCTAAATTTTTGAATGGTATTTACACTTCCGTTCATAAATCAATGAACACTTCTGAAAAAGTCACTTAAATTATGAAACAAAAATTATATTCAATGGTCTGTACAATCTCAAATAATGTGTTCAAATCCAATATCCATTCAAGTCAGCAATCATTAGTCAAAATCATTAGCAAATCATCTTATAATCACTTTCACAAGTTCTTCGTTATGTTTTTACACGCGTTCGTAGTTATTGTTTTTTACATTAATGCCATAATTATTAGATTATACTAAATTAGTTCGAGTATGCACAGTATTACAAAATTTATAGCTGCGTACTCATTATTTTGTAATGTTTAAAAGTAATTTTCTAAAAGACTTTTGGAGTATGTTCAACATTGCGGTCTTGCCTGAAGGTAGAATAAGTTAATAGAATTGCTTCAGAAAATTGCATTCCCGTTTCAATTTTTATTTTTCTGAAAACAACCAAGTGCCCAGTGACTTCTGGACGGGAGTGTATGTATATTGAACCCGCGGCTAATAACCACTAATGCGACGTTAAACGACCATTTAAAGTTTCAATCCCGGAAAATGAATTCGGAATATATTTTGCTCTATACAGGGTGTAATAAAAATGTTGTCCGACCCTGAAATGGGGCACTCGGGGGGTGCATTGGAACAAGTTTTTCCTTAGCAATAATGTAATCTGAGGCTTCGTTACAGAGATATTAACGAAAAACTCCGACCAATCAGAGCGCGAGTTTGCCAGCCGAGTTCCCGCGCTAGCGGTGGCTACGCGCTGCGACTGATAGGCAGCGTTACCGCGGGAACTCGGCTGGCAGACTCGCGCTCTGATTGGTGGGGTTTTTTGGTTAATATCTCGTTAACAAAGCCTCGGATAACATTGTTGCTAAGGAAAAACTTGTTCCAGTTCACCCCCCTTCTGAACATTCAAATTACCATTACAGAAATGCACGATCTCGAGTGTTTTACATTCGTCTGAAATCGAACAGTTGGTGGGCGGACGGAAATGTAGCTACGTGAGCCGTTCATCGCGTGAAACGTACACGAAGAAGACGGAAACAAGGCATTAATGTCACTATGTCGACGCAGCTTAAGCGCCTCTTTGAAGTAGTCGGCTGAAAATGTGCTGCTATTGTACTGAAACGATGTATTCTTCGCTGAGGAATGAGAGAGAGAGAGGGGGGGGGGGGGGGGGAGCCAAAGCAGAGACAGAGAGAAAAATAGAGGGAAACAGAGAGACAGTTGTAGACCGAAGTTGTCTGACCGAATCTGATCACTTTCAAGTCGGCACCTCTTTATTTCGATTTCATGAAACAAAAGCGTCTACGATTATTCGAAAATTTCGACGAGTCTGTTTCGCTGTACGTATGACTTCCATGGTGGTAAAATTTAGTAACTGCTTTACTATTTTAAACGTGTTCTGTGTAACTATTGCATTTAACAAAGTGAACGGAAGGGTACAAAGCTTTTTCGATTTGATAAACTTGGTTGACCCTCTTAAATTGGACATCAAACGAGTTATAATACTGTAGAACTACAACTTAATGGCGAACAGATAAGATTCCATGATGAATTGTAGTAATTGTTTCTTCTGCCTGCGATAAAAGACTTTATGATTATATTCGTTAAATTTCGATTATACTACTAAATTGAAGCACGAATATTTATTATAAATTACTTATCTAGAGGATAATCCATTGAAAACACATATAACTTTATGTACTTTGCACGGTTTCAATTCCACTATCCGAATATTGTGTTATGCATGACAACTTTAATCCTGGCTTTACGTGCATTGGATACATTTTCAAAGTAACAACCACTTTGGCATGGTTCCGAATGTTTATTATCAGATGTTACTCTTCTTTCTGATATATTTTTAAATCTTTAGTATAGTCTTTCATGTCGCGTCCGTCCGCGTGGATTTCTCTTTCGAATCCGCCTGGAGTTGTAAATTCCAGGCTCGACCGTCGTGGTACGCGTCCGGTTGCGACTGTTGCCCGCCAAATTAATATTAGGCAACTGTTTCAATTTCTCTAGTGAGAAAAACTAATAATTGCTCGACCGTTGGAGCTGACGAATCGTGATGCGAATGTTGTCGAATGAATTGAGTCCGTGTGACTCTAGTCGTAACGAGTGCGAGTTTTCGAATGACTGTTGTCGAATGACTGTTCGATTACGAGTTAATGCGAATGAATTGAGTCCGTTTGACTCTTGTCGATACGAGTACTTGAATGTCTTGAGTCCGTGTGACTCTTGTCGAACGAGTGTGTTTTGCGAACGAGTGTTTGCGAACGAGTGATTCTAATGAATGTTTTCGACTGAATGTCTCTTTTCGACTGCCCGATCGAGTTTCGTGTGACGTCGCGCTTCCTCAAAGTTCCATGAAGGCGTGACCAAAACTCGCCTCCTTATTGGTGATGCCCTGAAGGGGAAGGCAAATTTCTCGGGTTTTCCACGCGACGCGGAGGTGGAATACCTCTCCTTCAGGGCGAAGCGGACGCCAGGAAAATATCGCGCACGTGGTCGCGGTGCGAGTTGACCGCGACGAATTTTCGAGTCTCTCAACGATAGGGTTTTATGACTATATTGTCTGCGAGTCAGCGCGCCCCGGTAAGGCCCGGCGCGGATGGGTCCCAGGTTACCGAGCGCATGTGGCGGACTGCAGACCAAATGTTCGCTTCTTTTGTATATTATTCTCTTTGTGTTAACGAAATTAAAATTGCTTGAATGAAGGAAATAAAATAATAAAAAGTAACGGTATCGTCTGACTGTATAACCGTCGTTTCGGTCTACGACGGAACATTTCCTGTTCAATACATTTTATATCATGAATTAGCTTCATCGTCATTACGATGATGTTCAAATAATTCAATTGTACACAGTTTATTCCAATAATCTTCAAATATAAATGAAAACAACAATTTTTGGTAATTTATTGAGAACATGCTCCTCAGCACCGATTTCAATGACTTTGAAATATGTTGTCAAGGCCATAATTCTGAACAACTTTTCCTTATTCATATAATAGGTAGTCTCTCTTCGTTTTCAAGATATTCGCGAAAATCTGCTCCTACTTGTACATTTCGTCTATACGTGCATGTGTATGGCAATCAGCGCATCATCATGGGGTGACTGCTTACTTACTGTTTCTATACTATACACATCACAGTAGCCGACAAGCAACGGGTGAACTTAAAAATCAGACTTAACCGATTTCAATGATTTTTAATACTCAAATGAGTATAACGCTTTGAACAATATTTTTTTTTTTAACTAGCTCTAACCTACTCAAATCAGTATAATGCCTTGATCAGTATTGTTTTTTGCTTTTAACAAGCTCTAACCTACTCAAATCAGTACAATGCTTTGAACAGTATTTTCAGTTTTTCGCGTACATCACAATAGACACAATGCAGTATTACTGATTTGAGTAGGTTAGAGTTAATTAAAAACAAAAGAAACTACTGTTCAAAACAGTATAATGCTTTAAACAGTTTTTTTTTTGCTTTGTAACCAGATCTAGCCTACTCAAATCAGCTATAAATCACTCTCCGGTTAATTGAAAAATCCGCTAGTTTATTGTAGTTGTTGCAAATGTCCAAATATTCTTACATCTTCATTTTAACTTAATTTAATATAACGAATATACATAGAATACTTAAAGCATTAGTTAAATGTATAGATTTAACAAGTTGTAAAACAAGACTAAATAGACTCACCCGTTGTATATGTTTTATAAAATTATTTATAAAATTCAATGTGTAGTAGCAGCAGTTTTTCGTGAATATCTCGGAAACTAAGAGAGATCGCCTATTATATGTATAGGAAAAAGTTGCCCAGAATGATGGCCTTGATAAGATATTTCAAAATCATGAAAATCAGTGCTAAAGACCATGTTCTCAATAATTACCCAATGTTCAATAATGTATTCAACATTTTTACAAGTTTACAAATTCGAAAAGTCAGAATATCGGGAATTACGAATCATTAATTTGCATAGTAGTGTGATCCCATAAATATTCTACTCATTCGATAATAATAACAAAAATCGTGAATATACTACAAATTGTAAAAATATAAAAATATTTCGAAACTTTCCGAATACGTATGTGCAATACATTCTTAATGACAATAGGGAACACTCGTGGTCCCATTGGTGTACTAATTGGAACGTATGTTCCTCTCCGTGACGATTAATGGAATTAAAACGTACTGAAATGAGTGATAAAATTGAATTCTTGTTGTACACTGTATGAACATTAGATGGGAATACGTGTATATCTGGTTGCTCGAATAGAAATGAAGTGTAATGACCTTTCCCAGTTTTTCGTTCCCAAGGTATCGGCGATGCAGCCGGAAATGTTACTAATCCTCCTTGAATAATTGCTTCCTGGAGCTGGATGAGGGAAATTTTCTAGGAGAGTTTGACCCAGTTAGATGTCCGATTTCGTGAAGTGACCACGTCGCCGATGGTGTCTCCGAAGTGTTATTGTTAATTGACCTACCGTCATTTTGTTACTTGAATGGCCACGTGATTGTAACTTTGATCACTATGTACTTTGATCGTAAATCAACCATTTTATGCGCGTTCAAACTTTTTTCACTTGAATATTTAACATTTATTTGGTGTGTAACATCTTCGAAAAATGTAGGAAAGTTTCTTTCCTAACTTTCCTCTTAATATTTCAAGAAATAAGCGAAATTGTCAAGTATTCTATCTTTTGGTCCGATAGGGTAGACAGATTTACAAAATAGCAAGCGCCTAGGTTCATACAAACCACGCCATCCACGGTACCGCAATTTGCGTGTTCGCCACAAATATCTGCCATCCGTGGGTTAATTTAAACATTTCTGTTATCCTTGCGTGCACATCGATCACTTCTCGTTTAAAGTAAAGGGCATGGTTTCGACCGTGTATTAAACAGTAACATGCATTGGGGAGGTAAAAATCCGTTTTATGTGTTTTAAATATGTGTACATGGATATTAGAGGAATTATATTTTAATTCGTGTAATGTTTAATAAATGGATACCCGAGTATTTAAGTATTGTACATTTACCCGAGTAATTTGCGGAACAAAAGTATGGCTTCAGAAATTATCAGGTCGCAGGTAATGATAACAAATTCTAATACTGTTAATACACGTTAAATAGAAACCTCTAATATGTATACGTGTGCACAAGTACTGTATTAAAATTTACACGAATTAAAATTACGGATACGTTAATACACGTATATCTACACGTAGGTACAGTTAGGGAAAAAAAGTATTCGTGCATCGGTGATTCAAATTATCAGTCAGCAATGTTGTTTTTAATATACTACTAAAATAACTTTTTGCTGGTTATTCCATATTAATATAGTTTTCCGTCAATGGCATAGCTTCATTGATATGATCATAAACTTACTGTTACACTGAAAAAAGTATTATTAATCGATAGTAGGTGTCACCGGTGTACAAATACTTTTGTAATGCCACTGTACAATTAAATACGCATGGAAATGTAAACCTGTAATTTAAAGGGAGATCCACCCTAGACTGACTTCCTCTAAGGCCCATCTATACGTTGAAATAATTTACTCAAACTGATTTGTGCAGTAGACGTTCAATCTACCTTGCACATCTACTTTTATTTTTTGCATTGCCGTCGCATTGTGTGTCTAGTGGCTTTCGATTAAGCAGTGTATTGCATATTTTTTTAAAATGTAAAATATTGGTGAAAATTAATAAAAATCGATCAAAATAATGTTAGCTTGCGCAAATATGAATACACAAATCAATTTGCGCAAATTATTTGAACGTGTAAACGAGCCTTTAGAAAGCAATAACATATCATTATTAGACTGCGGATTTTATGCATTTATAGAATCCCTAATAGGGTAGAAAAAGCTTCTGTTTGATGTCAGTTTTCATGGAATGGGCAAGAATGATCTATATTTGCATAAACATCCGCAGTCGAATCATTATCATTTGTTCATTTCGTGGGAGATCTGATTTCCCATAAAAATCATACGCATGTCTCTTCTCCATTAGAACTGTTCAATTAGTGGCATCTAATTGACGCAACAAAGGGATGCGTCACAGTCCAAAGGCATTACTCACTCGGCGTTCGCAACGGTTAGAAGCAGTACCGGTTCGCTGTAACGCTTTTAATTCGTTTAGAGTTCATTTGCATTGAACTTTGTGCGATGCAAATCTATTTACGACGCATCGACACGACGCGACGCGTGTAAATGCGGCCCGGTAGACCTCGGGAACGCACGCGCGCGCTCGTTAAGGGAGAGGAAAGGAACGAAAGGGAAGAAATAGGACGTTTCCATCGCGTGCACACGGCGCTGCAAGGGATTACAGAAAAATATTTCTTTTTTTTTAACGCAGAAACATGCAACACGTCGCACGATATTACGAAACGCCTGAAACCAAATGATTTTATCGTTTTCGTAACGGACGGAATTATTCTGGTGTATTACTTCTTAATGTTTATTCAAATTCTAAAATTTGTATGTACGCGTAATGAAATGGTTAGTAGGGTCAACTGGTTTGGTATATTCATTCCAATACGTAATGCTCGCGATTCGGAAATGTGGACGATCACTCTGAAAGTGCAGGTATACTTCCCGTACACGATGTGGTCCTGCTTCATTGCCACAAAATCAAACGTACTAGACTTTGAAAATGAAGTGTTTGGGCTCGTCAAACGCATCCGAAACTCTGAAACTTGTAACTTGTAATTTCAGTAGTAGGTACGAAGTTTATGAACTTGTATATGAAACCACCAAGGATCATCGAACGTTAAGCTCGGCAAACGTATAACTAAAATTCGAAAATCATGAAATTATACACATCATTATGAGGAAAGGGTCTAGCCGGGTAAGCATGGGAAAACGGCCCCAGCACCAATTTTAGTATTTATGTTTACCAAATAATGCTGTTTGCCTAAAAAACAACTGTGAGTAATTTCAAATTACTATCTCCTCTTGTAAGGGTGATGGGGATAACAACCCTAAACTTTACCATTTTTTTTCTCAACAACTAGTTAAGATATTTGAATGCTTCAAAATGCAGATAGTAGGTAATTTTTAGCTCTAAGACATATATTTTTTCCGAAATTGTAAATCAATTATTAAGGGTGGAAATAAAGAAATTAATTTTTTGGTAAATAATCAATTGGTATTCTTTCTGAGTCTTATTGCGCTACCACAAACGATGGGTATGTGGAGAAGCTTAACGTCGGTAGTACTCTTTGAAACAACGCAGGTTGCATCGGTATTCCATATAGCAACGGAAAGCAAAGACGTATACATAAAAGTCCGTTTTGAAAAATACTGTCATACTTGAACGAACTGAGCAGTTTGTGAACGAAAATTCTGTCTTTAGAGTGATCTTGTAGAACTTGGGGAACATTACAATGTCAATGCATATTCAGACATTATTTATAGGATATTCCTTCTTTTTTTCACACAATCTCTCCCTCTTTATATTGTGAGCATTATTAGATAATATAATATTTCGCATCAAAAACCTAGGTTTGAAATATGTATAATAATGATTCTGGTGTGGGTCAAAATGACCCGGTATCTGCCTATCGCGGCGCGTTGTTTTCGGTCTGTCGTTCAAGGGTTAATTATTTGAGAGTAGTTAGTTTTCCTGTTTATAAGGGTGGTTCAAGTTAGTGATTTGGAACAAGCTTTTCCTTAGCAACAATGTAATCTGAGGCTTCGTTACCGAGATATTAAAGAAAAACCTCGAACAATCAGAGCGCGAGTTTGCCAGCCGAGTTCCCGCGCTAGTGGTGGCTACGCGTTGCGATTTGTAGCTAACGCTACCGCGGGAACTCGGCTGGCAAACTCGCGCTCTAATTGGTCGGGTTTTTTCTTTAATATCTCGGTAACGAAGCCTCAGATTACATTGTTGCTAAAGAAAAACTTGTTCCAATTCACCCACCGAGTGCCCCATTTCCAGGTCGGACAACATTTTTGTTACACCCTGTATACATATGTACACTCGTGAGCAAACTCGGCTTCCGCTAGGGGAAAAAGTTGACGCAGGAGAAGGCTTTCCTACCATGCTACTACCTGTTGGAATTTGGAATTACTGAAATTTATGCCAAATTAACATTCGATTTAACATTAATTTCAGTACCTGGAATAAATTGACCAAGTGGTAGGAGACTTTTATTCTACGCCGTTTTTCCCCTAATGGAAGACGAGTTTGCTCGTGGGTGTACGTACGACTTTGAGCCTTCTTTTCGAAGCAGTCTGACCCCCTGTGCGTATTTTCGTTTGTTTCCGGCAATATTGTCTCATCCATTGCACGGGCGATATTACGTATAAGAAATCCGGTTAAAGCAGCCTTACAAGTGGATCCGAAGATCTTCCGCGACAAAGTGGAACACCTGTGTGACATGAGCTACGATTTCGCAAGAACTACCAACCCGCACTATCTAAATGTACCGAGTCAATTTCGCTTTGTTAGAAATATATGGGGTGGGCCACTTGAAATTATCACGCTGATCTTGCAGGCATTTACAAATTTGTTCTGGGAAAATAGTTGATAATATATTTTGTAAACATTTTATTTGAAATTATTAATTTGCTTCCAAGAACTCAGGATGTATAAACGTAAATCGCTCACAAATTTATCCACGGTGGACTGTCATATTTGTTCAACTAATTGTTGATAATAGCACAAAAATCCGTAAATGCAAATGCATTCACAAATGTAAATATTTGTACCAACAAATAGGAATATGTAAATAAGGTAGAGATAAAAATAATATTCGTTCAACCGAATTACGTACCATACCGTAAACTTTGTTCTGAAATTCAGAAAAATCTATCATTGATGATGGAATTGATGTCAATACAAATAAAGAAACATGAACATTGTAAAAAATTTATTTACTTATTTGTTCTTTGGAGAATATGTGTACAAATCTAGTAGTCATAATACGTCAGTATTATTGGGGAGGGGAAATGGGTTAAACTAATATTGCATGATTTTCACCTGTTAAGTGGAGTAGACAAGTTAACTTGTCATTTGTGTTTGCCTATGCCTTTCAATAATCCTCCTCTTATTCAATAGTGTCGAAATACTTTTGTTAATACAAGTTATATCTTGCTCGCGTTAGTTGCAGAAAAAAATGCATGGGACCGTTTTTATGTTAGGTGATCCAATAAGTTCGTGCCGAGTTTTATACCGTGGTTTGGATCAATGTTTCAAACGTGCATTTGAGTTTCATAGAAAAAGAATTAAATTCGTTCCGTCTGGGACTGTTGAATAGAAACGAAGCGATTTTGTCATTACTACAACGGCTAGACCTCATGTGGCGAAAAATATTAAAAACAAAATCACATGAGCTCGCTCGTGGGAAATTTTGCCACATTAATAAAACAGATAATCATCTAAGTATTTCAGCCACTGCAACACATTGTAAAAAATTGATAATCTTAAAAAAATGGTATTGAGCAGTATTTTAATTAAAAACCAAAGAAGTTTTATAACGGGGCATCATGGCTCTACCAGAAAATCGTGGATTTAAATAGTGAAACAAGAAGGCGATTATGTTTTTTCTGAAAATTTAAAGATGTATTTGAAATATTTATCTAAGTTTCGGTACGAAGTTCGGCACGAACCGTTGGAATGAACTTAATACGTCTTTAATTATTCTTGTGTAAGTATCGAGATTTCAAAAGTTACTGAGCAGTTCAAAGGGAACATCCAATGAGTCGAATGAAATTGTTCTAGCTGGCGGAGGTTCGGAGATTTGAAATAGCTGGATTTTAGTACAGTTTTTCAGAGTACAAGCATCATAGGTTTTTATGGTTAGGCTCTGGCAGTTGTTTCCAGGAAGAATAAAGTCGTTAGAGGAAGAAGAGTTCATTGATCTCTTACTAACGTTGACTTTGTGTACTAATGCTAGCCTACCAAGAACGACTGTGTTCGGTGGTGTTGTGAAATATGAACAGTAGAGATGTACTGCACATGGTTGTATTCAGAAAGAAGCGTACTTCTTGTATCCAATTTAATGATCTGAATACTAATATTAGTAACATAAAACTAATTTTCTTTATCAATTACGTTTACAATTAATTCTTGTTTAAAATGTACAATAAATATAAAGAAATTTCGTTCTTTAATAACCAATTGCTGCTTCCTTATAGTTAGGTAATAGAAAAATGCCTGCCTATATACCGTTTGTGAAATTTTTTTATCATATACTGGTTCGGTAGAGTATGAATTCTGATATGCATAAGACACGAGTTTCGTAATTAAGCTTTTGTGGAAACAATCACACTTATATACTTATACTAAATACTGATAGCATGAGAGACTGTTTGAATAATGGGGGTTTGGTTAAGGAAGGTTCAACTGTATTTAATATGTTTTTGACTATAAATCAATCTCAATTCTTGCTAACTATTAACGTAATTGTTTGCAAACTTCTGCACTGTTTCGTAGTAATAAAACTTGTAACGAAAAGTAAACATTACGAAAATCTCAATAAATTGTAAAAAAATTTAAACACAATTCTTAACACCTTAAAATTTCACCAGTTTGTTTTTTCTTTTAATATTTTGAATGCATTCTTATTTTTATAACAATATTATTGCTTACTGTGGTAATAAACAATATTTTAGATGATCTTTAATCCTGTATATAAACGAGTGACATTTATAAACAATTAATTCAGTCTGTAAACAATTCTTATTTCGAGGTCTTAAAGTAAATGTGTTCCGTAACACGTGTACATATCACATTTTAAAATGTTAACCTGTTTGTTACTATAAGACAAAAATTAAAAAATCAATACCCGTCAAATTAATTGACTTTAAGTTAATTAAATTAATCGAACATAGTGTGTCGATTAAATTAAGTGATATGAATAATATAATCTTTGGATTGTATTATTTTCATTGTCTTATAATTATAATTATTAACGACTTATGTTTGTAATTAAACAAATAAAAATAATAATTATGTGTCCAATTAACAAATGTTTACAATCACACTTTCACAGAAAAGACCATGGTATTAAGTTGAACCAGAAGTGAAGTATATATAAGTAATAACTGAAACTCAGAAACCTGTTTATTAAGGATTATGTAAAAACGTGTAATTATCACGCGATGTACCGTGTGTTTATCTCGTTTGTGGCATCCTTGATGCAAAAAGTATGTGCTTTTCTCATTGCCCTTAGGACAGGTGAACGTTACTCGATGGCGTAATTTGAAAGTAACTCTCGTTCAAACAACTTCGATGAATATGATCGAAAGTTTGTGTACGACACGATTGTCTTATTTTGGTAATCGTATGCCGCCAAGATACTTGTTTCAAGACGATTAAAGCGGCTGTATTATACGCAAGTTATAAGAAATTTACCAATTATAAGATAAAGTCATATATTACCACTGTGTTACGTTGGTGTATCTAAAATGTTGGATTATTTATTAGCACTAATTTTGTATTAATCTTCGAACGTATCTTATTAATTAAAGTCAGGTTAAGTACTTTCTTTGATGGAACACAAGTATTTCCAGTAGCTCACAAAAAAGTTACCACTTTTTTGGTTTGTTTCATACTTATTACTTTTTAACGTTACTTTAAAACCTTAGTATGTGTGAACTAAATGTTGTATAAAAGCCACTATAATAAGGTTTTTAATTGTTGTTAAGAAATAATACAAATAAAAGAAATCAGAAAATTGGTAACTTTTTTGTCCGCTATCGTATGTACAATACATAGTATCATTATTAAAATCTGAAATTCTTGAAAATTAATTTTGGAATATAGTGTTATATTATAACAAGATAAATAAATGGCTATTTGAATACATTAATATTACTATTGCTCCTGATATAGGTAAGAAAGATATTGAATTTCTTCAATTGGTTTTAGGTATAGACTATTGATGACTAGAGTTTGTCAAATGAAAATGAACTGTCCTGAACAACATGGCTCTGTGCAAATTATTCTAAACTATAGAGTAAACTATACAGACTTATAACTACAAACTTGAATAGTGCTATTTATTTCCCATTAGGTTGATAATATTTAGAAGACAGAATTAACCGTAGTTTCTCTAAGCAGTAATCGTTTCCTTTAGAAAGTATTGGCTATCAAAGTCTTAAAGGAAGCTTTAAGAAGTTCATCCTCCAGATCGTCTTAAAATTTTCACATGATGAAAGTTGCGTCACTCGTGACTTAAGATTTAAAACTTTCCTTAAATTAATTAATGCTTAGTTATGTTTATATTTTCTAGTGTCTTGTTCTTTCGTATAAAAACGATATCTTTATAGAAAAATATGACTTGATTTTTAAACTTTTGATTAATTACTTATAAGTAAATGTGATTTCGTAAGATATTTACGTGAAGAAAAAATTCTCCTTCGCCTGTTGGTTAATGGACTTTGAAGTTTTATAAGATTTTAAGTATTCAACCTGTCATCATTATTTTGTCGAGAATTTAAACTGTTTTTTTAAATTAAATGAAAACTATGTTCAGAAGATTTATTCAGTTAAAAACGTCAAGTTTTTAGGGCTGAAATCTAAAGAATCAGAAAAGAGTGAATTGAATGTATTCAACGCGATGGAGAACAACTGCGTCGGAAAAGATTCGCATGAGCGATGAGATTCACATACATATTAAAGTGACTGTCTCCTCATTGGAGGTTCCGCTCTGTCAAAAAACAATTACCGTATATATCATTCACGGTTCTCTTAATTGGGTCAATTTATGAACACCTTCCGGTCATTTATTATGATATACACATTGACAAAGTCACATAACAAAATTTAAAAATATTAACTCAGCAAATGAAAACATTGTTTTCTGTTTAAATTAATTTTATTTATGAAAAATGACTATTGTTCTATCTTTGATGTACTATTTGTTTTTTGTTTCCTGATCAATTTATCGTGTCTCATTTCAGATGTTCAATAAAACTGACAATAAGTATCTTTGTCCTACCGAATAGTTGAATTTTTTTTGAGCCTGTTAAATTGTATCGAAACGTTCAACGCCTCCAAATTTTCATAAAGTGTACCATTAAGTCATTATTCGAGGTGATCTAGTTAGCTGAGACATCCTGTATAAACGCAACTAACAAATATGATTTTTATAAAGGTTCTGTTGTTTCTTTATTTTGTTGGTTTTTGAATGTAATTAAAGAATTCAACAGGTAGATATAGTTTAGAAAAAACTGCTACGTAGATGAATGTAGCAGGTTATTAGATGAACCCTTTATTAATTTACGTGTGTGCATCAACTGTTCGTATACAGCTTCTTATGACTTTAAAATTACATAATTAAATATGTAAAATATGTCATACGTATGGAGTGCCCAGATATTTCCGTGAATACTCATTTAATGTAACAATTAACAAAAATCAGTAAATTCATATTCAATAGTAACTACTTATCTTACGAATTAGACGCATTCAGTTGACCTGAAAACTTTAAGCACATGAATATTTCAATGGAAGTTTCGTTTCAACAGTTTGAACGTTATTATGGAATCACATTTATCATGCTGAGCTTAACTGGACATGGTTCGCTATAGTCCCAACGACATCCGACCATTATGTTAATTTCTTAGAAAATCCTTGACATTTATATTTGATGTTATTATCAAATCTTGTATATAAAATCGAGGAGCACTTCATTATAACAAATTGTTAATAGTGACCCGTCAACGAGAACACAGATTCGTTGATCTATTAACTGAAAATTTAAAACTTGTGTAATTATTACTCGATTTAAATAGAACTTGTGTCTTGAGGTCTTTGAGTTATACATTCTTTTCGTCATTCTTTATAAAAAGAAACAGAAGAAAAACTTATATACGTCTCAGCCAAGTTATCGCAAGGTATTTTCAGTGAAGACCAACCCAGAAACTAATGGCTCATGATCACACCCTGGAATCTTCGGACCCATGACAACTGGGCGACGCCATAATATTATATAGGTAGTTCAGTTACTTTACTGTCTACAAAAATATACCGCCCCGAATCTACGCGCACATCTTCTTAACCCTCTTTCACAACTTTATTCCTTTCACGTTTTGATGGTCGAGAATGCTGACAAGCAACGAAGCTTATCGTGGCCCTTCGAATATTTGTTGGCACTTCTATTAAGGCGAAATAAGCTGACAATTCTTACAGTTCCCGTCTTGTATAATGGAAGATTGAAAAATGTTTTGAAACAATTTTCGAATCCGTATATTACATTGCTAATCGAAAATTTATTACGCATATATAATACTTAGCCTCGCATTTTTAAGTGTTATGTCCCAGATAACATCGTATATCCAATGGACTTCCGTTTCATGTACAGTTATATCCGAATGTCCTACGTCCATTTAGTACATCCTTGGGATGTTTGTAAAACTTAAATTTCGCATGTTCCAGGACAGTTCGTTTCTTAAGTCTTACGAAAATTCGTAGGATTTAAATTATGGATGGCTTCGTTTAGTAATTTCGATTCAACTTCATTCCGTGGAAGGTGATGGATCCCCATGAACAAGGTATCATTCTTCAAAGAATCAATAGAGAAGTGTAATGACACTAATGGTTTTGAACGGAAACCTCGGGAAATTTGAAAGAACATTTCTTTTCTGAAACTGTCTGTAACCAACCACAAAATCAGTATTTTGCTCTGAATCGGAGACTTTTTTTCTTTAACTGCCTCTAACCAATACAGAATCAGTATTTTTCTCTGAAAATAAAAATAAACACAACCCTGATAATTAGTGGTGTACAAGTTTCGAGCAAATTTCCAGCAAATAATGACAGGAATTGTCTAAAAAACCATAGCCATCTGTTTTCCCATCTGACTTGGGTTTTGCAGGCAATGCCAGCTAACAAAATGGTAAAGCAAATTAGCAGCAAGCCTTGCAACATAACCTGTGTCAAATTGGGGACAAAAACAGAACAGAGTCTACGCGAGCCAATTTGCTGCCTATGTCGTTGCCAATGTACGCGCAAGTTGTTTATAGCAAACCAGGCATGAAACTTGTAGCCATAACTTTATAACAGGCATTGGACAAAATTTGGCTTTGCAGGTTTGGGTGACTGGGAATGTATGTAAACATAGATCATACCCCCCAGACCTATATTTTCATTATAATTCCTTACAGGACCATTTATTTGTTAACAGGAACTAACCTAATCTAATTTCTACTAAGTGCGGAAATCGCAGGAAAGTTAATCTTTTATTTATTAAACACAAACCAACCTAACCTAATTTCTATCACATTGCACACAATAAAATCTAACCGTAATTTTAAACATTTGGGGAAACGTTTTTTATACGCTTTTTAAGATATAGCGTTTTTAAAAATTCTTTTGTTCCCAAATCGTACACAGAATGTTACTTTTACAGATTCGGAAAACGTTCTGAGAATGTTGCCACAAGACGTCCACAGGACGTTCCACTTTGTAAATAGGATCGTCCTACTACGACATTTAAAGATCTTAACAATCATCTCCTTTGAATGTACCGATCGTTCGGAACATACGTTTTCTGGACGCACATATGACATTTATGTGCAATTGGGGATTATATACTTATACATATACAATATATGCAGGGTGGTTCACCTAACGTGACCATCTCCAATACTCATAAATTATTGGCTACATGAATAAATGTATTAAACAAAAGCTGCATGATATCAAAACGCTTCTAGTACAATAATATGTATTTTCCACTGTGTCCCATTTTTATCAACATATAATAGTCACCTTCAGGTTTTGTTAAATGGGATGCTCAATATTTCAATTCGAATTCGATAAAGTATCAAATAATGCATAAAAAAGTGTTACCATGTAGGGTATAAAATGAACAGTTTCTGGGATATCAGTAAATTTTTTCAACGTGTTGATGAGATTCTTCCGATGAAAATGAGACCAAACATAACATAATTTGAATCAGATTTCTTTATTAATATTATAATAAATAAATAAATATATATATACAGTGTGTAACAAAAATGTTGGAGGACCCGGAAATGGGAGACTCGTGAGGTGACTTGTGTTTTTCTTTAGCAAAAATGTTACATGAGGCTTTGTTAACGAGATGTTAACGAAAAACCCCGACCAAGGAGAGCGCGAGTCTGCCGGCAGAGTTCCCGCGATAACGTTTGCTACGTGTTGCGATTGGTAGCCAACGTTACCACGGGAACTCGGCTGGCAGACTCGCACTCTGATTTCAGAATAAATGTAACATTTGACGCAAGAATAGAATTCCTGTTGTGGTTCAGAATAAATGTAACATTTGACGTAAGAATAGAATTCCTGTAGTGTCTGGAAAAATATTAAAGATAAAGTAATTCTTGAGAGTGAAGTCCTAAGAAAAATCGTATGGCAAAGGGTTAACAACGTACCATGCCGGACCGCTTTTACACGGCTTTTTATTCATGCCACGTGTACCGAAAACGAACCACGTTACGAAACTTGATAAATGTGTAGTAATTATTAAGTTTACGGCCATTCTTTATTGGAAATTACTCTATTATAAAAGTGAATATTCAAAATAAAAAGAAAACAAAGAAATTGAGCAATAACAAAAATGACGTATAATGCAACGTAACACAGTGAAGAAACTGTAACTAATTATAAAACAAATGAAATATAACTTAATAAAGGAGGTAATAATAACATTTAACTGATTCAATCGTTTTAGAATTAGATTTTCTTTGTCAATTAATTGGTAGACCTGGTTTCTTGCCTTTAGCCGACACTTTACGCAGAGAAATCTATTATAGCTGGGTAAAAAGTTCTTTTGTAAAAATGCGATGCCTTTCAAGAATCAGAAACTTTTCTAGGAACGCTTAACAGAAATACTACAGTTAATTCCATGATCATGGAATTATCGTCAATAATAATCCTCTTAGAAATCAACGCCGCTTCTGTATTTTCCCGTGGCGGTTTCAAGGGCACGTATCAATTTGCTAAGCAACGACAGAGGATGCTGGGTTAAATTGGAGGCTGCTGCTACTGCTATTCGCGGGCCGTTGTCTTGACCCCGGACGTTATCGTCGGATTCAATTTAGGGAGTTGATGCAGTCAACTAAAACTATCCCGGCGCAGAAGTGAAGACTAATAGCCCACCGTGTACGTAATGTTTCGTTTCATCTCGATTGTGGGTCAGGCGAAAGTTGTCCCAATGTACAGGAATTAATCGTTAAATTCAAGAACGAGTGACATCTATCTTCGCCGCAATTCTCTGACGATAAACATAACTCGAACTAATAAAAATGTAAAACGATATGAATAAGGGTTAAATATTCAAACAATCTTTTAAATCATTTCTTAAAGAATTGAATGGGCAGAAAATATAATTTGCGTGCAATTTTAACAGGAGAAATCATATTGCCGATCAACGATAAACGAATTCAAGTGGGGGAAGTGAATTTAAAAAGTTTCAGATTAGAAGAAGTAGGAGAGTAAATTTACAATGGAGTTTCTGCAATTACAAGGAATCGGACTATCTGACATACATAAGTGAAAGAAATAATGGGAAAAATATTTGTATAGATGAAGAAAAATATTGCAGAATTTATTTAGGTATTCGGAACCAGTTCAATCGAAGCAATTAAGAATTTGAAATTATTATCTTTTTAACCAACTATTTTCATACTCGTTATATTTTGATCTACAATCTGTGTGTCATATCTGTGTCCACTATTTTCCTTTTTTCTTCCACGTATTGTGTATTATCCGCTAAATATCTAGTTACAACACAATTGTTATAAGTGTATTAGTCACTATATAATGACGAACATAAAAACCTGTAAAAGAGCAATCCATGTATTTGGTTGAATCACAATTGACTTCCCTTGTAAGTATTGAAAATTTACTAAATGGTATTTATTAATAAGAATAATGAAAAAATTTTCATCGAACAATAGTTACTTATTGTTAGTTCTCAAAAATGATTGACAAGATGTAGTACATAGATTAATGTTAGATCAGATTGACATAAATTTTGAAAAAGAAAACGGAAGTTATTAGTAACTGAATCCAATACTAACAAAAACAAATATAACTTAACACTGAGGATGCAAATTTCTCAATGGTTTATCGCAAAGGATTTGTTGAAGGATTTATCGGGTAATTTATCAAAGGTATCCAGTATATGAAATCAGGACAATAAATTGGTGTAAGCCAGAAGATCAAAAAATTGCGTTTTTCTTTTATTTTACGTTACACCAATTTATACTTGAATATTATGAAAGAATTTTCAAATTGAAAAATACATGATTTACACCACTTTCATGATTACCGGCACAAATGAGTATATAAAAGTGGCGCACAATCAATTACTTTCAAAGCACAAGCTCAAGAAATATGACCAAATTCAGTCCCCGTTTCCATTTTCAATGTTCCAATGGTTGCACTGCGACAGTCGGAGGGAGCCAATCAATTAATCGCGCGTAGATATTAGATTCGAGGCCAAATTGGAAATTCCATGTATTCACGATGGAACGACACTCCAGGGCTTGGACCCGCGAGTTCGCTATAGTTTCATTTCCTGGCGACAGGACGAGTGTGGGCTTCGGCGAAGGTCTGTCCGCGAAAAGCATTATTGGCGGTTCTAGTAATCCAGCATCGATTGAGAGTGTTTCGCGTAACTTACATTCGCTCTTCGCTGTGTTGTTTTTTTGCGCACTGCTTTCTTGCCTTCAAGATTTACTACTTCTTCTATTGGGTTGATTGTCACACGAGAACATTATGCACAGCCTGTATGAATATTATTTGTCATATGATTTTCAGAGTTAAATCGTAACTTATTTTGGCAAACTTTTCATTGGTCAATATTTACTGAAAAGATAGAGAGTATAACTCTAGAATTAAATGTCAAATCTCAAAATATTTCCTTAATGTGGGTGGAAATTGAGGTTACATGTAATAACAGCGCAAACTATAATATCCACTCCTTATTATGATTATGTATGTAATGAGGTCTTATTATGATTATTCTTAATTTTACTTGATTAAACACCAAAGATTATTTTCGAAATCTCCGTGGTCTCTTAAATCTCTTAAATATCATATAACATATCGATACAAGGAAATTTCAAACATAATTTTGTTATACAATGCAAACAAAGTTTTATAAATATGGCTTATTAACCCCTTGCCTTACGATTTACGTTCAAAGAAACGTGTCTGTGCAGATAATTTAATTTAGCACAACTCTGTGTGTGGAGTCATCACAAAACGCCTAGTACCGTTATCTACAATGAGACAATTTTAGTTAGAAAAGAAGGCAAGAGAATGTGTAAATATCATAATAATTTTTTTTTAACAAGTTAGAAGAAATCCATAAGTACGACTCAGGTGACTGGTTTTTTAAAATGATGCCTCTAACATGGTATTGTAAATTGGTCAAAGGTAAAAGGTAAAATACTTATAACAAATTAATCTCTTCTTGCCATTTATTCGGGCCTGTCTTGGAGCGATGCACTTTGCACGGTTGTCTGTCCCTTTAAACGTCGCTTGTGTAGGGGCATACACACACTACTATACCGTAGCTCAACCACGTGGCTATAGTCATTGATGACAGTCTTGGTACACTCTACAAAGAAGGTCACTTTTTTAAGATGCGTAATTCGGTTTTTTATTTGTTAAAATATTTCTATAGACTAATACACTTTAATAGTTTATTTTACCTCATATGTTAATAAATAAACATGATATTACACAGAATTATTTCCTATATTATTCGGAATGACGTTTTTGTAAGATGTACGAAGACTTTCGTGAGGTACTGTAGATGCAGAGTAGTAGCAGATCCTAGTCTATACACGTATGTAGGTGTATAGTCTATGTATAAATTTACTCGACCAATATATGTATAACACAATTAAATCGTCGTTAATCAACTTATATCTTGAAAACTATAATATTTGTTTGCTGCATATGACTCCTCTTGAACTTTTTCTCTTCTTGACAAATAGAATATGCTGATGTAGAACAAAAGTTTAACATTGATTTTTAATGTAATAAACAATTTTGTGACAAGTTTTTTTTATAAATATCTATCGATCCCGGGATGTGGATTCATCCCCTAAAGCCATGACCATTAAATTTTTTAGACCTTGTATGTACAGTATCGCTCAGAATTATTCGAACGATATAACTTTTGTAGTTTGTGATAATGTTTAGACTCAGGTGCCTACATATTTTATGACCCCTAGCCGATGACATGTACTATTTAGGGAACAGGGCCTATCGTGTTTGTCAGCTGCTTGTCATCAATGTACAATAAAACAAGGATATTACTGCGCCACTAATAGACTGTCTTGTGACTACTATCAACGGGTTTTCCGCTGAATTCGTACCCAATAACCTTAATGTACTGGAGAAATGTTTCAGTCTTATTGTTTCATTAGGAACATGTCCCTACTATAAGTCTTATAAATACGACATTTACCTTTTTCTCCATCATTTCGTGTTCGTCCCTTGGTGAAACAACATGCGCTCTAATTTGTTGAAACTGCCGAAAGTTGCAGTGATTTCAATGAACCCTCCGAGCACGGTCCCTGGGTCACGCGTTCGCGAGAGCGACATGCACACAGTGACAGAGTCAGGAGGGGGGACACACGGTCTCGAGAGCGACACGTACGCAGTGACGGAGCTGTCGTGTAAATCGCATAGCGACCGATGTTTGTTTACATAGGAACTGCCGAGCCACGACGCCGCAGAAGTATTGACTAATAAATATAATTTGTTTTATAATTCACGAGATTTTTATTCTAGTTAGTGTAATAAGAACCACGAAAATCTAAATGTAATGTGGAACCAGCTAATCATTACATTGTATACATGGTGACGGTGGCTCGAGCTCGAGCTCGAGCTCGAGCAACCGCCACTGCGTAGTAATGTCGGTGAGGGTCTCGAGCTCGAGCCATACCGGCACTGTGTTAGTACAGTGTCGGTGAGGGCCTCGAGCTCGAGCCTCGCCGTCGCTGTGTAGTAGTAGAATATCGGTGTGGGGTCAGAAATGACATACGGACGGTGACCATGTTCTGTGCTCGGAGGGTTAAAAGAACGTTCTTCAGTGTGTGTTTTTAGCGATGAAGGCTATCCGATCGACGATATTGCAAATAAACTAAAACTATCGAAGAACAATGTGTGGAATATTGTCAAGAATAAAGAAACGACCAGTCGTACAACGAATTGAAAGTTCTTTGTGTTTCTAGCGGTACTGTATTTCCCTAATGTAAGAGTGAATCCATAATAACTTCAAAAGTTGTAGTTTCAGCGAGCACGGAAATGTGGAAGCGGAGAATTGCGAGTCTTTTTCGTATCGTCAGGATGGCATATATGTAAATTTACAGTTACACTTTTTCCTTCCACGTTGAGGGAAATAACTATTGTTGCTGGTAAAATACATCGTGGTGGGAAGAGATGACCTTGCTTACACCTCGAGTACATCGCGACCCGTTAAGAAACAAATTGCACCGTGCAATTCCTCGAGTCGTTCGAACACAGTGACGTTGCAGAAGGGATTCAATTACTCCTCGCGTGGATTAAACAGTAGAATTCATGTCGCTCTCGAACGCACGCATGCACATCCACTCGTCTGTTATTGAGATAAACATCATTGGAAATATTGAGTTTCAATGTGTTGAATTTTTATGGGCAACGTGTTCGCTAGGGTATGGAAAAAAATAATTCTCGTGTCAGACATTGCTGACGTATTATCTTTCTGTTGCTCGAGAGTAAATTCTGTTGAACGGTTAACAAAGCACTTTTCTGATGAAATTGGCATTGATTTGGGTTAATCGATTCTTCTTGCTTTCTTTTGTACCATACATATGTTTTAGACGAGAAGAATTAAGTTTCGAGCTAAATTTCAACTAAATGTTTCTTTACGTTGGTTGGAAGCTTTTCACGACCTTTTTAAATCATTTTATAGTATAACATTCGTTATTAAATATTATTTTCTCCTAAGGTCTTGCGATCATATCGATTTCTACCTTACAATAATTTATTTTTTTAGAGTTGATAGGTTCTTGGATGTCTTTATTGATAATTTTGAAACCATAAAATCTTACGTTATGTCATTAATTGTGCAGTTATATGAATAAATGATATTTAGTTTACATGGAACTCCTGGTTTAAGCCACTGTTTTCTTCAGATGCATATTTAGACAATCAATTAAATTTGCTTTTTTTCAATCGGGATCAATGAATACACTACGAAAGTTATCGGTTTTATGGCATTTCTTAATTTGAAAAATGCATTGAAATAGGGACTCCAACCTAATTTAGTGATATTTGTATGTCATCATTAATGTAATAAAACTTCTAGTACCTACAGAAAGTAAATTTCTGCCTAATTTTCATTGTCATAAAGATCCACAGTTTTCAATCATTTCAAGACAATAAAGGGGTTTAAGAAAGCATGATTAAAATACTCTGGACTTCATCATAGCTGTTTGACGTTGATGCGAGAGTTTATTGAAATTTTTGTCTACAAATTCTCTTCGATTATTGCTTCTATTCATTTCATAAAAGACGCGAATGCCATTCGTACAAAGGTTGAAAAACTAATTTCTTCAAAAACATAAATTATTATTTACTATAATACGAGGAAAGTTTACATCAGCGATCTCCATAGGGCATTTATTTATTCGTAAATTATTCTACTGTGCTAACGATGTAGGTAATTATTAATAATTTTCATACGCTTCAAATCTGCTGTTAAAAAGAAAATCAATGTAGTGTCGTTAATACTGACTCAATTTTTTAAATACGTTAGCTGTTGAAAATAGTACTTGGTTTCGTTTTTATTGTTTCTTTTATGTATACTGATGTTAAATATTTTTTAATGCTTTGATTTATGTGTCCAATATTACTATTTCTTGCGTATCTTATATTTTTACGGTATTTACCATACTTTTATTATACAAAGCTGATTTCTCTTATCATATGGAGAATATTGGCAAACGTGCGCGATCAAAATTAAACTGTGATTAAAATTAGTGCTCAATATGTAACACGAACGATACAATGAAAAATTTATTTAACGGATAAAATTCGAATCTCTATATATGCAGAATATTCCTGTGTTAAAGTATTTTAAGTTACATTTCCATGTTTATATCTTCCATTGTCTCATTGTCAGTCCACTTAGCTTCTAAAAATCTATCAATTGCACCTAGATTGATTGACATTTGATGCACTAATTTCCTGAAGGGAAATTAAACATGACATTCAAACTCAGAACTTTCCATAGAATTCTTTTATTAATAAAATATAAATAATTGGAAAGATGGTAAAGGAAAAACGTAATAAAGTGTATAATATATTCAGTTCATTGTTGATTCAATCCTATTATTTATACAGCATAAGACACCAATTGTTCATTCTCTTTTCCTTTGTGGACAACGGATTAATGTATAATAAGGTACCCATAATACTGTAGTATTAATTACACGATTCTGAGACTGAAAACGTTATGTGTCTTTGTACTTCAATCGATTCGAAGCTTCGCGTTGTTTGAACTTATTCGAACGAAATTCTTAATTAAAAATGATTAATTGAACCAGTTGGGGCTTAAAATACTACTTTCGCGTGCTTCCGTGATTATACGAACCACGCTATGTGTAATAACTCTCAGAAAGTAGTACAGAAAAAAACCTCGATTATGTTCAACGGAATCTTATACGTGTCGAGTTATCGTTAAAAAAACTGATATACATTATGGTAATTTTGCTCGTTGAATAGTTAAATGATTCTATTATGCTGTAATTGTACTGATAACTTCATCCTGCAATTTTCGTTCATCGAATCGTTTACACTCTTGTGCTGTAAGTCCTACGCATGCTAGTCTCACGTACTTAATGCCTCTGAAATTACCTTCGTGCTCCGATAATATAGATTTCTTCTTCTGACAAGGATACTTTACGTGTGTAAAATAGAAATTTGCTAAGAATATGGGAATGAGTATTTCCCTTTTAGTTTCTATTAATTGATAGCAAATCAAAATCACTAAAATTCATTTTAAATTATATAATTAAATGGTAATTGATACTTTTCAATTATTGTACTTCTCTATTCATTTAATTTCAAGTACCATTTAATTATTTGATTTAAAGTGATTTTTAGTAATTTTGATTTATTAAGAATTACTGATAATGAAAACGTTGAAAATGATAAAGTTGTTACTTTATTGTTAATGAATTACTTGTTTGTAAATGAGATTTTTTGCATTACTAGAAGTCGAATATTTAAGTTTCTAATTACTTAATATCATGAACGTATTATTAAAGAACGCTTCAGCTTCTTGTAGTATGAGAAACTTGTCTGTGTAGTGAGAAAAAATCTAATGGTGTTAGATCGGGGGATCGAGGAGGCCATAGATGAGGTCCCCCACGACCTATCCATTTGTTCGCAAATGTTTATTGCTAATTACTGTAAATATTATTGCTTTTGTTTCTTCACGAGTAAGCAAAGGACTCAAGCGCGTATAATTCAATAACGCAATTTCCGAGCGCTTCAAGTAAATACCTACAAGTAAAAACTTCAAACTGTTATATCTCGTCATGGAAATATCTGACAAAAAAGTGTTTCAGACAAAATTTGCTTGTTTTTTCCTATAGAATCTAAATATCTAACGTTTTGTAGGGAGTTCCATTTAAAATTATAGAGGTACCCCCGCCTCCCCCCCTTGAAGGGGAAAGGGGGCCACTTCTCGTTTATGTAGTTAGAAAGGCTCTTCAGATTCATGCAATTTAAAACCAAGAACTTTAAAATCGATGGCATAGTTTTGGAGATATGAGTTGTTAAGAGTTATGTGGGCCACCCTGTATAATTGATGTGATTCTAAATTGAATTAGTGGCCATAGATGCTATTACCGAAATAATTGTAAATCATTTAAAAAATTATTAACAGAGTAATCTATGTAAACGTATATCCACTGACTTCCTTACGAGTCTATACCAGCTCTGACACTAGCGATAGACAAATATGTTTCTTCAATTCAATTTCAATTCTGGCCCAACTTAATTCAGGAAATAGTAATGCAAATGTTTTATTAAACAGTGCACGAAGGTTAAGCTATGTTGCATCGTAAAAATTTCTGACCTGGCTACAATTTCTCCACGTTAGACAATGTACGTTTAAATTTCATACAATTACAGAAATGAGGGAAACCCCGAATACTTGCTGGTAGAGGAGGTGCAGCTGCACATAGTAATGTTCTTCTATTTCCTGTGACTCGGGGGTGTGGATTGAGGTGTCGGCGGAAGTCGGTGAAGAAGTCCAGCAAAGGAGAAAGACGGGAACACGAGAGGGAAACCTATGGAATGGGGAAAGTTAGAGCAAAGGGCAGTGGTGTAATCTTCTCCGACGAAACACAGTCCTCTGTAGGCGTACACCTGTGTACTCGAACACACTCTCACGGCTACCAGTCTCGTTTTAAAGAAAAGAAAGTCTCGTTCCACAATGTACTTTCACGTACAGAACGTTGCGCTCCCAGTAGTTTACCAAATTTCGTCTTTCTGATCGCGCGTTGGTCGAATACCTGCTGAAGTTTCCAAGGTTTTTTGGAAGGTGCTCTATAGAAGCAAATCATACCAATTATTTTGTAATGATACGATTCTGAAATTTCGTCTTTCCGTTGCGTTAGTCGAATACCTACTGAAGTTTCCAAATAATTCAGAAGGTGCTACACAGAATTATTTTGAAATCACGTTATTTCATTTTCGATTGTGGTTCGTCAGTGTGAAATATCTTTGACTCGACAGACACTCTATAATCGGATTTGAAGGTTCATCTGGTACGCTTGCAATTGAGTGCCATTCAATTGACTGGTCTGCCGATAAATATTCACAATTACAGTAATATTTCATAATACTTGTACAGAAATTATTAGTTGGAAGATAACTTAAAGAACCGATGGGGAATGAATCATACAGTTCCCTTGTAAGTAGTAATAGTAAATAATAGACAGACACATTAGCCAGTAGTATTCTCCTTTCCAGATTTCATTTCCTCAATAAGTCAGCTTTATACGGAAAAATTAATTGCGGTTCGTAGCCGCTAAGTTCAATGCAGTGTAACTCAGCACAGAAGAAACTTCATCCGTTGAAATAAAAACCATTGGAATTTTTACATTTGTGCCAACTGGATTGTATTCTGTATACGAGATACAATTTATTAGGTGCAGAAAAAAATTCAGTGCTTTCAGTTTTACAGTCCATAACCTTTTCAAATGGAGGCAACTAGTCGCTCGTTAGAGGATGTATAATACAGTGTTAACATTCACTTGTTTAAAATACCGTGTCGTTTGTTACACTCTTTACAGTCTAGCTCGAAATACAGTTGTGGATAAGATGGCCCACTGTAAAGCGCATACCCATCACTTCATTCTCTTAACGGTTTCTTAGCCTTTAACACCCAGACCCTTAAATCGTTAATTACGAGATTTATATAAATGTTGTATCTTGTTATTTTGAAATCGAAAATATCTATATTAAACTGATTTATTTTTTGTCGTTATTTTTTAAGGGATTACTTGAACTTTTCGACCAAAAATATTGAGATCTACTTTACTATCAGTGAAACTTCGAATCCTTGCTGACAAAAGTTAGATATTAAGTGGCAATGGAATTTAGAGTGCACTTTGAAAATGCGTGTTGCACCGGTCGAACACTGGGAATTAACAGGTTAACACTAGTACTGGAAAAAGCAGTCTAAAAGATTGATTAATACACTCTTATAACAATGATTGAAATGTTAAAATATTGCATTTTCTCACAGCATTCACAATCTTTTATTGCAGTATGGATATGAAGCGACAGATTGATATATAAATTTGAATACTTTCAAAAGTTTGTTATGTTTATTCTTCCAACAGAAACATTTGTATTTTATACAAATGTTTAAAATTCGATATTTCTTCTTTCCATTTCAATACAATACTCACAGTTGCAAATCCTAGACCAACGTACATTTTCAGATATTCCTTTTGTATCTCGTATTGTCTGTTGGCATACAACTTTGAACTAACGTACTTCTTAACCAATTTGTCTGTTTACATTCGATATGTTGTGAAGAAACACACTTACGATAGTAAACGCTCGTAATGATAAAAAGTCAATTTTACACTTTATAGTACTCACCGAGTGGAGTAGAAAATTTTAATCGACGTAAGTCCTAAAATCCTTCGGTTTGACACTAGGGGTTGATCCTTACGATTCAATGAATGAGAAAAGGGGTTGATTTTTGGCCCTATATCGATTGGACACTTCTTACTTCACTCGTCGGGTACTAGAGACCTTTTATTTAACACCGTATATGTATAAATCAATGTTCGACCGAAAACAGTCATCGTAAACTGAAATATCCGACAAAGCTCTGAAAAACATGGGTCAAAATAGACCCGACATCGGCAGTAGCATTCAAGAGGTAACGCCAAACATTATACATATACCGATTCAAGATTCCAGCGTCGCTTTTAGGACGACATCCTTGGCGCCGTTACTCCGAAGTGTTACCGCTATCGAAGAAAAACGGCCGTTTACGCAATAACTGTACTTACGACCAATATTTGTCCAATAAATCAATCGACGGTCGACGACGTGGCAATACTCGCGCGCCCCGGTCCCGTACAGCAAACAATCGCATCTGATCCTGGTCCACGGTTTGTTGTTACGTCTGGATCGAAAATAGCTTACAAGTAGTCTAGTCCGACGAGACGCAGCATCGAATCGTTCGACCCCGATTCGAATCGAACTGGATCCATTCGAGCCTGGTCTGACGGTTTGGCTGCGCACATCTGTTCGCGGTCCGTTGGCTTTTTATTATTACGGAAACAACGCGGCCGCCAATTTAGCGATCCCCCCATTGTGTGACATGATACCGTCGACACTTCCGTCCATACTCGATTGTTAATTGGACGATACCTATCGTGCGATAGGAGCTGGTAGCCATACCATTTCGTTGCTATTCAACACAATTTACAATGTTCATCTCGCTTTGAGTCGTGAGCTATTATTATTTAATCCTAGACTGACGGGAACTAGTCGTTCCAGCCTCGCGTAGTTTTTCTTCTGGAACTTCATAAAGAGTTTGTTCTTTTCTTAGGTCACTTCCATCCATACTAGATCGTTAACCATAATCTGGTAACCATACCATTTCGTTGCTATTCAACACAATTTACAATGTTCATTTTGCTTTGAGTTGTGAGGTATTATTATTTAATCCTAGAACGACAGAAACGAGTCGTTTCTGCCTCAGGCAGTTTCTTTTCTCTGGAATTTCATAAAGAGTTTGTTATTTTTTTAGATCATTGCGTATAAAACGCCGGCCTTTCTAGTCACTCTTTGTACTTCAATTTCAGACAAATTTGATTCTTTAGAGTATGACTATTTACGTTCTGTACAGAAATTCACGGTTGTCTATACAATTGATATTAAAAATCTGGGTCCCTGAAAGTAAGTTCCGCAATTCCAAAGTAATTTGAAGAAAACATTTTTAATTGTAGTCTTCTTGCTGTATTCTTTTTTTGTTAAAGAATGATCTGTACCGATATCGGAGGATAGAGTTTTATTGAGCCTATATTTGAATCTGACTAAAAATTTTCAAGTGTAACTACATGGAAGGATGAAAACCGGCTATTATCATTATTCATCAACTATTTCGATTTATTTGAAATACTTTTAAGTAGTATTACTGGTGAAACAACTATAATACATATTGTCTCATAAAATGTACAAATTGCACTCTGTCTTAATACACAAATCTTAGCTACTGCTAAGAATATTCTTCCATATACATATATGTATCTGTATCCAAATATACCAAGTATAAAATAAGAATATAAACAAATAATTCTTTTCGAGCTTAATCGTTTAATCACGCTTTGCGAAATTTGGCACAGTTTATTTCATTTAATATTTCCCCTTACGAATTAGGCTTTTGCAGATATGTTTCACGTACATTCATGTATATTTCTGACAGAACAATCACTGCGTCAAAAGACAGTTTTCTGCCTGTAACGCTGATAAATATTTTATTACTCGGAGGCATGAAAATATGGAAGGAACAATACGCGAGAGGCGAAAAGATTTTCGTATACGGTTCCTTGTATTATAGTTTCCCTAGAGAAATCGTACGCAAAGTATTCCCGAACGATAGCAGGGAGAAACTCTCGTGTTTTTCCGGCGTAAGGTAAAATCGGGAAAATGTATAGCTGGGAACTGCTTGAAATTCGAGTGGAACGCCGGGAACATAAAGCTTACAGACGTGCGAGGAAAAATTAAAGGGCAAACACGCAGCCAGCCGTGTTGGTACCGTTGCGACGATCGAAATTGTGGCCGATTGCTACTTGTATGAATTTTTATATTTTCAACGTGATTGTGATGCAAGGGTTAATATTTAACTCTTTGGGGCATAAATTGTTATTTAAACATTGTTTTTCCATCATCTAGTGGAATGGGGTCATTTCATTGTAAAATAATCGAAAAACATGATCGTGAATTTTTTAAACTTTTTCTTTTGTCTAAAAACAAAGTAATGAGAAGAAGAACTGTTCGTGTTTCCTGTGTGTGAACAGAAGAACTAGTTGAATATTTCAAACACCTGGTAGCATAAAAACATCACTACCCAAATAGCACAAAAACGTCATATGTACATCCAGAGAACGTACGTTCCGGACGTTCGGTACATTCGGAGAATGTCCCGGGAAGGTCCACGTGTCCCTCCTATATCCTCCTTAAAATGAACTTTTCTGCGATATCCATACTTACTAGAAATTAGATTAAATTAGTTTCGGTTCATAAAGAAAAGGTTAAATTTCCTATAAAGAATTATAATAAAAATATATGTCTGGGGGTTATGATCTGTATGTACATTGTGGTTATTTTATTTTCAAAGCAAAATACTGATTGTGTGTTGGTTAGAGACAGTTAAAGAAAAAAAATCACCGATTCAAAACAAAATACTAATTCTATATTGCTTAGAGACAGTTTCAAAAAACCGCTTACTCAAAGCAAAGTACTGATTCTGTGTTGGTTAGAAACAGTTAAAAAAAATTTTTTTTCAAATTTTCTCAAGTTTCTAAAAAACGCTTGAGAATTCATGAGTTCAAACAGGCTAATGTAGAAAAGAATCTAATGTAAAGTTTTCGTACTGAATTGAATACTCAATTAACTTAAACGATAAGGAATTGTTCAAATTAATTTATATTTCAGTAATTTTAAAAATATCAAACAGGAAATGTACCGGGAAAGTTAAAACGAAAGTCACATGTAAATTGGTATCATTGAAGTTGTTATGAATTATTGCTTTGCGAAAATATTCCATGGAACGTGTAAAATAATGTTAATGATAGAAAAAGAAGTTTGTCTTTGTCTAAACTTTTTGCACGCCCTGCAAAAGCAGTTTCTTTAAATCACCCTCTTACCGAAATATGTACACCCACAATGAAGATATCTTTTTTAATAATTTTATACTTGAATATTAGCGACGGCACCGTAGTGTGGTTGTAGTATGAAGAATTAGATTTTATTGTACAGCTTTGAGTTTCTCAGGGAGAAGAATACTTATGAAATTTGCTAATTGTAACAGTTTCTCAGTTAAAGTTTCTTCCATTTGAAGTTTCGAATGAGACACGGTATACTTGGGGCAGCTTAACAGGATGTCTTTTACTGTTATTTGGTAATTACATACATTACAAATTGGAGGATCGGGTTTAGAGAGTATATAAATATGAATGTGTGAGTTTTTTGGGGCCTATTTTGAGTATATTTAATACTATTTGTTGTTCCCATTTAAAGTTCCTAGTAATTATACTTGTATTTCTATAATCACAATATTGTTACGTATGAAGTGTAGCTTTTGTTGACTGATACATTTAGTTAAACAGTTCTGAATGAAAATTATTGACAGTACTCATCATTTAGATGTCTAGTGAGAGTTTGATCTATACTTTTTATAAGGTTTTATGCATTTGTTTCACCAGTAAAAGTAGTTAAGTATATTTAAAATAAATTGAAACAGATGATAAGTAAGGATAATATCCGGCTAAAATCTTTCTATATATTTACATTGGAAAATTTTTATTCAGATATTAGATGAACTCTAGGAAGCTTTGTTTACAGTTTCGGTAGAAGCTATTTGAACAAAGAAAGGATTCAGCGTAAAAATTGCAATTAATGATGTTTTCTAAAAATCAGTTTTGAAGTCGTAAAGTTATTTCCAAGAACTCAGCCATTTAATAATAATTGCATACACATACAGTGACTCACACATTTGGTCACGGAAGACTGTCATATTTATTTAGTCAAATTACATACCGAACCTTAAATTTTGATTCAAAATTCAGGAAAATGTATCATAGAAGAATGGCAGAATTAAATAAATAAAGAAGAATATTGCAGAAACGTTTTTACATTCACTTGTTTTCTCAAAAGTATATGAACAAATATTTAAGTCACTGCATATATACACAGTACTTGTAATATTTATTGCATCACTCAAAAGTTAAACACGTTGTCGCTTATACCTCCTTAACATTAGTGCCGAGAAAATCAATTAAAACATATTTATGACAAAAATGTGTAGATTACTATCTTGATCGAAATAAGTTGAATACGTTTCATTTTATCAATCATATTCCTATGAAAATTGTACGTATTACATAAATGTACGAACGATACAATAAATGTTGACACGAATAGATAAAGGCATGATGTTACAAATTAATTATTTGGAGTAAAGTTAATTTAAAGATGTTCAACTGGAAAATATAATACATGTGGGTCATTCCAAGTGAAGTGATCCAATGTCGTTGCTCGACCATTTTTTTAAAATTTAATTGTTTGTGTATGATTATCCCCATATTTTGAAACTTCAAAACAAGCGTCCGTTTATCATAATGATTTTTTGTTTGCACGTAGGAACCGTATTTGTGTTGTGCGGAATGTCATTTTTTGCGGTTTCGGGTGTTCACGGAAATTAAAATATCTCAGTGTCTGCTAATCATAGCAACATGGGACAAGAAGCATGCTTTTCAGAGAAGAACAAGCTACAAGTATTGTTGTATACACTTTTATCCTAAACCTAACTCTACTAGCCAAAATTAGAGTATAGTTTGCCAGTTTGATTACTGGAAAAATGAGAAGTTCAATTGAATATTTCGGCAAGAAAGAGTAAACACTCAAACTTAATTCTAGTTTCCTTTGGTAGAGCACATGTCAATTTAGTTGACTGATCAGTTTCAAGTCTGAGGCTTAATCTCTTTTTTGTATAATTCCTCAAATATTCCGATTTCAATGATGTTTGAAAACTTTGGGTTAATTATCTCTGGTGGAGGATGGGATAAAATTCTGAAATTTAGCCATTTACTTATACTATGGGCGTATGTTACACAGGAAACATTTGGTTATTGAAATTCAACTGGAAACGAAAATACAGTGACCAGAAGTGGTGCCTGAAGAAACTCGTTTAGAGGATCGATTGTCTACAGAATTATTTCGATTACTGTCCAAATTTTGTTAATTTTACATTATCTGAAAGAGATTTTTTAAGTCATATTATGGTTAACGTGTATGTTAAGTGCATGTTAAAGTTAATGCTTGTTAAAACTACTTACTTTCTCGGTAAGTTTAAGCCAGCAAATGATTCTGAAGCGCTTAACGACTAATGAGAAATATTTAAATCCTTGAAGGTTTCAGATTTTGATGTAAAGTAACATCTAATTATATTTTGATAATGGTACAAAACGATGGAAGGACCGAGTTTGTGGGACTGGTAGGTCATCAAACAATTGAGCGCGTAACAACTGATGTATGCTTGCAGATGTTCAATTTTTAACTTCTCATTGTCATTATGCGATTTTGTTTCGTATACGAAAGTATCGTTACTATGTATTGCTCATTTTTTATAGTATATACGATGGAGTGTAGTGTAGATAAATTTTATGTAGATTGGTGAAGCGTTTTCGAAAGTTAATTAGTGATTTTAGTAATGAAGACGAGCAGGTGTCGTCTTTGGGGATCCATTAGAGTATTGAAAATGTCTGTGAATATCACTGAATTAAATTTTCAGTCAAGTACCACCATCTTTACGGAAGTTCACGCTGAGATCCACTTAAAATACATAAGAAGTCAATAATGGAAGGACTAGGGTATCGTTTGTGCTATCATCAAAATCTACAATTAGATGTTACTTTACATTAAAATCTAAAACTTATAAGAATTCTAAACTTATAAGAATATAAGCTTCAGAAGCATTTGCTGGCTTAAGCTTATCGAGAAAGTAAGTAGTCTTAGGAAACAATAATTTTAACATGCATTTAACATACGCGTTAACCATAACTTTTCCTTCAAAAATCTTTTTATACGGGTCTTATGTACAAACAAAAAATCATTAGGATAAACTGACGCTTGTTTTGAAGTGTCAACATATGGAGGCAAACATACACAAAAAATTAGATTTAAAAAAATGGTCTAGCAACGAGATTGAAAATTTAAAGTTATCATTACATTAAAAGGAATGGAATAGTATAGAAGAAAATAAAGATACCAGAACGATATGGTGCTACTCTATGTGTATTATTAAACGATAAAATCTACTTTTTGCAAAATGTTACTTGACACCTTTATCCACTCGGGCCTTCAAATATTATTTAGTGTACTGTACTTCATGACGAAACGTATGATCAGAAACGTAATGATCAAGATCAATTTTATAACAGCATTATAATATTATAGTGAATTTCAATTTTCAATATTACCGGTACATTTGCTCGTCTTGTGAACTGGCCCTAGTCGGATCTGCCATCTTGCATTTTACCTCTAACGCGGTTACCGCCGTGAATTTAGCCGGTCGATCGGCCGAAATTCCCACAGAGACGTCGACAACAATGTTTCGATCGATCGGAGGGAAGCGGCGCTTTCACGTGCAGTTACACATCCGCTTTCGCCGGTGCCACCGCCGCCGCCACCTCGTACTGGTATCACGGAAGACAAACGATGTCGGCGCGAGAGATTTCTCGAGCGTAGATGAAAAATACGCGTTATTCAGGACGGTAATCGCGTGGATTCGCTCGGAGACGCGGACGGGAATTCGTCTCGGGTAGTTAATTCCCATACGCCGCTACCTGGGTCTTTCTTGACCCAAGTTCACGAGAATTTACACCGGTGTATTTAGCTTGTAATAACATATTTATTTCAGCTAGTAGTCAGTTGCACCAGGTACTTTTGTTAAAGCTGGATTATGTTTCAGAGAACGCCGAATTTAATAGACAATTTTTCGTTCATTTATTGTAACATAAAATTAAATATGTTGCAATTATACATACATATAATGTTCCTACGAATTTCAGGACATTACTTGAACTTAAAGACAGTATTGTACTGAACAAGAGTTGAATTATATTTATGTGTTCAAAATTTTCGTAAATCAGAGTTTCTTTATCTGCATTTTTTCGAATAACTGGCATGTTACCATTTGTCCTTTAACAAAAAATTCTTTAAAAGAAAAATTCAACAATTATAAATATCTTGCAAGGAAAGAACAAGTAACAAAAGAAGTTAACAGAAATTGTGCAACGTTGTGGTATATCAAGGCGTTCGCGTGAGAAACAATCGAACGCTCAACGGTACAAATGTACCGATACGTTGCATAACTTTTGTTGACTTTTTCTCATGATTCGTTCTAATGAAAAATATTTTAAAAATGCTGTACTTTTATTTAGAAATAAAAGGTAAAGGTATTCAGGTAAAGAGACTCTGATTTACGGAAAGTGTGCACACGTAAATATATTTTCAACTTATGTTTAAGACAATTATTTAAATCTCAACAAAACTCCTCTATAACGTTTTCGCATAACCGCAACCCAATGCTTTTAATAGTACCTCGGATTTCGTCTTTGAGCCGTTCATTTATTTGCGGATTATTCGCATAGACCTACCCTATCACGTAGCCCCAAAGGAAGAAGCCTAACGGTGTCCGATCCCATAATCTCAGTAGTCAATTGACGTCACCATTCCTTGGAGTTACACGACATGAAACGGTTCTTTTCTATAAAGTTATTGTATAGACTTTAGTTCTTGAGTTATTTGGATTTTATACGCGTTCAAGGGTAAATCCTAATAATTACTTAGTGCTTTACATTGTTATTTACAGTACCTACGTCGAATGAAAACATGAAGAGGACAATACAAAGCGTTTGTCAATCGATAGCTCCAAGAATATTGTCAAATACCCGAAATAATATCGTAAAAAGAATAAAGAAATGTTTGGAAATAAATGGACTATATTTCGAACATTTAATAAACTGGTTTTGAGCCGTATACATTTATTTTAATATCTTTTGACGCCTCCCCCAAGTTCGGCTTGAGAAAAGTATTCTTGAATGCTTCAATATTTTAACCTTTCAAACATTCCTGTCAAAAAAATAGGTGAGGTTCCCAAATAGCACAGAAACGTCTTATATACGTCCGGAGGACGTACGTTCCGGACGTTCTGTACATTCGGAGGATGTCCCGAAAAGGTCCATATGTCCCCGTTAGATCCTCGCTCAGATCTTTAAATGTCTTTGGAAGGTCCTATTTACAAAGTGAAACGGCTTGAGGACGTCCTGTGTCAACATTCTCAGAACATTTCCCAAATGTGTAAAAATAGTAACATTCTCTGTACTTTTTGGGAACATTTAAAGAGTTTTTGAAAACGCTATGGTAATGTTTTAAAAGGCGTATAAGAAACGTTTCCCAAATGTTTAAAAAGTACAGTTAGATTTCATTGTGTGCAATGTGATAGAAGTTAGTTTAAGTTGGTTTGTGTATAATAAATAAAAATTAACTTTCCTGCGATTTCCGTACTTAGTAGAAATTAGTAAATAAAATCGAACTTTTTATCATCTTTCTTTGTCATTTAAAGTGATTAATGAATAAAGCAGAAATGAAAGAAAATGATGTGTAACGTAAAAAAATAAATAGAGTTGTTTTTTCAAACAGAATCGAAAATAATAATTATTGGAAGTGAGATGATAAGGAATATGTAAATTTTCTTTTCAAATAACGTATTAACGAAAAGGTAATGTACCAGAAAATGAACGAGAAGTGATCGTAGTTCGTTATTGAGATAAAAATCCGTAGTTTAATAACGGGCAACAATGTTACTGATAATGAATAAATCTCTTTAAAAAGCCCGAAAAAGAAATTATATACGGAAACTTGCAGAATTATCGCCGGTAATAAGTCATAGATTGCGTTAAATTAAAAAAATGATAATCACCAATAAATTGAATAGAACTCACCCTTTCCAAAATTTACCTGCAATTTGCAAACCTGTGTCACTAGGTCACTGGACCGATCCTGGTCATCGACGGACGAAACGGTTTATGGCGCGTTCAAAGCTTTATACGTTGCGTGCCACGGAGTGTGCGTCGTCTTTAAAACATCTTATAACTTCGTTAATTTTACGAATTCAGGCAAATCCTTCTGCAGACATACTTTCGAAAACCGACACCTTCAGTTTGAAAAATATCGACTAGAATAGCTCCTAAAGGTAGCTCACGCGTTTGGTGTCGTATCTAGCTGTGGCTCCATATGGTACATTATCCTTTTTATCAATTTTACCAATTTCATTTGAATAATTAATATTTTAAACTACTTCAAAATACTGAAACGGAACAAAATTTACAAATAAGTGGAAGAAATAAAAATCTTTTCTCCTTATTGTAAAGAGGATTTAATTTCTTTTTTAATTTTTAAGGGAAAATTGGAAAGTTCGTCGAATAAATCAAAGGAAAACAAGTGACGTTGACGCTCATAGCATACATGCCAAATGCATTGAAACCTAAGTTTGCATACTTTGATCTTAATTTTTAGCTTTATTTGATCGTTAACATATCTTCTTTTTCGTACTAACGCAATCTCCATACAAAATTCTATAACCACCTAATTTTTTATGAAAATGTCATTTTTTGTAACTAAATAAGAAGTGATTAACTACTCAGTATCAACTACAGTTCCATAAGGCACGTGTTAACTCTGAAGCACAGGATGTTACAATAAAAGAAATACCTAGTTGCACATACATCTTTCTGTATGAAATGTGTGAATATATTATTCTACTTGAATTATGTTTTATTTTTAGTAATTCCACGATTTAAAGGTGGTATAAACAACGTCCCACTATGCGAGTTGGGTATAAAAAAAAGGTTGGACATTTTACATACCACCGTGCCTCGAAGAGTTAAAAAGAAATTTTTATAACGCTATCTTTTTCAATAATTTTATCGTTGACCTTGCGATTTTGTGGTAAGAGTCGAAAGTTGAAGCTTTTAAGAATTTTCTGTTGAATTTTCAACTAAATTTGTAATTATTCAAAATTTGCGTGAGCCACCTTAAGGGGTCAAAATGATCCGACGTGTAAGTGTTAAACCAACCACGAAAGCTTCCAACTGCGATTGGCCGACTAAATGAATTCGTCGACGACTGACGACTAAACTTGGAAGAGAATCCTGTACGCGTCACACATTGTTCGAATCACGGCCATCTGTGCGACAGGAATTTGTTCCGTTACGAATCTCTTTGATGCAGTACTGCACCGTGACGTCTTTTTTGCTGGCCCTCGTGTTCCTGTCCGCATTGAGATTCCTCCACCCTTTGCTGTCCAAATCACTTTTGATCCATCGCACAAACACCATTATCAGTGTCGCATAATTTATCGATGCTATTATTTGGTGGGTGCCAAAATTTGTACCGGTTATTATTTTAAACAATTATGTTAATATAATTGTACGCGGTGAATTGTTCTTTAGAACAATAATTGACGCGATTGAATAGGTTTTATAGTTTCAAATTAGATTGAGTTTGAGCTCTCGAAAAAATATTTGATAATGGAGGGAATAAACGTTACAATCACCATAACCAACACTTCTGTTCCATTTGGAGAAGGTGTTATGACAATCCCATTCTGTGGTATACTGAAAATTTATTAATAAAAACTAATTATAATATTTCAATGAATAATAATATTCCAAAAATTTCCTTATAGATATAAAAATTTCTGTTGCAAATACTATATGTCATAAAAGAACCATTATGTACTTCATTAAATTAATAATAAATTGTAATTACAATTATTATTATTCTACTCGTTTAGCGCATACCCCATAAAAACATTTTCAGTGGCCTAATATTCTAGAGTGCCTCAGGTCGGGTAGTACAACCGGGTATGAGGTTATTCTACATGAAAAAACAAATCGAAAATATGAAATAAAAGTTTTTCCTATGATGCTTCGTTTCAAAGATAATCGAATCTGAAAATCTGCTGGATACGCGTGCAATTGAATAGACCTTGGCTAACGCGTTTGTTCATCACATGCAGTTTCTACTTACTGTCACCACGAATACACGTATGTATACTCGATGACATTTCCAAATGGTTTCTCTCGAAAATGAAGCACCGTATGAAAAAAATGTATTCTTTTTCGACGTATTTTGTACTTTTGTTTTATGTTTTAACGTAGAACCAAATAACAAACACTCTGTATAGGTCTAAAGTATTATGAAGCAGTATGACGTCGCATCAGACGTTCTGTTACAATAATATAATTAATCTCTTATAACTGAAACATTTAATTCCAACGTTTCTAAGTTTAGGGTCTCACAGTACACCAAGGTCGTTGTAGACGACTTGGGTTTTTAGGGACTCCAATATTCTAGAAGTTACAGGGATGGGATCTCGAGAAACGAGTTTCAGAAATCGCTGCGACCTCAGGAATCACTGAGATCTGAAGGGTTCGAAAGGTCCCGAGGGGCTCAAAGGAGAAAGTGCCATTGCTTTTGCTTATTCCGCACATATCCCATTAGAACTTTGGCGGCAATCTGTAGACTGGAAAATGTGAAAAGGAAAGGAGAGGGAGCGTTTCGTTCTGGGCCTGCCAGTGGAATGTCAGTAAGGCTACCTAGCAGACCCTGCCTTAAACGCGGGGATATACGATGGTCGGTTAAAGACGTATACATATATACGAACGTGGAAGGCTTCAGGCGTTGCGGGAAAGGTGTGAACTAGGTGGACCTCTGATGGCGAATGTAGGAGGTAGTGCCGCCACAGAACAATACTTTTATTTCCCAGTGTTCTACTCTCGGCTCCCGAAATGTGACATACATATGTACTCTCGTTTTCGTATCACACAAGTCCATAACCGTTCATTACAAACTACACCAGTTCGAAATCATTACATACTTGAGTCGTGATTAATATTCTTTATTAACCCTTTGCTGTCGATGCCGCCAAAGTAGCGGCATTCACAGTCGCAAGTCGTCGTAGAAGTCGGTGCCGCCACTGTGGCGATATGATGTCATTCATCATCGCCTGGCGCGCGGATTTGCTCAGACCTGCTGGTACTCCATCTCGAGATGGCGTCAACTGTTACTTGTGAATCACTCGTGATTCGATCACGTTCGTTCCCAATCACGGTGATTTTTCACAGTGATTCGTGATTTCTCGTGACCGTTTCTGATTGGTGGAGAAATCTAACAGTTCTTTACACGCGACACATAATCTGTATATTTTATATTAACGACATCAAAACAAAAATTCGAGTTATATCGTATAAAGTGAAGGAATAATTAGAAACAATGAAGAATAATGAATAAATTAATGATTATAAATTATAATCTACATGTTACCTAGCAAATCATTCTTTTAGAATTACTTGTTTTTTCTACTGATTTTTACAAACACGAATAGTAATGTGATTCATCGTAAAATCATATTGAATACGTGTTTCTGTTTAAAGATCAAGGACTTACGATCGTAGTGAGCAAATTCACTCAAGATAAAAAAATCGCAATCACGGTCGTAAATGAAGTTAAATCACGACCGTGATTGTGATTCGGCGATCACTGTGATAAATCACCGTTAATGATTTTGCACGCCATCTCTACTCCCATCAGTGAAATCTGCCGACCGCAAAGGGTTAAAATACAGTGTACAGTGTTTCTTTTCGTTCCGTGGTTCCGAAATTTCTTTCCACATGTGAACAAAAACGAGTTTCGTGGATTACATTAGTATAAAAACATTGTTTTCTGATCATAAATATCTGACACCACTTTTTTCAAATATCGTAGGTCTGAAATTGACTTTTTCAAGTCTGACTTGCTTGAGAACGTGACCTTCGTGTTCTACAACTGTAGAATGATAATATTTAACCCTTACATAACGATGACTATTATAAGTGACTTTGTTTAGTATGCCTCGAGGTTTGAAGGAATGAGGATGCGTCCACCGAATGAACAAAAGTCAATTTTTATAAAAATGCAAATTGTACATTATTTTTTACAAGTTCTTGTAAATGAATATAATATTTTTATATAGTGTCTAGTATGGGTCATGTGTGAACCGACCATCGGCTTTCACATCTCTCATGCAAAGGTCAAGTCCTATAAACTTTAGAACATTGATTAGATTCTGGAATTCCAGGTTCAAAATTATTCTAATTCTATGAAACTATGACCATCTTCCCGTTACCCTTTAAAAAAAGATAATCCTTTTGGATCAATTGTTTATTGACATAACTGACCTTATACATAGGTAACCTAGTAATAGTTTCTTCATATCATAGTACGTTCTATAACGTATTATATGATTAGTTAATAGTCGTATCGTTATGATTCATATCGTATTATGATTCTGAAATATTAACGCGTATCACCTTCATTCTCGGTTCAGCCGCCTTGAGAAAAGCCCAGTCTTAAATAGAAGATAATCATCAAAGAAAGTATCGTTCCGGCTGTATGATTAATTGCGTATTAACGATCTGGTGCTCAGAATTCGATCCGTCCGAATATTCTACACATGCTTGAATCATTTCACTGATCGACCTAGTTCCGAGTTATCTAATCTACACAAGGACCAATTATACCGATACTTCATTTGGTTTATATTTCATATTCAGACTACACGAACGAATTGGTGGTGTATTTTATAATATTTTTTCTTATAAATTTTCAAACTAATCAAGAATAGAGTACTTCGAGCTACTTCTGTCTTCTGATAACACTGAAATGGGTTCAAAAATCATGCATACTTTAAAAGTTTGAACAATTTCGATTATCTTGAGAACATTCATATCTTAGGGAACATCCAATACTATTAAATAATATTTTAGAATTTTACAGTTACTATGCTCAACATTTATCACTTTCAGTAAAGAAAAGAAGAGGAAGCACTACTTGGGAGCCGAGTACAAATTGGACTATACATATAACCATATATAAATTTACCCATATAAACCACATCTGGTTTAAAAGCAATAAACAAATAAATAATGAAATAATTGAGACAAATACTCGAGCGTTACTTATTGTTTGTGTAATGTCAAGTTTAACATGCTTAATATTGGTGAAAGTTACAAGATTGTACAAAGTTTCCAACATTATGAGCCTCAAACAAAACGCTTAGATATTCAATTTCGTTCTTAATTTATAACGTTTTGAATTGCAACTAGGAAGAGGTAACATTTCTAAATTTAATATTGAATTAATATTGTTATACATATATTATTCCTGAGCATCCCCTGCATAGGAAGAAAATTAAAATTAAACTTGCCAGCGATCCTTTCACTAATACCTTTCTCGTAGAAGCAGGAGCTACAAGCAAATATTTGACTTCGTAGACGAGGTTGTTTACTCCAATTAAAAGTTTCAAAAATCGCACATGTTCCAAGATTGTGAATTTCAGTATCGTTGCACTGGATTGTATTCATTAACCAACCTCCGCCGGCTACACCGAAATCGCATTGTACTTATTCTGTTAATTTCGGCGGGCCATGCTATTATCGCGTGGCATTAAATTTTTAAAATATCTGAACAGCGAGAATTATTATATGTGTATTTGAACACATAGAGACGTTACTTCACATGAAAATATTAAAATATAAAAATATTCCTTTTTTCTCCATTTATTTTGATCACTTTTTTTGTATTGCATTAAAAGCCTCCTTATGATAAACCTATGCAAAGATATAAATTTCACCCGCAATTTTGTGTAGAAAAATATGAAAATCGCCCGCGGCTGATGGGCCAAGATAAATTAATTTCAATATTTCTCTATTTGCTACTTACCGAATATTAATGTTAACAATTAATCATTAATATTAATAGTCGCTAGCTCTTGTGAAGAATATTCCTTCGAACGAGTTTGTATGTCTATTATAGTAATTATTCATGCAAACGCCCAAAATAAGTGCATTGCAACATTATGTAAAAATAGCTTTTAATCGATTGCTGCAATGTTGCTGGAACATCGATCATTCTAAAATGAAAATAAATTCTCTGAATACATCATTCCTTGTGTAGTAACTTTGAGCGGTTCTGGATTTTAATAAAATATATCGATAATATATTACTTCATAAAACATAAAAGTATGAATATTTTTTCTCCGTAAATAAATTAATAGTTATTGAAGTGTATTCAGATTAGTTTGCAATACAATTCGAAGAAAAAAATTTTCCAGGGACACGAACAGCTACGAGAACACGCTAAGAAAGCAAAACTTTATTATCTTTTGTGCGTAATACTCATTTCTTCGAACTGTTCGTAAAACTACTGTCTTGTACTAACATCGAGGGACGATATTAATGGCCACAGACTTTCGCTGAGATAGTCATGCAAGTGAGCATAACATTCCGCCTAAATTCCAATCTATCAATTTTGTTCACGTGCGAAAGTCGCGATCTTCCCGTTTGTTTTACTGAATTCTTGTCGGTATACATGTATACATATATTCCGACCTGTGACAACAGTTGTGTTGCGATAAATACGACATTCATTCCACGAGCCTCTCGTGATTCTTCTTCTATTAATTCATTGAACAAATTCTTGAAACACAAATTTTTATAACTGTCATCGGTTTGTCGAACTGTGTCAAATACATTCATAGAAAATAGCAACCAAATTTGAAAAAATACATCAACAACAGCCTATTTATACGTATGCATTAATTACAACCTATACTCAGAAAGGTAGAACGTGCAAACATTTATTATACATTTCATTATGAAAAAAGTTACATTATAATTGTAGTATTCAGGTATTCATTGTCCTTTTATATTTTGTGTTATGACGACAACATGTTAATGAATTCAGTGATATTTGTTAGTAAATAGGAATCAAGACTAAACAAAAACCTGTTGATACTAATTATATTCAATCTGTCTTGGTGACAATAAGCATCATTAACATATAATTTTAAAAGTTAATTAATACTATTCAATTACTTGTACTAAGGGTCAATCATTTGCTCTTTACTGTTTTTCTCCCAGCTTCGTCATATTCACCAGTCTCATCATAATGTGAACAATTAATCCTCATCAAAGAAAATTATGTTCACTTCGTCTCGATGCGGACATGAATGGATTAACTGAGGACCATATAACAAAAACTGACCTTGCCAAATGTTCAATTTTTTGTAACAACGACAGATCCTAATAGTCAGAAGCGGGACTCACAACATAGTGAAATCTATACTATCAAGAACGACCAGTGTCTTGATTTATTCTGTAAAAGAGAACCGATCGACTCTTAAAATTCATAAAAATTCCAGAGTATTTCTTTACTTCCCTGGGGAAACAAGCAAAAATTGACAAGACTCATTTTTGTTAGGATACCTTTAATTATTGTAAATCGAAGAAATACGCGCAGATTCTACTATGTCAAATCGGACGACGAACCAGGCTATCTTCATACTGCACTTCACGAGATACGAAACGCAATGAAGCGTCCGACACGTCAAAAGTACTCAAGACAGTAAGCGAATCCGGAAGTACCTACGTAATACTGAATGAATGTCTCGCGTGCCCAGACGTTCGAATCAGAATTTCAATGAATCCGATCGATCGAAGAGTCTCGGTTTTTGAGGGGCCATGAATGCTTGACATGCGTACGTTCGCCCTTTCTTAATCGAAGAAGACGAAAGAAATCCCTGACGCGGTTGGAGAAATTGGTTCCCGGTACAATGCTCCTGTTTCTACAGATACGAAGGCGAGGGAAATATGAAAGTCCCCAATACATTTGGTTACCATGTAGAAATTGGATGGAACCGTGGAGACGGTATCCGTAACTGACTTCCTTTTATCGACCCCGAAGAGGATCACCTCTTTCGGCCTCTTGTTTTCGTTCAGCCTGCGCGAACGAATCCGGAAAAATGATGCATCGCCAAACACGCCTCCGGATGTGGCACGAGTCCCTTAGCCCGCCGTTGTACACTACCGCTCAAAAGTTTATAGAGAACCTCCAGTCTAAACGTCCAAAAAATAGGAGACATTTATGAATTTCGTAAAAAAAGTGTTTATAACATATCATTACATGGTTGTTGACTTTTATTAATGCACTCTATGGGGTAATAATTAAATTTAGTTGTTTCAATTTTTCGCTGTGGTTCGTTTGGTAGGTGGCGCTTAGTGCAGTGCTGCCAAAAACAGGTGCCCGAACTGTAGCTATAACAGTCACAGGATCATCGGAAATTGAAAAAGTTTCTTACAATTCATATCAATGCTATCGCATCATCTATACTCACGGGAAAAAAAACAAAATTACGATGATTGGTACGTATTTAAACTAAATAGTGCAAAAAACAGGTAATTTTAACCATGAAAAAGCTTGTAAAAAAAGAACTCGTGTTTTAAAAGTTATGTTCGTACATAATACGATAGCAAGTCCAATTACGAATCAAGTGCTTCAAGGTTTTTTTGAATCGGTCCATTAGATCTTCTGAAATCCTGCTTATCTTTTAGGTATCTGTTTTTGGCAATGCTACGCTAACCGCCACCTACCAAATGCACCAACAGCGAAAAATTGAAATGAAAGATTTTGTTATTATCCTAAAGAGTATATTAATAAAATCCAACATCTCCCATTTTTTTAACATTTTGCCCGGGGGGTTCTTTTAAGATCGTTTTCCGAAAGATCAATCGAATTAGATTTTTTTAACACATTTATCGCGGCGTCAATCATTGGTAATCGACATAGAACTCCCCCTTTACACTACATTGGACACTGGTAACCGTCACTTAATATCAATTCAAATTGTCTAGTAATACAATCAGCGTGAACGAAAAGTCAGTAGAAATAAGCTCCGCGGTGAACGTGTTAATGAACAACATACAAATAGTTACATAACTTTTTCAGAAAAAATGCGTCTTCCTTGTATCTTCCGTTGCATCACTGTGAATAAAATAAGTAGATACCAACCATGCTATATAGTCATAAACAAATTCAGTGGAACAGAAAGTATTTACACCGTCACATTTTTCTTTCGGATGTTATATGGGTTATTAGTGCTTTATTAGTTTTAGTGTAATAGTGTTTTATTAATATTCACTAATAGTGTAATGATAATTAGAATTGAGATAAATACAAAGACTATAGACATATTTCCGTTTCGTTTAAAAACATCTTAACTGTGAACTAATTTACGACTATACTTTTTATAGTATTAACCCGATGGTAGGTGATACAGTATTTTATTTGTAATTGACTATTTTGTACGGGTACAAAAAATCGCCATTAAAGACATGTATTTATTGGAAATGCATATTATTTAGCAAAGATTAATAATCACTCTATTGTATCTCATTTCTGTTATCACTTCTATTGTTCCTTAAAATTCTGTTAATACCCTAATACAATTTTTTTGTGGGCGTCCCAAGATTTTATTTTTAGTCACGTATGACCAAAAATGTTGCGATAAAAAAATTATTTTTTATTTTCAGTGCATTTTACTAAAACCGTGTAACTTAAAAAGTTCTTAGTATATGTACTTTTTTTTAAAGTTACGAATATGGTAAGTCATCGTAAGCTTTTGAACGGTAGTGTAGTTCCGATTACTTCTCGGCGCTAGCACGGCTGCGGAAACATTGTTAATATTCTGATTCTGATGAAATATTCATGAATCGTTTTCAAGTACCCGTGTAATTTTAATTTGCGCCGAGAGTATGTATTCATCGATTGTACGGGGAGGAAATAAATCACGAGGCCGTTTCTGAGCACACAATCGCTTCGTAAATATATTCTAAGAAGCATAACCTTCGTATTATTGTGGCTGTTAATTTCAATAAAGATAAAATGATAACTATACTGTTAAAAATTTGACACAAATTATTGAGATAGTTTTCCAAAAACTGAAGCCCCGAGAGGAAGCAGCTACTATATGATCTTCTTAATACGATGATTTGTCAAACTTTTTTAAGCAAGAAAATTTTTCCCAACGGAGTGCAGAATTTGCAGAAACTGAGGATAATGTAATTAAAACAGATTAAAATTGAAACTTTTTCAACTTGTCTAAGTAAAATATTATAATAATAGAAATTTTAAAGATAATCTGTTTTGGTTTAGAAGTTTATAGTTTATATTCTGTGTTATATGGTACAAGATATTTGATAAATAACTACTATTAGAAATACAACATCTGATCACTGAAAATAAAGGATTCTGGAAGAACATGAATATAGGACATAGATGTAAGTAAAAATTCAAACGTTAATTCTTCTCCTGGGAATAGAGAATTCTATCCTTTTCAAGAAAGATACATGTATTTTTATATCATAGTATAAAAAATTGGATCTGTCCACGAGGAAATGTAAACCTTTTGTAAATCTAAAATTGCCTTTGAATATTTAAACATTTATAAGATGTATATAATGAGTTTTTAGTGCACCATTTTAGTATACCAATATCGTTATTTATACACGTATATTGAGTAGAACGTGTAGTACCATAATTCGGAAAAATTAGACCTCATATTTTGTGGCACACATATGAATTTTATCAATTAGGTACGTTCATTATTTATAATAGGGGCTTATATGAGGCATTTGACACGTGTCAGAAACTTTAAATGAGAATTCTACGTGACAAAATGAAAGGAAAACCAAGAATGACATAATTGTGTTAGATGCATCATTTTCAAGTTATTAACAATCCAAAGTTGGGGTCAGAAACGCCTGAAATCAGGCAATGTGAGACGTACAATGGTCGATTCTTCTAAGAAATGGGACAAAAATTAGAAAAAAAATATTTTGTAAATTGAACATTGTTCTGTCTTTTGATTTATTAGTGTCGAATACCAATAATTGACAAGTGTTTTTGTGCTCGATATTATTTATAACTGAAAACATTGAAATAATTGGCAATTATTTGAATCTGAATAATCATTTATCTATTTCACCGAAATGAATATTTTCCAAACTGTTTAAAATACTGAAAATCTGGCTTTAAAGTATGACAAGAATCATTGAATTAGTTAGATAATCGGGTGCAATTTGTGATTTAGCCCCTAACATGAATACTGGTATGTAACTTCTTTGGCATGTATTGGAATGAATTTTTGTTGTTGCATATAACATAATATTCATTACTGCAATTGCAGAATCTCAAAATAGCTGTGGCTTCTTGCGGTTTGCTCCGTTCTATAGGCTGGAAATCATAAATTAGCTTAAATGCCTACAAACCTTCGGAGTGGCCAAAATGGTTTCTGACCATTTGATCACCAGCGGGGTTTCTTAGACACGCGTCTGCACAGTGCCATCTCTTCAACAGAACTTAGAAAACCAGTTTCATATGCTTTGTATTAGGCCAGACCCCGTAATAATAGACCTTATGGGAATTTTCATTAACGAAAACTGTGATGCTCAATAATGACATTAAGTCATTACATGACAGGAATGATACGTCTATCTACGAAGATTAAAAGGTATGTTTAATTCTATTTTTTGCCAATAATGTAAGTTTTCAAGTAATACTTATTTTTCTACCGCTTTTTAAAATAATCGACCACTGTGCAGAGCGTACCTAACGTTACGTCAGTCAAAGAAAAAACACTCCCTTAGTTTGTACAATTAGCCAACCATAGGTTTGCACCTTTTCCGTGGTACAATCCCAACATCTGTAGGTTAGTCTCGAGCATTGCGACCCTGCCATAGAACAGGTAGAACTATATCACTCGCTATTTACATGCTTTTATTACTTTTCTCTCCTTTGCGTGCGATTAGAATAACGCTTCCTTAGTTTGACCGCTGTCATCAACGCGAACACATCTAGTCGGTGTGAGATAGTCCTCGAAATTTTTGATAGTGCTAATTTAATTTCTTGATTATAGTGAATTTTTGGTTTCTTTAAGTTAGTTCATTTGGTACTCATTCTGTGCGTGCGCTGTGGCTTACTTTGAGGATTTGAACGAGAAGAGTTATGCTCTTTTATGAAATGACGCAAGTAAATAGTCCAAGCCCGAGTGTAAGTGTTAGATATCTTTTCTTTAACTATGATATAAAAATATATATTATACACACTATACTTTTTCTTGTACTTGGATTGCCTGGTTTCGGGCGATTCTGGTCCGAATCTCAGTAACTTGAAAACGTAGCCTCGAGCAGAATTCGAGCAAACTTTCACTATTTTAAATTCACTATTCTGACATATAGAATCATTCCTTAAAATTTCTGACGCCAATAATCAACACCTTATTTCTCAAGTAAAAAAGTATTAGTTTAAGAAATTTCTTAAATACTCTTTGAACGACTTCCAAAGAAAATTTATATAAAATAAAATATATATTTGCCACGACGAAACGCAAATGTTAGAAAAAATTAAAACATAGTCAACTTTTTAAAAACTTTTAAATGAGCATTATTTTGGAAAGTTTTGTAATTTCTTATCTTATCGCAAATTTTTTCGTACATCTTCATTCATGGAATAATCAGTTCAATAGTCTTTCCAAGAATTTTCAAAACCCACAGTGCTTTACTGTGATCCGCTTGGAATAAACGACAGGACGGGAAATTACGCTCACAGGATCGTCAGCGATAAATCATTGATTTATCGCAATAATACGCTGCAAACGCCCTCTATTCAGGCAGCGTCGATACTTCACAGCGAATGCATAATTCATGCTTCGAAAACGGCATAGAGGACGTACGATCCAACAAAAATCGGCACGCGTCGTTTCCTTTCATCGTTCTTTTTCATACGCTTTCGAATCACTGTCGATATTAGTTTCGTACAAGACGCCTCCGACGAAGAATTCTTGCAGCTTCGATGTAAAGAGCTTTCGCTGAAAGATTCATATCAGAGAACATCACATAACATCTCCTTTGATCGCTCCTTCGACAATTTTCTACGTGATTCGCTGTAAAGATAATGGCTTACACTTTTGGCAATGCAATTCGATTATTAGATTTCGTTATTTAGGGGTCCCACGCTTTTATTATTTGTGATATAAACTTGTAGATGAACTTTGTAAAAAGAATTATTGAATCTCCTATTTCCATTAAATTATGTGATAAATGATTTTTCTCTTTTTAGTTCATTAATTATTTTATGAATTTAAATGAAAGCGTATTTTATAAAAATTTGGTTTATTTTTTTTTCTTCAAAGTTTCTACATTTTATTCTGTCAGCAGTTAGCGACTGGAACAATTATCCTAGGTGTGTGCTATTTCGGTTTATATTAGACTGTTTTAAACAAATTTGCAACAGGAGCAAACTATAGAAACCAGAAGAAAACTATTAGATTCGAAGAAGAAAACAATTCTAAGGAATTCGTATTAACATTCGAGAAAAAATAATATGCTGTCAGCATTATCGATGTGAATGGCAATAATATTAATCATAAGAAATATTCAAAAAGCCATAACGGAAAGGATGTAATACGAGATTCTTCAGCAAATTCTGCTGTGTCGATACTTAAGCTGCGCGCTAAAGGTGGAATTGGTATTTCTGGCATTTGGACTTTGACATAAAATTTTTATGGCTCCCGTAGAGTAATGGTATTTTCGCGTCGTATTATTGCGACTTGGCGACTGCCAATTGTGACTAACACGGCTCGTAAACACGAGCAGAAAAATTATAATATTTGTGTCCGCATGCTGAATTATTGTAATCTTTTTAAAAGTAACATTTCCCCTATAAAAACGTCATCCTCTACGTTCAATTCGCAAATTTTTAAACAGATATTTGCACATTCTTATACTTTAGAATTTATATTATTGTATGCATATATTAATTATATCATTATATTGCTACTGTAAAAGAAGGAAAGAATCCTATAATTTTTAAACAATTAGGATATACAGTATAGCCTGTACTGTGCGAACTAATTGCAAGATAAATCTATTCCGATAAGTAATCTTTAACATAGTTCGTCCAAGGAGGATCATAAGGTAATGCATATCATAGAATGATTAGAAATAGAGTAATTTAGAAAGATTGATGTTTGTTCCATGAAATATCGCTTAATAAGACATAAAAACAATTGAACGGCACCTAAGGAATTTTCACCTTCGAAGAGTATTAGGAAAGTACATCCTCCTATAATTTTCTCATCAATGTCATTATTTTCTACAAAAACAATATTGTCTTCATTCATAATTTTATATTTTGAATTTTCTTTGTGCATTTCGAATCATTCCTGAATATCAATGCAACTGTCATTTTTAAAATCAGTATATTGTATTGTCGATAAAAGCATTAGATGATCTGTTTATGAAAGAATTCGTGACTCGTTTGGTGTTCTGATAGTCAGGGTTTTGATTGATCAGCGTTTCCGATAACGGACATTCAGATAATCGACGTTCATTCTACCCATATAGATGTTCGCAAGAGATAGATAAGGGCGTCTCCGGCAATGGCTATCTTGTGTAGCAATACAAGCTTGCAAACGATGCGACCAACCGGGAAATATGACACGTGTACGATTTTCATGGGTATTTTCAAAATTGTTTTTGTCATGGTTATCTTCAGTCTTAGATATCCTAATTCGTATGTATGTCATGATACATGTATTAGGTCGTAACACATGTATCAGATCGTATCACGAGTTTTGCAATTTGCATGGATCTGTTTCAACTAAGACTTTCAAATCTCCATTTCTCCTATTTCTCGCAGATTTATACTGCTCTTTATATGTATTCAAGGCTGGTATCGCTAGAAGAAATTTAGAATACCAACGACGAATATTATATTCATTAGTACTACCTAACCCAAAAACTGAAAGATAAATGACATGGAATTTCACACGTATTACTCAATAACGAAAAACTTAGAACACTATTCCAAACAAGACATGCACGCAACAGAAGAAACAATCGGCAATCAATTTTATATAAACGATACCACAGGCAAAAGATATATTTCTTGATAGAATCTAGGTGAAGAATCTAACGTGTTCAAATGGGCATTTCATATGTTATGACCTAATACATATAACTTTGTATATGTATAACATAACGTACTGTATGTTGGAAAACTTTCACTCACGAGGAAGATTTCTCCACCCGCAGGTCCCGATATTCATGAAACTTTGTGGGATTGTAGAGGGCATCAAATTTTTGCAAGAAACAATTTTTTTTTCAGCTGAAATTCATTCTAATATGATGAAATCATCCCTTAGTCTACCGAATTTTTTATTTTTTCAATATATTCTGTTAACCACAAGATATAGGAAAAAGCTGTTAGTGGAAAAACTGAATGATATTAAAAGACCTATCAAACTAAAAAAGAAACAAATATACAGGGTGAGGCACTTAAACCGGCCACCTGAATAACTTGGTTGCAATTGGTGATAGGGAAAAATGCCTACGTTTAATAAATTGATGGGATTTTTGTGAAGAAAATGAGTCCAAACATGACAGAAATTGGACTCTTTTTAGTTATACATAATCAACCTATATTCATATTTCTAAGTCGGGTATTAGAATATGTGTGTTTATATGCAGAATGATATACATACATCCATAATTTTAATATGCAGTAACAGATACGTGGACACATGAGTTATTCGCAATATTATTTAACTGGTCATATAATTCGTTATAAAATAATGAAGGTATGTATGTATGTGTATTATACATTTCAAAGACACATTCGTAGTTTCCTTCCAAAACCAAAACTCGCAGATCTGCGAGGAAACATTAAATGGCTATGTAGGCTACAGATTTTTTTAACAATAAATAACGGTACATCGAAATTCGTTTTCGCGCCGTAACAGTGATATACATAATATCTTGATTTCTTCATTCGCCACATTCTATAATGCCATCATTCTTGTACTTCTGATCATGCAGTATCAAGCGTTTCTAATTCTTAAACCTTGTTGGGTATAATAAAACTAAAATATGTTAAAGCTATTTGATTTACAATGTGTTTAGAATGTATTGATTGACAACTTAAGACAATCCGATTAAGGTCGTGTTTGGACTCATTTTTATCAGGAAAATTTTGTCAATTTATTAGAAGTAATCTCAATAACGTGACCTGACAATTATAGAAAATCTATTTTTTAAATATTAGTTTGATAACTTTGTTGACCGCAGCCGACCAACGATAGACGATAAACCAGCACGGCCGTCATTGTACTAAACTGTTACTATTTCAGGTGTGTCTAAAACCCTGTTTTTGTAATTTATCGGAAGTGATAATTAAATGAGACGAGTTATTAACACTCCTTGGATAAGTAAATATGATCCAATTTCGTCGTGTTTGGTCTCATTTTATTCAGAAAAATCTCACCAATCTGATAATACAATTTTCATTAACCCTTTGACTGTGGCGCGCTCTAGCTCGAAGTCATCAGAATATACTGAGCTATGTTTGCGCGGCCATCACTGGACGAGAGTCAGTAGCGCAGTGCGTCACACTTCCACCAGCGTAAACGACATTCGCATAAACGCGCAACATACTCTCTTTTAAGAATACACTATAAAATAAATATATGTAATGATATACTGATACAAATATATACTGTTGGATCTGCAGTCAAAGGGTTAACAGAGAATCAAAAATAAATAAGTTTCATCGTTGCATTACTTTTGTTTCACCGATACGCGAGCATTTATTTTTTTTTGGGCTCTCACGTTCACTCGTAGGCTCGGAAGAAACGGAAGCCGCTGGCGTGTTACATTACGGATAGCAGCTGGTAAGTTAGCAGACAGAAGTCATGCGCGTTTCATTGGTCGCGGCGCAATAACCCAACCTCATTGAACCGGTCACAAAATTGGGACTCACAGATTTTTGGCATTGGCCCAATCGGCTTACTCTTCTGGCCTCTATGTCGTCCCGACAGGCACTTACCAGCCGTACGCAGCATCGCTTTACCGTTAACCACGTGACCATTGCGCGTAGTTATTTCGACTGTACTATATGAGACAGCTGACGTTGTCGAAAGAGTGCTGACCTATTCATGCATGGGACGACGAACTGTGAACGTTTTATAGCAAGCAACACAGAATTGAAGGTATGGGACATATAATGGTATATCTGGGGTATCTATGTGCGACAATAGATGCTGTTTACCCTGCATTTGACTGAAATATATAAGTAAATTATAAATAACGCGAAACCGAATGCTAATGCAACGTTAACACAATTTTCCATGAAAACTGTTGAGTTGCGACCCATAGTCCTTTCTGAAGTTTTATCCTCGTGACGGGTAAAATACGATACAATAATAAAAAAGTTTGACCTTGAATTTGACGGTCAAGATGAATTTTGCGGTGTCTTTCTTTTGCAGATCTCCGCCCATCCAGAAGTGTATAATAACGCTATGGTAGCCGCGATAGTGAATTTTCAAACACCCTGTACACATATCTTTAGAAATAGGTTTTCTCGATTCCTATACTTTTCTGTACTCAATACATAACGGCTACAATTGCTCTCTGACCAAAACTCCATTTCTTCTATTCAATTTCCCGTAGCAATATATGTACGTATGCGTTTATTTCTTTTCTTTCCGACATTCAATATTGTACATTTTTAAATCTTTCAGAAACTTTTGTACAGAATAAACAAAGGCTCCAACATTTTTTTATTTTTGTACCTTATCAGAAGCGATAATAAAAGAATATGAATTTTTAACACCTTCTACATAAGTAAATAATATGTTCCAAATTATATCGTGTTTGGTATCGCGTAAATCAGAAAAATCTCACGAATAATGTTAATGAAAGTTTCATTTACAAAGAACTGAAAATAAAAGAAAAACACGTTACATTAGTGTTGTACCACTCTATACTCGGGCATGTAATCTTCTCTTGATCTCGCTTCGTTCAACCATCGGCTCGTGAAAGGGAAGCCACCAGTGTTGTGGCAAAATTGCTTTTGGAATATTTGTGAAATTTCAATCGGTTTAACGTACATGTTACTTACTGCTCACAACTCTATACAAAATTACATCAATGTACCGTTGATGTAATTTTTTTACAATTCTAGTTCTTGACACCGGATAACTTTATGAAATGTAGTTAAACTCTTTAACAACCTTTCTACAGTTATAACAATTTTAGTAATCTGATTTAACAAATGCCTGATGCCTAATTATCTCAAATGTAATATTAATTTTCTCCAACTATTTTATCCAAGATAAAATGACATATTTTCTCATACCATGGAGCGTTATTATCGTTCGCAGCAGTTAACGCGTCTGTGGCTGACAGTCCGTTTGTTGTACAACAGAATCTATTCACTTGGCAATTACCCGAAAATCCCAGGCTATGGTGATTAATTTCGTGTTTGATGCGACATGACATTTGAAAGATAAGTCCGAACAATCCACTTGACGCGTAGAATAATACGATTCCTTAGAGATACAGCCATTCAAAGATAATCCATGGATATTTGTTTTCTTGTAATGGAAGTAACAACGAATTTACTGGAATTTCGTAAGTTTTTCTATTTAACGTCCAACTATCGCCTAATCTTAATGTCCAATAGTCAATAGCAACTTTTCAATTTATTATAATTACCAGAGTGTTCCGTATTAAGGGGTAATGCTCAGTCAGGACATCGAAAAAAGAGTGTTCTTGAGGAATTTTTTTCTCAAAAACTATAAGACCTTGTTCAAAAAATGTGTTTGTGTTTCAAAGATTGCAGTTTCTAGATTATAAGGTAATTTTTTTATTTAATAATATTTATTAGTAAATAAATGGTGAGCGATCTCCCGGATGTATCTTCACAAAAAGTGGTTTGCCGTGATCACTGTAACTTCGTAACGGTTCATTTCAAATTAAAAATTCAGTAAGATTTATGTAATGGAAGAACCAATCTTGTCCTTGAACGTGGGGTTTTTCGAAATATTGATTAGGAACAAAATAGCGGACATTTCCCTGAAAAAGTGCAATTTTCACCTAAAAATCATTCGTTTTTGGTCAATTAATAAAAAAGTATGGAACGAAAAAAAAACTCCTTCGTTCAAGGACAAGTTTTTCTGATTTGAAATAAGGCGCTAAAGGCTTCATGTAAATCGACACAGTAGTTTTCGAGAAATATTGATCACCAACTTGAAAAATGTAGTTTCGAGAAAAACGCGTTTAAAGTTTCAAGTCAAGCTTACACTTATATAAAATGTTCATTTTTTAACGCCTGTAACTCTGTCAGTTTTAATCTGATTACCTTGAAACTTGCACAGACTATTCCCGAGATGTTGTACTTAAAGAAAATGTAGAAAATGAAAAATCGATTTTTTGAATATTTCTGACTGAGCATGACCCCTTAAATTCTCACATCATAGAATTACCATAGAATTTTACTTTATGGATATCATTCCTTATGATTAGTGATACACTACTGACAAAAAGTATTGCCTCAATTGTGCATTCGTGAAGGGTTGTCGAAATTCAATGTACCATAACTTTATTAATTTTCGACAATCTTTCACTAGTGCACAAATAAGATAATACTTTTCGCCAGTAGCGCAATATTAATTATGGTTTCATTACTTACAATCTACAATTTTTAAGGATCCGGATGAAGGCTGATGAAAGAACTCAAATGTGTATTTGCATTTCGTATTGTAACTCATTATCTCTGTACATAAATTTCATAATAAATAAGTATAGACATAGGTTATCGTATTAGATTTTCTGCTAAGCTTATCATTAAAGAAAAAGTCGATCGGCGCTACAAAGATAATCACGTAAATAACGTGATTACCGATCAATCTTCGCTTCTTATATTACACTTCGAGCGAAGCAATCATTCCATAATCTTTTTATACTTTCGATTACTCCGCCAGATTATTTTTATTGCACACTTATGATTAAACTGCGAATTCTGTACAATAGTTATACATATACGTTACGTGCAACGTATAAATAAAATACTTGACGTAATAGGATGTCCACGACACTTTAAATCCTCTTTCAAACTCTAATCAGAAAGATGCATTTCGCTTTAACGGTCGTTTTAGAAAATTTAACTGTAGAAATGTACATTTTCACGAATTTTTGCGGTCTACTTATCGTTATTTAGTATACTACACTCGGCGTAAATTTTGATCCTCTGTTTCGATGGGAATACATAGACTGTGGCGAGCCGGATCAACACATAAATTCAGTCTATATTTGTTACATGACGGTAGAAACGAGCATTCTGATCGTTAGTTTTACCTCACCCTTTTCCCAGCACCTACCACAATAGCACGTTATTAATTGTTAATCATTATTAATCGTTTTCATTATTAATTCGTTCGTCAACCCTACAGTGGTACCGCTATTATCCGAACTAACAGGGAGACAAATCCATTGTCTCATCTACAACTTCGTGTATCAATAAAAATAGTCGAACCTTTTTCCACAGGATTCTGAGTTACAAAAATCCGTATTGAGGAGTTTCTGATAATCGAGTTTCTACTGTACCAGATATCGACACCCGTGAAAGATACACGAACACAGGAAGTTCCGTCCGTCTATGGCCTGAACAACGGAACGAACGCCATCAGCAAAACAGACGTGAGGGAGATGCCGGCTATACTTGACGCGCCGCTTGGTTGTGCGATTAAAACGACTGATCCTTTTGCAGGAACGTTAAAAGCGTTCATCGTCACCGCCGTGCTGAAAAATGAATATTATATCATCGTTAAAAATGATTATCTATTCACACGTTGATGAGTCAAATGAATCATCGGTAAAGCGTTCAGCCAAAATCCATTTCCTAACATCCCGCTGATGGATCTACCAATCGCGCCAAAGTATTACGCTTGAATCCACACGGACACACAGAATTTATTTCAGAGACATTATAAACTGTCCATTTACCGTTCGAATAACTAATTTAGATTAATTTTTCTTCACCCTGAAACTAGTTACGTCTGTAAAATGTCAATTGGGTTGGTCAAAAAGTAATGTCAGATTTCTGCAGTAGATGATGCTTTTTTTTCTACTCACTACCCCCTATCCATAGATACCCATATAGTTGGAATTTTCTGAGGATATAAAAATCCTGGGGTGGTGCAACGGGGATCAACTCAATTGGATTTCTGCTTACTTACAAGGAGAAAACCCCAACTGTCCGACTTCGATTTTGACGGGATTTGTAAGATGATAGTATACAAGTTCCTAATGATATATGTATGTGCACTATTAGGTATAGACACTCGATAATTGTAAAGGTACGCAACTTTGATTATTTATGTCTAATTATGAATAAAAGTCAAACTTGTCGAAGTATAATTTTGTTTGACTGATAAATCAGAGGTCCTGGGATCGATTCTCATTCACCGAAATATAACTTTTCTGTTTTACTTTGCCAACGCAACTCTGATAATTTTGATTTGTATTCATAATATATCTCGAAGGTTCGTAACTAACACTGTTAATATCTTTAAACTTGTCAAGTGTCTATCATCTCACAAAACCCTGTTAAAATCGAAATCGGACAGTTGGGGTCCTTTGCTTGTTAACTTTTCTTAGATACCCATATGGTTGTGGTTGTCTGTCAATATAAGAATCCATCCAAACAAACCAGTAAGCAAATAGAGGAACCGACCTAAATAAAACCGTGAAATATGGACATATTCTGAGAGCTGACATTACATCGCGTCGTTCAAAAATGCACAGAAAGTTCTTTGTGGTTTACATGTGCAAATTACTAACACACGGATCAATTTGTCCGACTCTCCCTCTCTCTCTCTCTCTCTCTCTCTCTCTCTCTCTCTCTCTCTCTCTCTCTCTCTCTCTCTCTTCCTCTAATCAGTTTCGTCTTTGTTTAATTAATTCCGATTTAATTATATTCGGTCGTTGCGGTTTTACTTAGCGTGACAATTTGCTGCATGAAATACTGGTTCCCCGTCACTATACAATTTCTGCTTTATTAATTCCGTTTAATTCAGTTGTGCCGGGGAATTAATTATTGTATTAAAGGGGTCATGTTCAGTCAGAAATATTGAAAAAATCGATTTTTCATTTTCTACATTTTCTTTAAGTACAACATCTCGGGAATAGTCTGTGCAAGTTCCAAGGTAATCCAATTAAAACTGACAGAGTTACAGGCGTTAAAAGATGAACATTTTATATAAGTGTAAGCTTGACTTGAAACTTTAAACGCGTTTTTCTCGAAACTACATTTTTCAAATCGGTGATCAATATTTCTCGAAAACTACTGTGTCGATTTATATCAAGCCTTTTGCACCTTATTTTAAATCAGAAGAACTTGTCCTTGAACGAACGATTCTTTTGTTCGTTCCATACTTTTTTTTTAACTGACGAAAAACGAGTGATTTTTTAGGTGAAAATCGCACCTTTTCAGGAACACGTCCGCTATTTTGTTTCTAATCAATATTTCGAAAAACCCCACGTTCAAGGACAAGATTGGTTCTTCCATTACACAAATCTTACTGAATTTTTAATTTGAAATGAACCGTTACGAAGTTACAGTGATCACGGCAGACCACTTTTTGTGAAGAGACATCCGGGAGATCGCTCACCATTTATTTAATAATGAATATTTTTAAATAAAAAAATTACCTTACAATCTATAAACTGCAATCTTTGAAACACGAACAAATTTTTTGAAAAAGGTCTTATAGTTTTCGAGAAAAGAATTCCCAAAGAACACTCTTTTTTCGGCTTCCTCACTGAGCATGACCCCTTAATATAAGTAATTAGTCGATTCGATATACTTACTTTAGTGTCAGATTCGACTTCACGTCACTGAGCTTCACTTCGGCCTTCTTCCCTTTCAACACTTGCGTCAGATCGATCACGGTCGAGTTCGAGGAGAAGTTTATCAAAAGCGCCACTGACTCGTCCTCCGTGTTTCGAGTGACGATGAACACTTCGTTGTTTAGCACATGTGTCTGGACATCACCATTTTTCAGCGCAACCAATGAGTTGCGCAATTTGATTAATTTCTTGTACAAATTGTAGTGGGAGACATTATCCGTCGTTTGTTTGTCCAGGTTCAATGTTTTATAATCAGGATTAACCGGCAGCCATGGTTTGCTACTGCTACTGAAGCCTATAGACAGAAATGTCATTAACAATAGTTAGGTGTGATTCCTTCTACTTTCTTGCGTGATGTGATAACCTCTTCGTTTCCACTGTTGCCACATGGCTACGTATTCTAAATAGCGAACTAAAATATTAGAATCATGTACTTTTTTATATCAATGAGTATATAATAGTTTCTTTAAGTCTTGTATAGATGGTATGGCACAAATTTGAATGTGAATGTAAAAGCTCATCGGTGAAATAAGACATTATTGGCCCTTTATCTCATTCACTTGATAGAATTCAAGAGTTGAGCATTGTTACAACTACAATAGAAACTTCCACATTTCTAATTTCGTTCAAATATTTCAAGGGGGTTTATTGACCAAAGGTAAGAAAATTTGGGTTTTGCTATGTACAGTGAACGAACGTGAAGTACAACGAATGAAAAATTGCATTAGAAGACTTGAAAATGTTCTTGTAAATCATTTATATGTATATCATCTAACGTAGACAAAAATATAACATAATATTTCTTCGGTAATTTTTAAAAAATTTAGGAATAAAAGGGTAATAATGTTAATACACATAATGTAACTAAAAACAAATTTCTTTCAACCTTGAAATTTTTGTGTCACAGGCTATAGGAAATCTAATATAACAATTTTAGTAATTGCTGTCGTCACAGAAATTAATCTTGTAAAAAAGACTCCACATACTAATAGTATTCAATAAAATATATACAACTCATTATTTAAAATATATATATAATATGTGTCTGGACCGCAGAACCAGAATGTATTAAGTCCACTTTTTTAGAAAAAGTGACATTTTACATATTTCCCATATCAAATTTTTCACACTTTCCGATGACAAATATTATTTTGTTCTAAGCCGTTTAACTTTCAATATAGATACGAGTGCAAAAGGGATATTAAAGCCAGAGTCATGATAACGGTCACATTACGGTCAGATCACATCACATCCGATAGCGGTTTTTATGACTCACACGTAATCCAATGAATGTAATATGTATAGTCTAAATTTAATCTGATCGTGATCTGTCCGTTCCTTTGACCGCTATTGTGAATATGGCGTAAGTCCATATTTTGTACCGAGTCAAACAGTGTAAAGTAGTGTTGTATAAAGCTCGAGTCCTTGAAGCTACAAAGCTTAGTCTTAAAGACTCAATCTTTAAGGCTAAAATCATATAAAGCTCGCGGCTCGAGGCTCGAGCTTCAGGGCTCGAATCGTCGAAGTTCGCAACTCGAGCTTCAAGGCTCGGGTCTCGAAGCTCGAGGCTAACACGTTCACTGCCGAGCGTGTTTCTGCTGGTTTTGTCTTCAGCGCCAAAGAGTGATTGCCCATTAGAATCATATAATAATATATTACACAATATGATTTTATGTATTGTGCAAACTTATCATGCGTAGTACATTAATCTTGTTGCCGGTCATCTATGACTCCCGCGACGTAAGAGTATTTTTCAGTCGATAATACTATATTTTGAACATTATAGACAAATTTTTTGCAATGTTTCATTTCGTCTACTATTCAATGGTTATTTTGTTTCATTTTTCATTTCCCTTTCTTGGTATCAATCTCTCATGTGTTTGCAGTCATGGCTGTATTTTTTAAAAACTGTATAAAGTATAATATTAGAGATTTAGTGTTAATTCCATTATTTCACACTTAAGGGTTCTAGAGGGTTGAGCCTTAAAGCTTCAGACTTAATGTGGAATAAGACAGTGACGATTGGAAAAAATTAAGTTTTTTATATATACTTTGAAAGTATAATTTTTCGAAAATATTCTACTAAAATATTAAGTCGAAATTCAAGTGAATAACGAAAAAAATGTCCTAACTTTGCCTCTGATCAACGAACCGTGAACAAATTGAGAAACTATTTTGTTCGACGCGTAACGTCTTATGACTCGTATATCTTGCTCAAGTATACATACGTATTTTGTAATAAAAGAAAATTTAACGTATTGTCCAAAATATATATTTGATCACCCTATTAGTAATAGTTTAATGAGGTTTGGGTGTTGCAGAACTAATTTACAAAAACCACGCTTTTCTGGACGTTTTTGGATTATTCCCCCTTGAAGCTTTAGAAGCTTGAGATTCGTGTAATATTAGAGTTAAAAACTGAAGACTTTTAGGTTAAGTTTTAAGGCTTCGAGAACTCAAGGTCTGTACATTACTTCACTACATACAATTTATACGACTCGAGCCTTGAAGCTTAAAGGCTCGAGCGTTAAAGACTCGAGCTTTCACGACTCAAGCTTCGAACCTTGAGGGTTCGAGTCTTTAGGGTTTGAACCGCGACTCGAGCTGTTAAAGCTCAAGACTCGAGGCTCATTTTAACAACACTAGTGTAAAATCCGTCACATAAGAGACTTAATGCAATGTTCACCATTTCTACATGTCGAGATGTGTCTTATGTAAGTTCATTCAATAGTTTGTAGGTAGCGATTCCAAAATTACAAGGCTTTTGCACCTTTGATTTTCTCTCCTCTAAAGTTTGAAGTGTGATAAGTCATTAAGATACACTCTGACTCTAGCGTACAGATAGTATATACAGTAATGTCTCGATGAGTGTGACAAACTCGGGTCCGCTTCGAAGCATTCATGGCAAGGCGGAAAGGATTTCAGCCCCTCATAAATTTGTTTTTTGCCCGACTCGGAACCTCTGTTTACTCTGTTTTGATTGGTTCCAGAAGGGGACCCCCCTCCCGCCATTGTTCATGTCATATTCATCGAGGAATAACTGTATATACAGGGTGTCTCAGCTAACTTGATCACCTCGAATAATGATTTAACGACACTCTTTATAAAAATTTGCCAGCTGAGTTCCCGCGCTAGCGGTAGTTACGCGCTGCGACTGGTAGGCAGCGTTACCGCGGGAAATCGGCTGGCAAACTCGCGCTCTGATTGGTCGGGGTTTTTCGTTAATATCTCGGTAACGAAGCCTCAGATTACAGTGTTGCTAAGGAAAAACTTGTTCCAATTCACTACCCGAGTGCCCCATTTCCGTGTCGGACAACATTTTTGTTACACCCTGTATATTCCCAAAACTTGGTGGGGTTTCATTAGAATTTCTTTATAAAGAAATCTTAACGGTCGCGAGTGAATCATGATTCTGTCCCTAGGTTACTATCCAGTTGGTCGAGATTACGCTCCCCTATTACTTGAAGAATAAACAGACGGAGTTTTATTTACTCTATATGTAACAAACGCTATAATTGCAATTCACAGGTTCGAAAGTTGTCGCATATCAATACTAAAAATTCATGAAAGTTAAGTTTGCTCACCTGCACTGGTAGAATCGTTCCACTGAAATGGTGTACGGCATCCGTCACGGAAATCGCTAATTATTGTTGTACCATCCACCATGCCGATTTCTTCGCCGTAATAAGTTACCACCACACCAGGCAAGATCATAGCCAGCATCGTCATCTGATCTGGCCTGCCAGGGTAACGAGTCGCGACACGGTTCCTGTCATGATTGCCCATCTAAAGAAATGCGTTACTTTAAATACTTCAAGCTTCCTATAATTACCAGTAGACTGTGGATCTTTGTACGGATAATTATATTCTTTAAGGAGGTACATAACCTTGTACGCTTAAAAAGTAGGTAAATTTACAATTGTTTTCGTAAATTATTATTCAGCAAAATATTACGATCCTTTGTGAGGGACGCTAGGCAACATTTTAACTTTATTTTCATATATTAGTTCATATTTAAAGTGATAAAGTGAAGAAGTTATACAACATTCATCCGGTTAACTAAATTTGGACAGTGTAATCGGTATAAAACTATCTACAGTGTAACGTACAAATTTTGAATAATTTTAAAGAATGAAGAAATGGCTGCTTCATACAGACAACAAAATTTTGTCATTGAAAAATGCCCACTTCGAAAATTCATAACAGTACAACAAATTAAAATATAAAAAAAATCGAGAGCTACATAGTTAATATGTTGCCTAACACCCCTTAAAAAGATCTCAATATTTTACTGTATAAATACTAGGGAAACAATGTTACATTTACCTATATTTTTAATCTTACAAGGTTGTATACTCATTTAAAGTAATTCATAAAGTCAGTAGCAAAAATGGGAAGTTTTTCTGCGGGATTTTTTATTTTAGGGAACTTGGTATTTTATTGCGTCGCGGACTCAATAGTTAAGATTCAAGTCCAAAACTCTAAATGCTGCATTATGCTATTTGATTACTTTCAGTAAGGAACAGTTTCGAATAATTTATCATAGTTTAATGAAAAGTAATATGATTTCTTTAATTTACTTGTTTAATATGCGAAAAGATAGTATTAGACAAACTTGAAGTGTACAACTTTTGGACTAGATTTAGGCATAGTGGTGAATATACAGTTCCAGTAGAAAATAATGATAGTGACCATAAAGTCTCTCTGACACTTTAATCTACAATGTAGCAAATTAACCAACAAAGTACTATAATGTCTACTTCGTCTAATAACATTTTTTTGCGTCACAGACATCATAGAAAAATGCTTTATTGTCACGCTTTATAGGTCTTATCCTGTACGTTAGCCATACAGTGTTCAAAATAGCATGTCATAAAAAATAATACTTGTCATTTCCATATTCGATACCACCTGTTTATGTCTTGGTTTGATTAAAAATATAATTCTGCGGTGTAGATACTAAAATACATACCACCCAATTCGCAGTGGAACCTTTCGGCATAAGTCGCAGCCACGAGTCCGTGATATTCTTGAAATTTTGGGCAGTGGAGGTGGAGTTTGCGTCGGTTATAAATTTGAAATTAAATGGTACATTGGAGCCATAGTTGTAATAAGCTATTGTGTTGTTCCAACTGGTATATGCTTCTGTCATTAACACCTGTATTATCGAACGGAGAACATTTTACTTTAATATCGTTAATATTTTTAACAAACCATACTAGTACTATTCTTCATTCTTGTGTAATCGATAAACCTGTTGCTGTCGCAAAGTTGTTTAATGGGCACACGAACATATTCAAGATGAAATCAGTAATGGGTATTATAAATTATTAAGTCGAAATTAGTGGTAGTGATGTTGATTAGAAATTTCTTTACAACCGATGTTTTCTATGTGAAATTGTATACTACTTTAATCGACATTAGAACGAAGTATCTGAAGCTCCCCATGTATTAATAATATTGCACAAGGAATATATTAAACTTTCATCCTGCTTGTAGTAATAATGAAAAGAGATTATCAATTACAACAATAAATCTAGAAACTACAACAAAAGGATATTGTAATTGAATGTGTATTTTTTATTGAGTGACTATCTGCGTTAATTCTTGCTACAGAAGATGTCGCTATGAAATATACTTCCTACTTGATAAATTAAGCTTAAAATCTTTTAATCATCACAATATGATGCAGAGTCTTGTACATTGAGATTCAAAATAATTTTGCCCAATACAATTGAAATACATTCATGAAAATAAGGGTAAAGAATCTAGAGACTTAAGCTGTAATTACTAACGCAAACATTTCTATGAACTAGTTTTAACATTTAGAAGGTAAACATCTATCAAGATATTACTGTGTCTTTCAAGAAATCTCTGTTTCATGATTACTATCGACAGAAAGATTATGTTTCAAAGAAGTATCGTAGCCAGTGGACAACTTAGATAAAATGATAAGCTTGCATATAAATTGCTGGAAACTTTGGTTTTCAATGTTAATATGTATAACTGCGATGGTTTTTCATCCCTGAGCAGCGTGTATCCTACCAGATAACACCTTGGCAATCGGTCACGACTAGCGTTAGTAAATTTTCAAATGCATTGTACAAGAAATTTTAAGTAATAGCAATGGCTAATCAACAATGTTTTATGAAAAGCTAGCTGTTAGTAATCGTAATACCAAACAAATCATTACGACAGCCCGGTGACCATCAATGACAATTAATCAGAGAAACGCACTGTCATGTATGACATACCCTCACTTAATCGCACTAGACACTCTGTGAATATGTGTTTAGGGTAATAAAAATTGCAGCGTGACGACGCGCGACGTGATGAAATTATGGTTGGCCAAAAAGTGTTTTCGTATTTTTGCAGTATGTGACACGTTTTTTGTTTTTCAATACAGAACATTGGTTCTACTTAATAAAATACATACATATTCTAAAAGTTGACACTTCAACGCGTCGTTTAAAAACTAAAACCATCACGATTGCGTTAAATTTTCTTGAATTGACCTTATTTTAAAGTTGAACGACAGGAAGGTGTACTTTCGTGCAATGACACTTCCTTTTTATTTCCGAAAAGAGAAAAACGCGGTACAAAAACAAAAAAAGATTTTCTATGGCATATTGTCGGTATTATAAACAAACGGAAATAAGGAAAAGCACAATAGCTGAAGAATACACCTTCTCGTCAGTTATTTTCAAAAAAAGGTCAATTTAAGAAAATTTAAAGCAATCGTAATGATGTTCTTTTTAAACGACGCGCTGAAGTATCAACTTCCAGAATATGTATGTAAAAAGATTTACTGAACATTGTTAAACAGCATTTCATCGATCTGATTCTAATTACTCTCTTCATCTTTAGATTTTAGGTTAAAAAAACAATACTCAGTACAGCAAAAAAGACAGTTAGGACATGTCATTGAGAAAGTTTACACACTGCGTGGCATAACTATGAAACCACCCTAAAATTTTTAATCTATACGTATTGTGGATAAAAAAAGAGAACTAATTTTTTCTAGGGAATATAATTTATCCTTTTCTGGAGAAACATTCTTTCTCAGCAGGATTTCATACATGGTATACTTGGTTCATTTCTAGTTTAACCACAATACGCAAGAATTGAAAATTGTAGGGTGGTTTTATAGTTATGCCATGAAGTATACCTACCTACGTATGACTTGAACGAACAAGTAGGAAGAACAAAAGCAGTTCTGTTGCAACTTACGATTTCATCCCGTTTATTTTCCTCCGCGTATTTGTCCACGAACTCTCGCCAGCTCTGTATTAATTTGTAAGTTTCCGGCTGGTCTTTCGTGTAGATATGATTCAAATAAAGATGCTCCCCGGGTTTAGCGCCTGGTATATTACTCGGAGGTTCGTCCTTGTCTAGATTGGTCTCAAACAAGTGCGGCACAGCGTCTATTCGGAATCCGTCCAATCCCTTATCCAACCAATACCTCATTATCGCCTGGAACAAAAATAGAACAATTTCAACGCGAATTTCGTATAGAAAATACACGCATAAAGGATTGCAACGTCGCTCAGTGTCGTAAGTCGTGTTCAAAAATCGAGAAACTTAATTTTGAAATTTTTTGTTCCGTTTACATGGAATTGAAAGTGAAACGTTCCTCAGATCTGAGAATATTGTAATCTAAGAATATAAACAACGATTACAGTTAGTTCAAATTTGGGAAGAATTAGGAGATTTAATTCGCGAGAACGATGCGATTATACCTTCATTTCTAATTGCACCTCCGGATTGTTATAATTTAGGTCGGGTTGTTGTGGATAGAATTGGTGAAAATAGTATTGGTTTCGTGTCTGGTGCAGCGTCCAACCTGAGTTATTGAAAACACTGGCCCAATTATTAGGTGGCGACTTCTTGTTGTTCTTTCCGTCGCTCCAGATGTAATAATCTGCGTACTTTCCTTCACGCTTAACGCTCATTTGAAACCAATAATGATCGTCGGACGTATGATTAGGTACGAGATCTAGAATAACCTGTTCATGAATAAAAAAAATGATATATATGCTTCATGTTATATAATATATTTACAAACAACTAAAAATTACATTGAAAATGATTCTTGGCTTATGCCTTGAAAGAGATAAGTTAAAAATGAAGTTTAGATAATACGGCAAGAAAATGGTGCTAATAAAAATGTATTCTTCCATGTCAGAATATTTAATAGTGTAGTGTACATTAGAAAGTTCAATCGGTATTTCACAAATATTACAATATAGACAATATATCCTATCTACCTAGATATATTAAGATAAAGGACTTGTAAAGGTATGCAAATTTTCGACCGTTCTTTATAAAAGGGTCTCGATTTAGATCCATGGATTAGGGCTGTGATTAAGCAAATAAGTGACAGCCGTTTGTACAAATTGGTAATTTTATTATATAGAGAAATAGCAGATAATATATATATGAATTATTAAATATTTCTATTCCCATTTTGTTTTCTTGCTTCTGTGCTTAAAGAATACATTAGTTCTACCGTAATGTAATCAGAAATTAACGAATTCGTTCTTTAACGACAGTAAGATAAAAGGTAAATAAGTTTGAAAAGGAAATATTAAGTCTGTGGGAAATTAATAGTTGTTTGAACGTGTCAAGTTTATTGTTGTTCCAGTTATTTTAGAATAAATACATATAGTAGCGGACAAAGAGGTTACCCCCTTTCTAAAGCCTTAAAATATAGTGAGTTTTATGCAGCTTTTAATGCTCTATTATTATATATTTGTAACACTTATTGAAATTTTAAGTTGATTTTAAAAAATAATAAAAGTAAGAGAAATCGAATATGTGGTAATTTTTTTATCCGGTACTGTATGTAGAAAATCTTGCATTGTGTTTATTGGTGATGCAGATTAAAGAGAATCATTTCGATCCATCTATGCAAACTGTACAAATTATAATTCTACAGACACTAATGGCGCTCGGCTACTTACTTCTCACCAGTCGAATATTTCAACCCGAGACTTTTAACAACATGCTGTTTGGTTCAGCGTGTAATATCAGTGGAACAATTATGTGAAATTATCCTGGCGTTCTTTCATTCATGCGCAAATTATAATTACGTTTTGTGGAACAGATGTTTTTCTAGTTCGAGGTACGATATGGAATATGTATGACACATTACCTATATGAAATATCACTAATGAGTATAAAGGATTATGGATTACCTTCAAACCGAGTTCTTTGGCTTTTTTTATAAGATCATCGAAATCGGACAATTTGCCGAATGTTTTATCAATATCCTTGAAATCCGATATATCGTAACCATTATCGACCATAGGGCTTTTATTAATTGGTGACAGCCAGATCGCTCCTACTCCGCTGTCCTTAAAATGCTGCAGCTTGCTCGTTATGCCTATCGCAAACAAAAATCATTGCTCGATTTATAAAAATCAATTACTTAAGAAGGAGACACTTGTTAAGTAACAAAATTCGGTTTCGTTTTTCGTCGTCAGTGCTCCAATATGATAAACATGACTAGTAATAAAGAAGATGACCACAATTGTGGCACAACCGGGTATAGACAAGCATCCAAAGTAATTGTACTATAATATTGCAATGCAATAATTGTTTTATTGTCGAGAAATTTGAACTTTACCAGTAGTCAGTTATTCGTTGCCTTTAAATTGGACTGGGGTAACGTATCCGACCATTACTTGCTCTTTCCACGTATCTATTTACAATTAGTATGTATTTGCTTCCTCGAATAACCAGCCTCGCACGAAAAGAATTATTTCCCGTTTTTGGTTTATTTTTGCCCGAAGCATGAATTGAAAAAAATTGTTTTTCGATCAATGAATTGGAAAACAATAAGGTAGAAAAATGTATGGTACTTATTTAACAAGAATAAAAGAAATATAGTATTATAATTACGTAATAAAACGTAAAGAATAAACAAAATATGTATTAATATAATTATTTAATGTTTATTTCTGTTCATTCTTTATTTGTTATTATGTAATTGTAATATTATTGTACTTTTACTCTTGTTAAATAAATACCATATATTTTTCTACTTTCTCATTTTGCAATATCATTGCTCAAAAAACAATTTAAACGTTGCCATGCACGAAGGACATGCAAAGTGGTCTCCAACTTTTTCCAATCTGTCGAAACTTACTGATAGTTGCTATGTAGAACCGCTCGCGATATTATCGATTACCATATACCGATTCTCGAAACCGAAGTACAAAGTGAAATACAGGCTCTGAGCGTCGTATGCTCAATTTTGCTTTCACAATCTTTCGATTCTTTATTTAGACGACTTAAAAACCGTTATGTACAATTACCAATAGATTTTATATAAATATATACACGGTTCACGAAAACCACCATTAATTTTATGAAAGGCTATATTTAACACATTGAAACAAGGTATCCATTGGTGATTTTACACAAATTCTTCTGCTGTTAATGTAAATTATGTTGAAGCAGTGTAACATTACGTATGTATCAATAAGTATGGGTTATTTGATTACAATAGAAGAGAATGTTCCATACGCATGAACCAGATAACTAATACTGTAATTTGATTATCCATTTTCAACTGTGTGCTTGTTCTATCGTAAGCATCTCGCTGTACGAGAATAGTGCAAGTGTTTTAATAAATGTATTTATTCTTTTATTACAGGTAAGTCGTCAAGTACAAAAATGAAACGATCGACGCCAGTCTACGTAAGTAACTGTCTGTAAAATTAATTGTTTAACGATGTGTACATACGATTGTTTAGCAATATTCCTCAAAGACTCGTGAAATTATCAGATCTAATGAAAACTAACAGCACTTGCAGTTATTAGATCAACACTTGTGAAACTAATAGCATCCCGAATAGATAAATAGATAAGAAGCTTCGAATGGCAAAACATTGAGACTTCAGGTGAGTCAGAGACACTAATCTCGACATTGAAAATATAAAGTTAAAAATCGAGCAAACTATGACCGACACTCTTCGTAGATTAAAAAGCGATTCTCGTAACTATTGTCTATTATATAACTGACATCAAAGAGAGGAAACAGGATGTCTGTAGAGTAATTATACATTATTAGTGCATTCGCATCTTTACTCCTCGTACGTAATGTCAGAACTGTAAGTGTGAAAAGTGTATGCAAAGATTATTATTTCGTGAAAAATTCAGAAGTTTTCACATTGAAATTGTTTAAGGTGGTATGCGACTGATAATTCAACAACAGCATTTTCATAGAATCCAAAAATTACTTCAAGACTAGCTGTCATAATCCAATAAAATGAAGTACAATAGCATAAATACAATATAACAAATATTATAATTTCTTTTATGTTCAAATCGAAACACGTAAAAGAAACGATGAAAATATCCCGACTATGAAAATCGAAGAATTGTTTTTTGTAACGTAATATTGTAATTGTAACGGTTTTCAAAACAACAGTAACTTTTGACAAACTGATACAACTACTGACTAAATCACAAGATCGCATAATCACAAATGGAAATACCACACAGTCATATAGCCTCGAGTCTAATTTCTCGCACTAGTGAATCAACGAATGCAGGTATCTAATCTATCGTACAATCTCTGAATCTGTACTGTCTCTTGGGATCAATTGTACTCCACATTTCGCAGCATATAATAACAATTTCAATTTCTCTTTCACGTTTTTCATTCCCTGGTTCGCCTAATTGCTATCATCCCGTCGCGACATTTTATGTACGTACATATGTACATGTACCTTCCTGTACAAAATCCACGACGGGGAATGTAATTCACTGTTTTAATATCACTCTGTACAAGATGAAGAAACATCAGCCGTCCCAAATGGTATTCCAAAAGACGGTAGACATTAGATTTCTCTGCACATATTATCCTTTTCAAAAGGTTTTTGGTAGGTAAATAATATTCTAGTTAAGGATTTTTAAAAATTTAGGACGTTAACGATGCCAAGAATTAAGTAATAGAAAATGATCAATATTATAGGTTTTGCACAGTCAGACGGCTGTTTTAACACGTTTACTGTCACAGGAAGAAGGACGCACGTAGCCAGACACACTTTATTCCGTCTTTTAAAGTAATAAACCATTGAAAATACATGCGCTCTGTTAATAGAGGCTATTGGTCTTGTTTTCGATTTTACTGTGTTATTAATTCGACACAACATTTCATAACGGTATTAAACCCATTAACACCCAGATCCTTAAATCGTTATTTCAATATTACAAGACTGACATATATGTTGTGTCTTGTTATTTTGGAGTCGAAAATATTGATATTAAACAGACATATATTTTTCCCTCTTTTTGTACTTTTGGAGGGAATACTCGAATTTCTCAACTGAAACCGTGGAGATCTACTTCAGATCGGTGAAACTACGGGTCCTTGCTGACAAAAGTTAGATATTAACCATCGACAGAATTTTACGCACTTTTAAAGTAAGTGTTGCACTGGTGCAACCCTAGGCGTTAAAGGGTTAAATAATCTAGCCTCTCTGCGATGTACATCCGCGAGCAAACTCGGCTTCCACTAGGGGAAAAAGCAATCTAGGGGTTAGGGCCTTCTACTACTTGGTAAATTTCCTACAAATACTGAAATAAATGTTAAACCGAATGTTAATTTCGCATAAGTTTCAATAACTCCGAGACCAAGTGGTAGGAGGTCTTTCCCTTACATCACTTTTTCCCCTAGCGGAAGCCGAATTTGCTCGTGAGAGTACGTGTCACTGCTAATTGGGTAACATGTGGCAGTCAAAGGTGTTATAGCACTGTGCGTCTACCTTTACGGGAGGAGCCGAGGAAATCATGAAGATAATTCGAATACTCAACGAAACGTTTTTCCTGTCACCGGAATATATCCTTGGTTCCCTACCTTTCAGATCCCCAATGCCATCCCCGTCAGAGTCCATGAAGCTCCGTGGATAAATTTGATAGAAAACCATGTTCTTCCACCATCCTTTATTCCGGACCTCGGCCGACGCTAGGACCAGCGTCGCGAACAGTAATATGACGATGCAGCCGGTGCTCTTCATGATTTGAATTACACGGGACGGAATCACGCTGCCCCCTTTATAAGCGGCGCTCGACGGTAAAAATAAACGGGAACTCGCGTATCGTTATCATTCGAGCACGGGATAAGTTATCGAACGGGATAAGTTTAGAAGGCGTCTATATGTTCGCGTTTGTTATACGGCAGGATACGCAAAAGGATTTTTACTCGTGTTGAATTGCGATTAAACACGTGTTGCTAAAGCACGAGAAATTGTCTACTTAACGAGTTAACAGGGTACATTACATTGTAGACCTAAAGAAATGAAGAAACTTAACATTTCTGTCGCATCGGGTAATTATTCAGTAAAATATTAGGATCTTTTGAAGGGATGTTAGGCAATATTTTTACTCAATTTTGCATACTAGTTATTATTTAAATTTACAAAATGGAGGGTTATACAACATTGTCTATCGTCATGTATGAGAAGACCTTGTCAGTTGGCACCCAACAGATCTCCGAAACTATTTATCCGATTATCCGGAAACGGCACATTATTCCTTACAAAATTATTTACAACTAGCTTTTTGCCCGCGACTTCGCTCGCGTGGATTTTGAGATTTGGCATAATTATTTTTTAAATACAATTTTTGAATTGAATTGTAAAACAAGAAAATAAAAACAGAAAAAGAAATGTATATATATTATCTCTATATGTATATGAAAGTAGAAGTACTGACTGACTCATGAACGCGCAGCGCGAAAAGATGCTTCAAGACAAAAGTTACTTCTTTTAATTAGACCTATCAAACGGTAGAAGATTTATGAATTGTTCAAACAATTAGAAAAACGTTAAAAACAAAAATAGCAATAATATCTCATCATTTGATAGATCTAATTAAAAGAAGTAACTTCTGTTTTGAAACTTTTTTTCTATTTCTTACACTTCGAGAGTTATAACACAAAATCGGAAAATAACCGAATTTTCAGGGGCTAATTTCACCCCCTGAGAGTTAATTTGGACAGCAAACAAAAATTGCGCTCTGTAATCGGCAGGAAATCCCCTACATATTCACAAAGTTTCAGAATTTTTTGAAGTTCCGGGTTTGGGATGATCCCTTGTAAGCCAATGCCAATAGGCCATCGATCGATATTATGTATCAGCCGGGAATCGACTGTTGTAAGTACATAGTATAATCCATCGCGCTAGACGTATTTCATGCGTATTTCGTTCGCATTTTCAACAATGAATAACTCGAAAACGAAGCCTCATACACAATTTCGTGATTCATCATTTCCGCCTTAGAATGGCGTGCAGAATCCACCCTGTGCAAGTATTCCACATTTTTATTAACACCCTGTAGAGTACACAAGACCAGGTGAGTGACGTTTGCATGTATAGACCGTCGAATTTCAATAATATTCTACTTCAACGCTTTCTGCTGTTCTTTAATCTTTCCATGCCATTCAATAAGTGTTCAACGGGATTTAAATTAAGACATTTCGTTGGATATGTCGTTATTTCAGCAATTTTAAGTACCCACTATACATATACAGCCAAATTTATGACTGCCACATTTTACTTGATAGGGTGTATTATAACGATAGTTCATTCTTGATAACAGTCTTCCACGGAAAAAGGAGCCACTACTTTTTACATACACCTAATGATAGTACAAAATACAGCAGAGCCACCCATCATTTATTCAAATCAAGATCAAGAAAATTGACAATATCTCAAAAAATGTATGGATCCCGTATCTTTTTGGCGTTTAAATTACAACACATTTTCAACATGTCAACTACTACTGACAATGAGTAGAATTCAATCGAACAGAAGAAAGTATACATTGTACGTATACACATTACATATTTGCAATTGCAGATGGCATCTGATGCTGGGCAACACTCTGTTCAAATAAGAGAACGTTCAGATAGTAGAACAATTGAATATTAGAGTATTTGGATAATAGGTGTTCCAATACGAGAGGCTCTACTCTAATTTATTTACTTATTCCTTCAAATTAAATGTGATTCATATAGGAGCTGCTCTAGTATAATTCTAAAATATTGTTGCGTGGACGCGGCATAACTTCCGAATAAATAAAGGCAATATTAATAAAATAGACGAATTATATATTTGGAGAGGAGGAGTACTTATATTAACACGTCTTTTCTATTCTATAGTCGTATCACGACTCTGCTCTGTCTCTGTTTTGGCATTGTTACCAAAACGACGTTGCTAACCTGAAGTCTCTCGCTTTTTAACATTATACAATACGTGCTACCTATCGGGTAACACGTAACAATATTTACAGAGGTATGCTACACTTATCCGCTTAAATCACGAATAAACCACTGATCGAGTGATTTTGTGTGTCTGACTGTATGTTTAGGCTTCCGCTGAATTTCTACAAACACTGGCTAAGAAACTAGATCTTGAAAGTCATCCGCTTGACAGGTCCTTCAGCCTTGGTTCATTAGACTGTACCAGTTGCGAGATACGCAAGGAATTAGATTTGGAGCCGTATACCTCCCTAAATGTACAGACAGAAGTGTTTATCTTCCACTTTCAATGTCTCGGTTGTCGGTAGTTTAGTATAAAAACCTACAGTCTCACTCCACACAAAATTGTAATTGGCTGGACCCGAATTGTTTTAAACGTGAAATAAAAAGAATTACTTTAACCCCTAACTGTTAAGGTGGAGTTTGAGAAACCACATGAATATTTTTAGAATATTTTATTTTTATTAGGTAGTTACAAAAAGATGTTTCTTTATTTCGATATTTTCTTACATGAGAATGCAAAACAACTAGTTGTGTAAGAAGTAATAAGATTTGTGCATAATAAAATTTATGTAATATACATATAAGTCAGATTTCTACCTGACCAGGTAAGGGTTAAATAACCAACCGTTTCAAATACTTTGTCATTCATATTTTTAAAGCTCTGTAAGAGATACGCATTCTTTTTATTAAACTATAGTACATGTATATGTATAGTGGTATTTCTTATTGAAGGCAATTGTATCGAATAATATTTTGAAATGTATCGTTTAATGCTGTAAGCGGTGCAATTTCAAAATTCACGTTGTTAATTCATTAGAACGTAGTTATTTAGATTTCAAAAGTCTTCTTTTAGAATACTTACATTCTATTATCCGTATGGAAAGTTAAGTTGAATGTCATTTTGTTAGGAAAAAAGGAGTAATTTAAAGCTTTTGAAGATGATAGAAACACACAATAAAACAGACTGACAAATTGTTAATTTACTATTGACTCAGAATAAAATTATTATTTGATATATTATTGTTAGGTCGTGCAATGCTCGCACTTAATCGCCGAACCGTTACACGAACTTTAGAATTAAAACAGAAAATAAAGCACACTTTGATTGGTTCTTAATGACTGTATTTACAAAATTGTGTGTTTGTGTGCGTGTGTGTGTGTGTGATGTTCACCGGGTGAGTTCTGGTTTGAGTCTGATATTTACAAAATGTTTAGGTGCCCTTCTGACGTCGCGCTTCACCCTCGTTGGCGATGTGCTTTCTCAATTACCGTTTTCGCAAGTTACGAATTCCTATTGGATCAACTCTGAAGGAGTAGGGATAAACCTCGGATTTTCCCAGGTCCGTGGTGGTGGAAAAGGTTCCTTTAGGAAAAAACGTACGCCTGCAAATAATTAAAATCACGTGGCCAAGTTTGTCTTGACCGCGCCGAGGTTGCGGGAGTCACCTAACGGTACAAGTTTATGGCGATATTGTTCTTCGCCTCGGTGGTACGACACGACCGGGACCGGCTGCCGACCAAATGTTGGAACCTTCGTTTATTGTAGGGCGTCGAAAAGATTAAAAAGGTACGCTATTGAAATGAAACGGCCGAGAAATAAACGCGTACATTATTACGGGAAGTTGAATAGTTAAATTGGAGTTTTATTATAAAATAATAGCCGCTGCTATAAACCATTATCCTGTTATTTACAAATAATAATCCTAAAAATTTACAAATAATAATAATTTTAATTGCTTTATCAATATTATCGTTTTTTCCTAATAGGTCGACAACAATTTTCTAGGTTCTATAATTGGTTTCTTATCGACAAGTGGCATTAACTGGATTTTAGTTCTGATTTCTTGAGAGAAAGCTCAGATCTTCGTGTCTCCTGTTAAATTTAAAAAAACCATTCCGTACTACAAATCTGAAGAATGAAGTAATTCTAAAAACTATAAGTTAAAGTATTTAACTTACTGATTAGTGAAGAGGTTTGCAAGCTATCGATGAGTATTTTGTCGAGAAGAGATAATCGCCTGTTCATTGCAAAGGATTCCTATGTTTATCGCACATACTGCGTGATTTGTCAGTAGTTAGCAAGACGACAATACTTTCAGTCATTAAAATCCACGAAATCCAACGATGATTGTTGAAACGATAACACCTTGAAACACGTCAACATTCCATTCGAATTAAGTCACGGTTCTCATTGTAAAAACGATTCGGTTTCATAGGTTATAACATCTTTCCACGAAAGAAAAACGTGAAAATATTCAGGATTTATGATGCAATCATTTAATAAATCTGGAAATTTCAGCCTATTCACTGCTGCATTCAATAAAAGGTATCTAAAAATTTCCACGAATCGTTATTCTTACGGAAATCTGCCTATTCTATGAGAAGTATAATTACATACTTGCTTTTTAAATCTCGAAACATGAGCTACTTAAATCTATTATTTAGATTAACAAAAAGTCGCAAATGTGTAATTTTGCAAAGCAACTAGTTCAATCTGCGTAGAAGAGATTAAAATTTATTGGAATGTCACGGTGACATCCGACAATCTACTAGTTTAGGGGAGAGTGGAGTAAACAGGAACGTGCTGTAATCGCGAACATAATGGTTATGGTGTGTTAGAAAGGGAAAACTGATCTTCTCCCTCCATTAGTTAGCTTGTATCCAGTGCTGGGAAGAAAGTAATAAACAGAGACCGCGCACGCCGTTCAGGATAAAGAAAATATATTACTTTCATCATATTTTAAGTAACACTTTGTCCATTTTCAATGGCATGTAGTTACTGGTGCAATAATGATACAGTTTCGGATTTATTCAAGTTGAAATGAGCACATAAAAAACAACATTTTATGACCAAAGTGTTGTCTATTGTCTGATTCTAACATCGAAAATAATTTTTTTTTATTCTTTGACGTCGTGGGGTATTGACAAAGAACCCCTGATGGGAACTATCGAAGACTGGGTCATGTGTTACAAATGTAACTTATCAGAGGCTTTCTGAGCAACTTGTGTGATAATTAGTTTTTATTACCACTCTGTTCATGATAACCCCATGCACTGTTCGTGGTTACGGCATGGTAATCGGGTAATCACGAACACCAAGGGTTTTGTTGTTTCGCTAAAAAGTTGATTTTTATTATAATTTTTCCAAATTTGGATATAGTAGTTTGTAAGTGAATAGTTTAAACATGATTATAAGTAATAAACAAATTTGTTTCTCACTCGGCTTTCGTTTGCTTGTCCTTTTCCTTAGATGTTTTTAAGTACTCCAGTCTCTCCTACTCTAAATAAGTTCCTATAAAGTAAACATTAACGTTTTACGGTTACCCTTGTATGCATATTTTTGCAAATTTTGGAAACGGCAATATCTTTTTTTCTTAATGATCTGTGTCTAATTTCTCAATATGCATCCCAATTTAAAGTGTATTACTCACGGTTTGTAGTAATGTAAATTATAATGAGTATGTCAATCCCATTCTGTGGTAAGCTGCAGACAACTGTTTAATTTAATAAATAATAATATTCCAATAGAATTTGTACAAGATGATAGATTCTTATTAAAAATATGTATATTATAAAAGAATCATTATGTATTTCAGTAAATTATTATTAAATTATAATTCATTTTTGTATTAGTATACGCTTTTAGAGCAGAATCTCAAACCAAAGGTAATTATTATAAAAATTTATACTAATAATCATCAAAACCTTTGGTGCTGTCCCAATACAAGTGAGGTGTGCTAATTTTCCAGCTGTTTTGAAGATTTCATAAGAATATACATTCCGTTAACAAGGAAACCTTAAGTATTAGTATAAAGAAACGTATTATTGCACTACACATCAAGTTATTAATTCCAACACACTTGTTTGTTAAAGAGTGTGATCTAAATAAAAGTAAATGCTAATTGAATGGAATAATGTCCTGTACCATAGAAAATGTTTAGTAAAACTTCCAACTTAATCAATTTATGAAGAGTTAGATGTTTAATTGTGTGTTAAAAATGTAACATATAAATTAAGAAAATGTGCAAACACTATAGAGAAACTAGATAAGTACAATAAAGTTTGTATTAATATCAATATTCTTCGTTAAATAATAATTAAAATATGTTCCGAATTCCTAATAAAAGGGACTATCATTGTAGGTGTTAAAAAAAGGGTTATTCCATTTAAAAAAATGAAGGTGACCTTGATATCTCTACAAGAAATGACATAAAAACAAAAATTTATTTGGTATCGTGTGAGCCCCATTGAACCATTCGACTTTGTCCTTAAGACATTTGACGTATCTTTAAAAACAACAAAGATATTTGACGTGTAAACGTTAGGTGACTCACCCTGTATAAGTCCCAACGAGACACTACAATCGCACATGCAGCAAAAATACATGTGTGAAGTTTATACGAAAGTTGTCATTTCGGTTCGAATGTATTATATGAAACGTGATTTCAAGAATTTCGATCAGAGAACTTTAGTTCAGATGATGCATAATCTTCTGCTCAATTAAATCGATAGGTGAATATGATTAACAGTCAGTGATGAACACAGAGCTCGTGATACAGTTTAATGTACCACAGACATGGGTATATTGCTAAAATATTCCACAGTAACAACTAATAACAAAAAAGAATCTAAAGAAATAATCTTTTACGTTCCGTTCAGCCACCTGTTGTTTTTGCCGTGACCAAGTTCAGCCATTTACAGCATTTACAATCATTTGAATTAAAGTCTCTCATATGTTTTGTACAGTGTTGTATACGCAAATAGATACATTGTGTTGTTTATGTTTTTATAGGTCCCAAAAATTCCAGTATGTTGTATTTTCCCACAAATTGAAAGTATAGAAGGTGATTCTAGTAACTGGACCAGGATGTAGCTCTGTTCCAAGTGAAGTTAGAAAATAATTGTTGAGGAAAATATTCAGTTGTTTAACCAGCTCTATCACCCAACTGCATTATTTTTTGTGTGTAAATTATACACCTCTTTTAAACAAAACATCATGATTCTGTTTAAATAAATTGCGTCCTCGTGTCATTCTGTGTCTAAGGTCATTGAAAACACAATACTTTACGAGATATTACACTTTTTACACAATTACTGTGTTAGCGTTTAATCATTAAGCCATTATCGTATTTACTAACATTGTATTTATACACACACACGCACAGTTTACCATACCTCTCATGTTCTGATAATAACATGTATTCGCAAGCTGTTCTTCCGAAACTTGTTTTTAAGGAAAGAATTGAAAGTAATCATTTCTATGTGAATACTGAACAAGTAAACAATGTAGCGAAAATTGTTATAATCATATCAAAAATATTTTAAATGCAATGGTGAAAAGTTGGGTACGTATTTGCTCTACGTTTTCGAAACAAAACTGAAATATATCCGTAAAATATTACGTTTTCAATGACCTTACCTTTAGGTACCTTTCATACTCAGAATGATACGAGTAATCAATTTATGCACAAAAAATCCTAATGTACCATTTACAAAAAAAAGTGCAACTGCAGTTTGTAAGTGCATCGATGTATTTGTAAAAAGTATAATACAGTCAGATGATAGAACTTGTTAAACTTTCCTCTACGATTTTCTTCTAACTTCACTTGAAACAAAAATATTAAACTTCAGTTCTCATTTACCGATTATTAAAAAAAAACACACATATTCAAACAGATTTGTCCCCCTATTAGTTCAGATAATTAGCGTTCTACTGTATTTTCAATATCCTAGCCGGTCTGCTTTAAGACCGCCACGAAGTCGGTGTTCCTCGTGTTCGAGCCGTTCGCACCTACAGACACCCAATTCCCATTGCTTGTCCCCCGGTTTGCATCCACAATGAGACTTCAACGATCTAGGAAGTTTCACCGGGAATCCATCGATTCACAAGAAAAATGTTTGAAAGCCTGTAGTATTCTGTTCATCACCGTTGGCCGTGAACACACGAAAGATTTTGGAAAGTCGACGAGTGAAATTCGTAGACTGACAGCGTTTGACTGTCGTCAGATAGACACTGAATTCGCTGTGGACGTCCGAGATTTTACGACGATTAATAATTGGCAAGTGGATCGACGTGGCTATCGCGTGGCCGAAACAGCTTCTGTCAATCCCCACTTTTAGGACCGCTTCGGGAGAAGTGAAAGGTTGTAATGGAATACCGGGCCCCGGGAATCGTATCACGAATTTCAAGCGACTCGTCGCCCGGTTGTCATTTAGACGAACGTTACGTGGTGAAATTAAAGTGAACGATGACTTCTTGTCATTTTTTTTTTTCGTTTGCTCTGACTAGGATGGACCGCTCCTGGGTGCTTATTTTTGCCCCCTTACCGGCAGAATATGAAAGTTTGTAGTGTTATTACCTGCAATCAAAATTTACCAAATTATTTCAGAGTCGTGGTAGGAAAAACTTACAAAAAACCCAAAGAACGATGACTTCTTGTCATTGTGGCACGGTAGTTCCTACACGGGGGAAACGGACCAATAGAAGAGAATGGTCAATTTTGGAGCTTGCTACTGTTGCGGCCTTTTCCAGGAATTTCTTTTAAAAGAGACAAATCAGGCGTGAATCCTCGCCCGTGGAGCCCTGAAGAACTCTGCTCGTTAGGAAATTTCTGACTTCTTTTAAAAAAGACCACTTTAATTTGAAAAACACGTCTTTATTATCGAGGGTCAATACTGGAATGGACTCCTTTACAAAACGATCGTTTTTGTTACATTTTGTTAATTACTATATGTCCTTAGATACCAGGAGCCAATAAAATAATTATTAGATTATAAAATAATTTCTGATTTGCTAATGCATTTCTTTCAGGTATTCATTTTATAATTTTCACGTGTTTAACATATTTGCCATGAGTTAATATATTTCAGAGAAGGAGTAAAAGCGAAATTCGACTGTTAAAACATTCGTTCCTAAACAAATATTAATTAATTGAAATATGCATTTAAAAAGAATACAGAGCTAATTTCAGTTGCTTTTAAATAATGCCAAATTCGCTTCTACCTCCTTTTCTAATTACAATCATATACCTCAATTTGAATTTCACGCTTGTGAAGTATCTGCCAACGTGAAGTGTCTGCAAATTATAAATATATAGTTCCTAGTAATGCCGGAAAACATAGTTTTGTACACTATCATCGAGAAGTATGCCAGAAATTTATATGGTGATGCAAAACTGTGAAATATTCTCTCAGTATTCTTATTCACCTTTAAGTCTTTATAGATTTCTGTAATTTTGTGTTGTTGAAGGTGCATCCATTAAATTGTTAGATCTATATAATATCGAGAAAAGTAGAAGAGGTGTTAGAATTAATTTTAGTATAACAGTGCCAGAAATTGCGAACTCGATTTCTAAGGAACGATTCACAATACGAGGGCCTGTTATTATTGTGAAATTAGCCAAAGAAAGCTATATAATTCTGTAAAAAACAGCAGAAATGATAGTTTTACTTATTGAAAAATAGTAGAATTCTAATATCGATATAGTTATTGCACTCCAAATTCAGTTGTTTGCTAATCAAATGCATCCCTTTGCAAATCAAATTTAACATTTTTACAAATAAATTCAATCTTTTCTAATTCCCGCAATAAAAAGTAGCTTGTCGAAATGATGCGCCCAATCAATCAACAATCTAGTTGTCCTTGTGATAATTTGAGTAGGTAATTTATTTTTATTCCTGTAGGAAACGCTTAGATCAGATTCCGGATACTTCGGAATGTCGGTTGAGGGTCGGTAAATGAATTGATGAGGCACTGTTTTCGTGGGGCGTTACACAGAGCGGGCGTGGAACGAGTTATCGAACTCGTTTTCTTTATTAAGGAAAATGAACAATATATATTTGTGTACTAATAACTGGGAACCTATAAACTCATATTTTAGCGTTTCTTTCACGAATGAAAATAAATCACCTACTCAAATTATTACAAAAGCAATTAGATTGTTGAGTGCGAGCGGATAATTTTGATAAAGTGTGGTTCGACATTTTACTTTTAAGTGCATTTGTTTAAACGTTATCTCATTACATTTTATTTCGGAAATTGCAAAAGATTGAATTTGACTTGCAAAAGGGTGACTTTCGGAGCACTTATGAGCGGTAGTATAACTTATAATCTGATGAAAAAGTTGTAAAAAATACATGTAAACTTCCAAACGTAGTAATCTTACCTAATTGACGTGTTTCACTGCTTCCTTGTTCGGATGATGATCCACCTGCAGAGTAAACATCCCGGGAATCGATAAGTAAGTTTCAAGTATGTTGACGTAAAGCAGAACCAAAAGACCGTAATAGCATTTAACATTTGTTATCGTACATATTATATGTCGGTTATTATTGAGATTACTGAAATTAAAAATGTTTATAAAAAAGTTTCCCTAAATGATGAAACATGTTAATTAGGTTTGTAAGTTATACAGACTATTACGTTTTAGAGTTTTCATGTATTTTTTACAACTTATACATATAATTATGGTTTTTGGAATTCCCAGAAGATTTATGATTTACAAACATTTTACGTTGGCAATAAGGTTGAAAATTTGGCCATCTTTTTTATTATTGAACCTTTCATAGTTTTAAAGAGTAAGATTAATGTCCCTATTTCTACTCACGTCTCGATTTCTGCTCAGTACGTATACATTTTATTTAATGTAAACAGTTAAATAATAAATTAGTTATACTCTTAAATAGATGGCAGCATATCAATAGAAATAATTTTAATAAGTGTGCCATCATAAAGAAACGTAGCTTGAGCGGTTCCGTTGCGATGGTGAGTGACGCGAGAACGCTGCGTTTTTACTAGAAAAAACGTACGGAATCTTTAATATTGTTCGCCAAAGTTTGGTTTTGGCACTTCCATTTTCGCTGCGCAAAAACAGGGACACGCGCATGAGCAGAAATGCGAGCATTTTCATTTTCACTGAGCAGAAATAGGGACATTTTGTACTTCATAATAAATTAACTATTATTAAGTTGAAATGCTTTTAAAGATACTTTTATTTAAATTTAATTATAAACGGAGGTTTAGATTTTATATCTGATAAGTTTTTTCGTCGATTGTTGCATAAATAAATAATAAATATCAATTTCTGTGATAGCAGAACTCTTACATGATTAGAAATAGGAGCATTGACGTTAGTAGAAATATATACCTATTCACGCTGTTCCCAAATATTCTAATTTTAAAACCTTCTTTTTAGTTTTTAATGTTTGGTGTACCTACCAATAAGTAATTCACAATATGTAGGTAGTTCCAATATAGCAGCGAAACAGTTTAAAATCTTGAATATCTTTCCAATCTGCTGTTTACTTAATATGACGGAGGATGATGGAAAAAAATAGCAAATATTTTTGAAATAAGATAGGTATTTGAATTATTTTGATTTGATTAAACAATTTTACAAAAAATAGTGGAATACTTGTTGGTACACTTAATATGTAGACTTAACGATGAAAATTGACAGAAAATATGTTCATAAATGTCATATTTGTTTTTCATAGTTGTACGTAATTAATATCTATCAATGTCGTATATTTCTTTATGTTCTTCTTTTACGTATCATGTCCATGCATTTTTTCACATTGACAAAATTTACGATGTTGTAAGGAGAAGTTGTGAAAGGAACGAGCTCAGATACGAATGTTTAAGATAGATTTTCATTGGACATTTCGTTTTCATGGATGACCACTTTATTACGAACAGAATATCATAACGAATAGCACAGCGTTCTAGGAATCCATGAGTAAAACATAATGACTTCAGTTACATAAAAATTCGAGAACATGGAACAGTGTCAACATAAAGATCATATATTCATATATCAGTTAATAATAATTATATAATAATTTTAGTTACAGTAACAATGTTGAAGTGTTGAACTGCCAACAGCAAACATATTTGAATAACTCGTTACATAGTTCGGTAGATTTGATAAAATAATGCTTGTAAAGATGATTGTAGTCCTACGATACTTCATTTCCACTTCTTATCCTAATGCCGGATAAAAACTGCTATTCCAGACGCAGGTACGTACACATTCTGGGTGTGACATGGCACAGGCCTGCATTTAAACATAAACAAAGAAAAACAGGTTATGTCGTTTAATAACTAAAGCAGGGTTATACAAGTGCTTCTGTCCAAACGAACGATTTTTTCTAGATAATATTCGCGGCATTGTTCTGTTACGCACGTCTTGACTCTGCTTAAGGTTACGGTTACACTGGACGCGTATTCGGACGACTAGTCCGTCGTCCGTATGCAGCTAGTGATGGGTCTCGGTTAGGTATGGGTTAGTGAGATATGAAAAATAACTGTATTAATATAACCATCGATGTAAGGAATAATGTTAAGTAAATAATAAAATGGTTAATAAGGTAAATAGTTATTTTGAATATTGATGTACATAGCCGTTTTTGCTATTCAACTTGGTATTTTGTATGTAGTTAATTTTTTGTTGCAAAAGATGAGTGTTTGTTTTTTTTCTATTAATTTAGTATTAGTAGTGGTTTTTAAAATTTTGTGCATAAACTTGAAAACAATATTCCTTCAGCTTTATAATGAGCGTTAAATCAGAGCCATATGTTGAAAATAACTAAAATATGACGGTTGAAGTGATGTCGTGTCGGCAATTTCCCGTGCCTTTTTAGGCTCGTATACGACGAACGCGTGCGACATCGGACGACCGATACGCGTACAGTATAACCGCTCCCATTGATCTAGAGGCGTTTAATTCGGTCGTGCGTGCGACACGAGCGCTTGAGTCGACCTAACCCATACCTAGTTTAGTTTAGTTTAGTTTATGCCAAGTTCTCCCGGGAGAGGGGAAGTGCGATTTCCCCCTCAAGGCCGCAGCTGTGGCTCAAAACGCCGGTAGCTATCTCAACAGCCCTGCAACCCATACCTAACCGAGACCCATCACTAGCTGTGTACAATTGTCCGAATACGCGTCCAGTGTAACCGTAACCTAACACGTTGACAGCCCGACTGAATCCGTACAAATTCTCTCGGAATCAGAAGTTCTCTTTTTCTAGCAGAACACAAGTTATGTATATGGGCCACGCCATTATTTCGCAACGCCATTTATTCAATTGTATAAGCCGTAGGCAAAATTGATCTAATTTAATATTCCTCCCGAAAGATTGATTTTGTTCCCCCACATCCAAACTCGCCACCCATACGTGAATATGCTGGCAATTAATGTGTTAAGAAACATCACATATCATTCATTATTTTAATCACAGTATTCCTATACAAATTTAAGATATTGCTAATAAAAAAAATGTGAAAAGCTCAAGTAGATCAGAATTATGAATAAAATAATCGTCACATGAATGTATAATAAATACAGGTAATTATTAAGGGAAGAAGTAAATGCGTTTAATTTTTAAAGCAACTCTGACTTTGTCACTGATCTAATATATGAAACGTCAGATCTAACGCAAAAACAAATTTTCTTACGAATGCATGTACAATCTAACGTATAGAAGATAGGCGTCTAGAATTAGAGAACACACAGCACATACTCGCAAAGACATAGATAATGGGTACAGGTGACGTAAGATCACGGATTAAACTTAACGATGATAAGAAAGAACAAAGACAGTTCTTTACTACGAGCTGGATTATTATAGTCGTACAAAATATGTATCAAAATATTTGAACGAGGTAAACAAGAATTAAATTTATCTCGACAGAATTTGAAAGTTTGATAATATTAATCTATATCCATGTCACATTATTTCATATGCACTTCATATTTTGAATGGGATTAGCGTATTACAAATTGTACACGGAATGTTATTTTGTAATCATTTCAGACAATCATCTTCAAAACAGGTAGTTACTTAGAAAATATTTTAAAATCAACTTATGCTATTTTGGAAGAACGTTTTGTTGCCAATAATCAATCCAATGCAACCCTTCATCCTCAAAATACAACAATTTTTATCTAAGACATTTTTTTATACATAACATTCTGGAAATATTGGTGCCGAAACATTAATATGAACATTTTGTGTGCAGAATACTCTTTTTTATCAATTATATTAATTGTTTTATCAATTTTGATTATCGACATAGTGCGGCAAGCTTGAAGAAAACGAATGTTTCGTAGTAATTACAATAAATTCTCGAGTACTCGTGCATTTAGGTCAATTTGTCGATATATTTGTTCCTTTCAGAGATACCTTCTTCGATAGTATGAAACACAGAGTAACACTTTACTTAAGATTGTTGTAGACAGACATAATAATGTAAAATATAGTAAGACAAATATTGAGGCAGTAGAATTAGCACGGAAATAATTTAATTTTTGTTATTACAATATATCATGATTCGATTACCCGAAAATATTATAGTAGTCTCTGACCAAGTCGTATAATCCAAGTTCTATTGCACTAATCATTTCAACATATTTTCGAATACCCCAAGAAGTAGTTGGTTTTTCTAAACTTTCACTAATTGTTAATGATACGTAACACTTGAATGTACATTTGTTCAGGTAGTAAAAATATTATTCAGAATTTATTACATCCTTCATTTTAATCAAACAGGTTGCATTTTTAAGTGAATTGATGTATTTATGTGATGTTTTGTCGATTTCTGAAAGTATTGTTGGTCCCCTAATTTTTGAGTTCACCGCTTGCAATTTAATGACGTCATTCGAATCATACGTATGATTCTTACAAAATTCCGGATTATCACAAGCGACAACGCTTCGGAAGAAAAAATATGCACTTACCCCGGTACCAAGTTACTGCCATCAGTGGCGTAATACAGATTCAGTCCACACGATACGTTATCGAACTGTGATAAGTTAACGTATTCTGCCTTGTTACTAAGGTTTAATACTGCAATAACAGATCCGTCCTCCGCGGTTTCCCTAAACAGATTGATAAATCATGATGACTGTGGTTCTTCGAAAAGAAGTAATGTCAAAAATATCAATCACCTCGTAGTTTATGAGAAATGTTAATTTCAAAGTCAGTATTAAAGTACAGTTTCATTTGAATCAGTGACACAAGTTGTTTATTCAATTTCATTTAGACGAAAGAATATGTACCTGTGAATGATACCTGAAGCAAGAGTTATAGCAGTATTTGAAAAATATGATGTTTTGTAGAATAATATTTCTCAGAGTATGTTAACTTCATATGAATATCTTTTTTAACGTGATCGGATACATAGAATGCAAATAAAACTGAAATACAAAAATAATTTCACGTGAACATTACAGAGTAACATTTTCAACATTTTGCAGTCGAATACTCTTGTTATGGCTGAATGTGTTACATCAGTTAGAGTAAAAGCTACATAATTCTATAAAAATTACATAATTCTTAGTGATTCTAAATACCCCACTTTATTATTAAATGACGAATCCTCAAACAGCAACGTAATATTAGACATTCAAGAATCGTAGCTCAAAATAAAGAAAGAGGATAAAGTAGTAATCTTCACGCGTTAGTATAATCAGAACTGAAAGAGCCGATAAAACATTCTAAGGAGGAATTAAATGTAACATCGAAAAAAAATTCTTTTCCATGCTAACTACATAAATATTTAAATAATGTTCACACGAACTGAAAATTAATTGGGCCCATTAATGGAAAAATTCTGTGTCGACACAGGATTGCAAGACTGACGAACAATCTTTTCATCAACAGTATCAGTCAAATCATGATGAAAAAAAAAACAAATGGTCAGTGAACTAAAAATTGGCTATACCAAGTTGATCCATTGCTATTTAATAACTAAATGTAATCCGTCTTCCTGTAATGCTTACTATAGTATTATAATAATCAAAGGTGTCATTGTTGACTGTCCTACATTTTCAAATGCCCAACGGACGAATCGGATTGAAACAATTTTAAGAAGTAATTATTAAAACGAATAAAATTTCCAAGGTACTTATATTACTGAATGAGACAAAGCTATTTAGTAAAATGATGTAACTGTAAATACAATTGTAATTAATGATTGATTTTTAATAACTAATACAAACAGTTGATATAGCACTAAACTTCTAAGTAAAACGGAATCGTTCAGAAACATTGAATTGCGTGAAATAAGGATGATTTTGATATTTAAAAATTAAGTCACAGAAAAATATATTACATATACCTTATATAAATTTCTTTATATGTCATTATTATCCTTCATAACTTATTTATTATTTTAACTATACGAGTCATTGATACATTCCCAGAATTTATTCTCACGTAAGGATTATATTATATATTCGTTAATATTTATAAATAAATAATAAACTATCGAAATGAGCTTTGTAAAATGACTCAACGTATATGGTTGATGTAATCCATTATCCGTTTGTTGAATAGTCATTATTCAATATATTATTTTGCTAAATCTATCATTTTATTTCAGTAAAATCAAATAAAATTATCTGACATTGGAATAATTATCAATTCTGAAAATATTCGTGGTAACAGTTTCTTCCCAATCTACGGTGAAATTCTCTTTATTAACAGCTTTTTCAGAATATAATACCAATATTCGCTTACCTGGAGATCAGTAAAACTCTATTGTTCAACACAGTCGTAGTTAAGTTTCCATTTACAACGAACGGCGCTTTCTTCAGCCATGACATAGCCTTATAGAAATTGTAGTATGAATTTATTTGTTCCTTCTCCGTAGCTAGATTTATGGTTTTATAGTTGTCGTTAATTGGGAGCCAGGTTTTTGGGTTTGCAGAAAATCCTGCGAATACATTAACAAAGCAATGTTGTTACTTTCAGAATTGAATGTTTTCAGAAACAATACTCTAAATCACGTACTACATACAAGTGATGGATCTATGATTTACTCAATTATTTAAATACAAACATCGGGTCCCAAAGGGTTAAACGTATAGACAAAATGTATAATCTGCGGATTTTTCAAGTATGTTCGGTCGAAATCCTGACAACCACGTCAAAAAGGGCAGCTTAAACGAGAAAATAGTGTCGAATAATTCACCATACAGTACTTGAATCTTTATGAGGGGTCATATCAAAATTGTTAATGCTAATGTCCAACTAACCCTTCTTATAACACGGCACTACAAGATATTTACAACGACCAAGCGAAGTGTTTAATCAACACTAACCCTAGTTACATAACGCAGAAAATTGTACACATTATCTAACAAGGGAAGGCACGGAAGTGTCCCCCTTCGATTTTGATGAAACTTCGTATGTCTGTTAAGCAGTAAAAAATAAGGGATACGTATTTTTTTTTTATCGGCTAAGACGCAACTTTAAATGGTGAAACCACCCCTCGAGTTTTTGATCCGAAATTTTTTTGTTATAAACAAATTATATTTCAGACAATTTGTTAGCACCATGTTATTCTACATAAAAAACCGCAATCCTCGTCGATTAAAAGTTTTCATGTATCTGCTCTGGTTTTTGAGATAGTACTTTGGGGTCGAAACTTCGAGGGGTGGTTTCACCCCTTGAAGTCACGTCGCAGCCGATAAAAAAAATAAGTATGCTTTATTTTTGACTGCTTAACAGACGTACGAAGTTTCATCGAAATCGAAGATGAACACTTCCGTGCCTTCCCTTGTAAGTATCGAAATCAAGCATAGAAAACCGTTTGCATCAAGTGAGCTATATTAGCCGGTTGAAAAACTGCAGGAACTGTTTGCAGATCTCGAGGAACTTGTTCGTACATTGGTCGAGCGTGTCCAAACGATGTATTGATGCCAAAGGAACGTATTTTGAATAAAATGTATGATTCTCAGAAATATAATCAGTGTTTGAGTTACAGTACAGCCGCCTGTACCTATCCGATTGTAAGAGGGAGAAAATAATGTTCAGATACAGGAAATTTCGAACAATAGAACGATCTCTTTTCTTATACTGCCCTCTATGTACTTAAGCCTTCCGGAAAATCCTGCAGAATTTTTAAATAAATTAATATTTTTTCATGAAAACTTAACAAAACATCCTTTAAATGCGCTTTTAATAAATGCAGAAACTTTCGTGAAACTAAATACACACACTTTTCCCTGAAAAGTTCCCAAAGGCTCGCCCTTTCTTTCGTCACAATCACAGAAGACCCCTGAAATAGGAATCAAGAATGTTGACTGTGTGTTTAAATATTTATGGTGCCGTATCTTTTTAACTGCTAGATTACTGAAAATTTTCAACATCGGCAATTGTGAAGAATTCGATCGAATAAGAGATGGTGTACATTGTATGTAAGCAGTGCATATTTGTAACAGAAGTATACATCTATTGCTAGGGGACACTCTGTTCGTATAACAGAACTTCAGATAGTAGAACGTTCAACTATTAGGGTATTCGAATGAGGAGTAATTGGTTAGGTGAAGCTGTACTGTAGTGCACTGTCAATCCCGTTACTTTTCAGATATACAGTGTATATTTAGAACAGACTCTATTCTACACATTGTAGAATAGACCACAGAAGCCTTTACGGACTGAAGTGCTCACCAGCGGATGTGGTGTTGTCCCATTGGAATGGTGATCTAGCAGGATCCCTAGACATCTGTTCGAATCTATTATGACCGGCGTTGCATCCTTGCGGGTCCTTGGTATCTTCCCAGGAGACCCAAGTGTCCTCCATGCCGATCTCTTCGCCGTTATATGTCACGCTGACACCGGGCAGTAAAAGCGTCATCAGGGTGACAGCACGAGCCCGTTTAGACCCGAATCGAGTCACCAATCTGGGTTTATCGTGGTTGCCAACCTGCGCAGAGAATTTTTACGATCATTCGCCCGTGGCAATTGTACCCCCGAACTGTTCGCTTTTCTCCTGAATTCGCTTATTTTTTTTCTGGGAACGAAATTTTCTGACCCGAAGTTTCACGATGACAAAAAAAATCTCGCAAACCGATAAAGTGTAGTCAAACAAATGCACGTTATTCTGTGTTCAGAATTATTTCTACTTAAAATGCAAAATTGATGTCGTAAGTTGTATATGTATACACTTTTTTAAATATATATGTCGCGTGGAATAAATTTTATAATGCGGAATATATGTATATAGACCTATATGCTACTAGTGACGATGGTGCGTGTCATGGACAATCAATGACTAGTCATTATTCATTTTGGACACTAAAACTTATTACTATTATCGCATGCAGAAACTGCAAAGTATGTATGTAGTTGATGGTGTATAATATCGTAGGTTTCTGGATCAAGGTTACGTTGGTCTCGAAACCAAAGTAAATATGTACTTCAAACATTAGGAAGATATAAAAGATGAATATAAGATATGAGAACTGAAGAAGATTGCATATACAATAATCAACTTCAACAGTCCGTACAGATGTTTACATATGTCTAACAGTTGCAACACGTTATTTTACCTAAGCTCTGTTACAACAGAACGTCGGTAACCCAAAAATTCCAATTCTTTTCATATAAGTTTGCAGGAGTTCTCAATTGAAATAATAGGTAATGTTTGTGGCTACCATTTGATTCTTCAAGGGAAAAATACCATTTAAAGGTTAATCTGTGTTTTCTTATTTTTCTGTATACATATGTATGTATATTGAAAAGCGTAGTAGTCATAAAAAAACTGTTACAATGAAACTTTAAGGCTTTTTATATTCTACAAAATTGTGCAATGAAATTGCTAAAATTCTGTTGTGTGAGTAAGTCAATAAAGAAATGAATGAAGTTTTCCATAATGGCACTGCACAATTTTATAAGAAATAAAAATCCATTTAATGTTCATCTTAAGAATTTAATTATCTTGTATGTTAAGGATGAATTTCTCAATACGGACATTGGCCGGTGAATTCTAGTAATTGCCAGTGAAAATTGGCTAATATACGAAGTCATTATTTTACATAATATGATTTTGCAATATTTTTTAAGGATACTAACCCTCGATAATGTCCAAACCTAATTTGCGTTACTGTCTTAGGGCTTCATAGAAATTTGAAAAAATTCCGGGATATTTGTCAGTCTCTACTACATTATACAGTCGTTCGTTAAACCGGATGTTAAAACTATTTTTCAATAAAAATATAAATTGGGAGAAAGTCCCTGAAAAATGGAAATTTGCTTGGATCGTCAACGACACATATTGCCTACGAAGGATTAACTCAAACCAACCCTAGATCTGAAATGTTTCGACTTGTTTTGGTTCAACATTTGGAGCTGTGAGGAAATTTTATACATCGAAATTTATTTGGAAATTTTTCGCCTGTTCTCCATAAACTACTTCCCTGCAGTTATGCTTTCACGTGTATTTAACAAAATCTAGTGAACATCCACAACAGACCACCACAACGTTGACGAATTCCGTAGATTTGGAAGTCGATCTTTTTATCGTGACAGAAGAAATAAAATTGTATATGTACTGAACCATGTTGTTACTGCATATTTTATATAGTGAAAAGTCGCAATTCATTTGTGTACAATCTAATATTTTCGTTATCCACCATAAACTCTATAAGTAATGTATTTTTAAATATTATCGAATAACCAATCGTTTCTAACTTACCACCCAGTTAGCCGCGGCGCCAGTTGGCATGTTCGACATCCACCTATCGATCAATTTTTTGAAATCTTCCGCCGTTGAAGATTTATTCGCATCCGTAATCATTCCAAAGTTGAAGGGGAAACTCGCTCCAGCTTCGTAATACTTCATCGTCATTGGTATATCGGTGTAAGCTTCCATCATCATCACCTTGCTGTCCTCGTACTCCTTCAGAACCTCACTCCAGCCCTTTACTATCTCGTAAGTTTTTGGTTGATCCTTTGTGAACGTTTTCACTGTGTATCCATAATCATTCGGATTATTGGTATCTCCTGACAGTGGCTCGTCTAGAAATCGGTCATCTTCGCAGAGATGTAGTATAGCATCAACTCTAAAGCCATCCACACCTTTGTTCAACCAGAACCTCATCACGTCCTGTAACATGCGAACTATTGTTAAACGACTGAACTTAAAGAAATTACCTAAATATGTTCGTAGAATGGACTTCAGCCTGATGCATAAAAAGTATCTCTTATTTATTTTCTTACGTAATTATGGCACCTTTAGAAAAACATTTGAGTAATCCTGAGCTGCTAGCCCTCAACAAATTTAAAAAACTTTTCTGTCTACAAGAACAAGAACACATTCGTGTATGAAATAAACAAGAAGAATCGATACAATATTGGGAAAGCGTTTAGCCTTCATGCTTTTCAGTTGATCGATTTGTATACATCGAAATAAAAATAAACTAACGTAGGTACATATAATAAAGCGAAACACTGTACATGAGCTAATGTAATCTCATAAAATGTTTCTACAATGACTCTGTAATGAAAACATTTTCTATTTCAAAATAAATTTAAACGACCTACAATAGATACATTAATGAAAACACCTGAGAATTTTGCATACAATGAACTGGTTGTATTGTATAGAACCGATTGTTATGAAAAGAATATCGATTAACTGATTTATGGGTAGACAGAAATTACGTAAAGATTATTGTTTAATAGATGATAAACAAGTTTTACGTGCAAGTACATTTCTAGTCGAATAAAATTCTCTTGTGCAAATAGTACCAAGGACATACATGCACATACTTATAATAATCATATATAAAAATAGCTTTCTTTAGGTATTCCAAATAGCATCGTACATCCAAAGGACGTCTGTTTCATGTCCAGTTTATATCCGAAACATTCTTAGGATGTTCGTAAGACGTAAATTTCAGCTGCTCTACAAACGTCCGTCCCGAAAGTCTTACGGATGATCTCAAGACTTGAATTTCGGATGTTCTAGAAACATTCGCCCCAAAAGTCCTACAGATGTTCTCAAAATTTAAAGTTCATATGTTCTAGGAATGTCCGTTTTGGAAGTCCTACGGACGTCTTCAAGACTTAAATTTCGCATCTTCTAGGAATCTTCTTTTCTTAGATTTTTAATTTTATTCCGTGCAAGGTGATGAATCCCCATGAGCAAAGTGTCATCCTTTAGAGAATCAACAGAGAAGTGTAACGACACTGGTGGTTTTGTGCGGAAACCTCACGAAATTTGAAAAACATTTTGTTTCTTAAACTGTCTCTAAACAACACAGAATCAGTATTTTGCTTTGAAAATAGAAATAATCACAATGTGCACATAGATCATAACCCCCAGACTAACTTGATCTAATTTCTACTAATTGCGGAAATCGCAGGAAAGTTAATCTTTTATTTATTAAACCCAAACCAACCTAACCTAACTCCTGCCACATTGCACAGAATAAAATCTAACCGCAATTTTAAACATTTGGAAAACGTTTCTTACACGCCTTTTAAGGCATTACCATAACGTTTTTAAAAACACTTTAAACATTTCCAAAAAGTACAAAGAATGTCACTTTTACACATTCGGAAAACGTTCTGAGAACATTGACACAGGATATCCTCAGGGCGTTCCAGTTTCTGAATAGGACCTTCCTAGGACGTTTAAAGATCTTCACGAGGGCGTTGAAGGGGTATTTGGACCTTATCGGGACATCCTCCGAATTTACCGAACGTCGGGAACGTACGTTTTCCAGACGTACATATGACGTTTTTGTGCTTTGGGGATTATGCATGGCTCAGTATTAAAATTGACGGTAATAGTGATAGGTAAGTACAAACTGAATTCATTTAACTTTAGCAGTGAATAATTGTAATTTCATAAAAGTTAAACGCTGCAACAAAAAATGTAATATATGTACATATATTATCGGTTTAACAAAGGTTCGTTACGACTCTATTTTATGTAATTCTTTGCAATGAGACATCTGCAAGACCATCATTACTTTTGCCACGTCTTTATTCAACTCAAGATATTTGTAACGACACCTAATGTGAAATGTAACTAATACTTTTTTATTGTCAACAAACTGTTCCATGCACATTTAATATTGCGAATTCTATGAGATATTATTAAATTAGTCGACATTTAACTTTTATGCTTAATAGAACCATAAATTTCGATGAATTCTAATTGTATTCAATTGTATTTAGGGTTGGCCTTCTTTTAAATATTTTTACTTATTTAGCGGTGTGATTTTACGTATTGAATCGTTAGAATGTTAGCCAGCTAGAAGAAAAAAGAAAGGAAAGAAGACAACAGAGGGTAAAAAAGGGTAAAGAAATTCATACGTCTCTTGAATGTCGAGCTGGGGTCTACAGCCTGATAAGCAGGTACTCTACTGTCGTAACCATGACACTTTCTTGGTGATATGTAACCAGACTACGTGACACATGCAAAACTTTAAACCAAAATATCCGGAAAACCAAGGCCCATACTGAAGAAACCCATGAGGGTTTTGTAATACTATATGTGTACTATAACTTCCACAACCGTGCCTTCCTCTTGTCAGATCGAATTAAGTCCTAGAAACGTATTTTAGAAATAATTTGGACTATAGAATTAATTTGTGTAACAGAGTTCACTACATTTTTTATCCGCGTTTCCTCTTAGAAAGTTCTACCGCAAGAATTACCAAGCAGCCCGAAATTCAAAAAACTTTTCACGATGTTCCTTCTCGCGGGAATTGCACAACAGTGATAAGTAGCGATTCAATGTAAGTACCTGTATTCTGGGAAAAGTTGCTTGATAAAAATACAAGAACTAGTCAGAGTCACGTTGCAATAACAACTGCCTCGTCGAAACAATGAATACCTCTTTAATTCCTACCGTTTTCATCGTTTTAAAGTGTTACCGAGTCATTGAAAATTACAGCGGAAATAATTGCAACTTCTAGTTATTTCATTGTTAAGCATAACGATGCGATAGAAAAAATGAACAGGTTACGTTCCAATCATTTTAGATGCAAAGAAACGTCTGGTTAATTCTATGTTAATTATAATTAGTACAAAATACCGCAAATACCATTTTTAGCTATAAATATTCGGTTGGCCAAAATATAATGCTGGACTTTTGCAGACAGATGATGCTTTTTTTATTCTAATACAAAACACTCTATAATATGTTTAAAAAAAAACAATTACGATTCGGTGAAATATTCTTGAATTGACCTTGTTTTGAAAATCAGCGATGAAAAGTTATACTCTCGAGGAATTATACTTTTTTATTTTCGGAGAGTGATAAAACACGATATAAACCACAGAAACGATTTCCTGAGTGCACGATGATGATATTATAAACGAACAAAAATAAAGTTACATAATTGCTCGAAAATACACCTTTCTCGTCGCTTATTTAAAAAGTAACGTTAATTCATGACAATTTAACGCAATCCTAATGACTTTATTTAGGGGCAGTGCTTTGTATCGAAAAACAAAAAATTATCGTTTACTGCAGAAATCTGACATTACTTTTTGGCTAACACAATAGTAGACTTCAAAAGCACAAATAGCTGCACAATGAAGATTATATCTAATCAATTGTACAGTGTGCAACATGAATAGTTGGACAAGCTTGCAGACCATTATCTACTTATCTTAACAATCAGGAATAATCATGTAAACATATTTACAGTAACAAGGAGAGGTCCCCAGGTCTAACACTGACTTTAATGATGTTTAGGACAGTGATAGAGTTTGGAATTCGCATGCCAAATATATTTGTTTCAGCCGCATATGACTATTAGTTTATGAAATATTTAATGTTCAGTGCCATGGAGCCTCCGAACATTCATCGAGGATTTACTGTATACAGGGTGTAACAAAAATGTTGTCCGACCCGAAAATGAGGCACTCGGTGGGTGAATTGGAACAAGTTTTTCCTTAGCAACAATGTTATCCGAGGCTTTGTTAACGAGATATTAACGAAAAAACACAACCAATTAGAGCGCGAGTCTGACAGCCGAGTTCCCGCGGTAACGCTGCCTACCAGTCGCAGCGCGTAGTCACCGCTCGCGCGGGAACTCGGCTGGCAAACTCGCGCTCTGATTGGTCGGCGTTTTTCGTTGATATCTCGATAATGAAGCCTCAGATTACATTGTTGCTACGGAAAAATTTGTTCCAATTCACCCCCCGAGTGCCCCCTTGCCGAGTCGGACAACATTTTTGTTACACCCTGTGTAGAATTTCTATATGGCTGCCAGCTCTAGTAACAATGTGATTCGTTGCGTTATATTGAATGATCATAGTAAAATTGTATTAATTCGTATTCATGCATGCTACGAATACTGTACATAAAATTTGTATTTTTCGAACATTAGAATTATCAAATCAGTCAAAATCTTTCGTTCGTAAACTCTTATAAAAATGATTATGTTCGTTAATTTATCGATTTGCATATTTTCAACAACCGTTTTACAAACGTGGTAGAAATAAAAACACGTTCATCTTCGAAAGTTCTACATAGTGTTAAGTTATACGAATAACAAACAGAAACATGTTTATCTATAATCCACTTCATACAATGAACACCATTTTTTTGTAATGTACGGTGATTGTCTGCGCCTCCTTTGATTGATGTATTACGGGGCTAATTACAGGCTCTCCGATAACGTTATTGGAAGAACGACTCTCGTCGCCGATCTATAAACGATATTTTGATAGACGATATTTCACGAAAAAAAATTGCAAGCTTCTTTTTGCCCCAGGGAAAAAGGCCAACCGTGTTGGATTTCCACACTTGACGTACGAACATCATTTCAGTAGCCAAGGGAACGAAAAGGGCCTCCGTTTCGGTGTAATGTATACAAGAGGGATCTTTTCCAGCCTGGTAACGGTTCCACGTACGTAATCCAGCATCCAGACAAGCGTAAGGGTGACTCGATAAAAAGAAGATCCTATACCTCAAATTCAGCCATCTGACAAAAGCTTAATTACGGTTACTTATATGATCGTTGTCGAATTAACACATTCGGAACACCGAGTAGTGCTTTAAAACAATCATCTGATCACGAAATACCTATAATATTAATCGCTTTCTATTACTTAATTCCCGGCTTCTTTAACGTTTAGGTACTCGCACCCCGCTTTGTGCACAATTGCTCGCATAGGGTCTTGTTGGACCCCAACAAATGCTTCTTTGCGTAACTAGTTGCATGGAGTCAGTCATTACCAGAATCTCCTAAAGAAGACCTAATTAGGAAGCTATACGGACAGATTGTGACATCTTGTACGAATGACACATTTATGAAGACATAGAAGTTACAATGACCTCATGCGAGTAATTAAAGGTTAACTGCCTAAGTCCCAAATTAGAATGTTATTTACGTATGGAAATTGTTTAACACTAGACCTACCGAACCCTTGAAGACGGTAGGAATTGGAATGGCAAAATAGGTCAGTTGACAGGTTGTGGTAGATTTAGTGTTAAATAAGGTAATATGTGCACAGAAAGCTGTAATGTCTACCGTCTTTAAAAATACCATTTAATGGTTGTTCTTTCTTAGTCTTGTAATAACTGATGATATTAACAGTAAATAATATTACGTGTCACGGATTTTATAAGGAAAGATAAAAGAATCTGATGACCTTTCATAGTAGATGACCTCAACACTAGCCTATTTTCGACTGTATATACGAGACATATTTAAAGTAAGGTCCGTTCGAAAGTAAGAAAAAAACCGTAGAAGATATAAATGTCTTATGAATGCAAACAAGATATGAATTTTAGTCAAAAAGTATCTACATATTTGTGTTATTTTTCCACATAGTCGTCAATGACTTCGATACATTTTTGATATCGTATCACTAGTATTCTTATTCCACAGTCAAAGAACTCCGCCACCAGAGTCTTACACTATGCATTACCGGTATTCTTCGGTTCATCATCATTTTTAAACCACAGCAATGCCAGCCATTTTTTCAAATGCAGAAATATAAGGTGGACAGTTAAAAATTTCCCAGCAAAATTGTTCCAATATTTGAACTGTTCGAGGTGCGGTGTGAGGTCGAGGGTTCCCAAATAGCACAAAAACGTCCTATGTACGTCCGATGGATATACGTTCCGGACGTTCTGTTCATTCGGAGGATGTCCCGAAAAGATCCATACGTCCCCGTTAGGTCCTCGTTAAGATCTTTAAACGTTCTAGGAAGGTCCTATTTATAAAGTGGAACGTCCTGAGGACGTCCTGTGTCAACATTCTCAGAACGTTTCCCGAATGTGTAAAACTAACATTCCCTGTACGTTTAAAGAGATTTTAAAAACGCTATGGTAATGTCTTAAAAGACGTATATGAAACGTTTCCCAAATGTTTAAAATTGCGGTTAGGTTTCATTCTGTGTAAGGCGACGGGAGTTAGGTTAGGTTGGTTTGTGTTTAACAAATAAAAGATTAACTTCCTGCGATTTCCGCACTTAGTAGAAATTAAATCTAGGTAGTTCCTGTTAATAAATAAAAGGTTAAATTTCCTCTAAAAATATAGGTCTGGGGATTATGATCTCCAAGTACATTGTGTTTATTTCTATTGTCACAGAAAAACTCTGATTCGGTGTTGGTTAGGGACAGTTTAAGAAAATATGTTTTTTAAACTTTATTGAGGTTTTAGCATAAAACCACTAGTGTCGTTACACTTCTCTATTGATTCCTTAAAGACCCTATTCATAGGGTTCCATCACCTTGCACGGAATGATATTGGCAATAATACTAAACGAAACCATCCAAAATTTAAGTCTTGAGAACATCCGTAGGACTTTTTGGGACGGACGTTCCTAGAACATCCGAAATTTCAGTCTTACGAACGTCATGGGGATGTCCAAAATGGACGTAGGACATTCGGATATAAACTGGACATGAAACGGACGTCCTTAGGATATACAGTGCTATCTGGGTTGTCGTGTAAGAGCATAATCCCACCGAACAGTAACCTACGTCTTTAGTTTTGAATAATACATCTAAATTTTATTCACTAAGTTTTATGCATTATTGTTTTTTGCTACGAAGAATCGGATAACAGCACGTTGGTGGGATTATTTACTGGAGCACTCACCGTAAGTTATTGACATGCGATAATAAATGCGAATCTGACTAAGACTAAATGGCCGCCAGCTAGTGAAGGAATTCGAAAAAGATACTATGTAATTACGATCCCACCTCCTTACTTCAATTGACGGTAATTTTAAAACGGACCTTACTTAAAAAACAAGCCTCGTCTTTTACCTTCTCGAGTAAAACAATATAGATTGTTCCGGATTGGTGAAAGCCTTACCTCAACAATTAAGTATTAATGATAATAAATAAACGCCGACATATAGAACGTTTCGTAAATTTCGCTTCATTTAAAAGCATCATTTTGAAGTACACCAAGTTAAGTATTACATTTGCACATTCTCGCGTCGACTCCAATACGATATTACAATTTTTAATTACGTTCATTAAATGTATTCTGTCAACATGTCACAATAATTGTTTAAACGTAAATTAGAAAACGGAAATAGTTTTCAGGATGATAACCTCCAATACGAGTCGCTATAAAGCGTCAAACTTGGATCATACGAGAAATTGTGACATCGAAAACATTCCTGACGATCGACACCAAGAACAAGAAAAATTAATAGAGTACTTTCTGATCGACAGTTTACATGACCTTGTTTATCAAGTTTTCCAAACTGATTACCCGATAACAATGATGACCCTTTATCTCGATAAAATATTTCACTATCTTCCCGACTTTTCACGTTTCAGTGGAACCTGTTGAGCCCGATAGCAGCATGGAAATAAAGTGATCGAATATTATGGATTCCACGCGGCTTGGAGTATGTAATTAGAATCGAAACGGTTCCGAGCGAAGTTAGAATCGACAGCAACGTGTACGCGATATAACTTGTCACCGGTATAATTCAACGCGATTGTCTGGCCCCTGCCTAATTTTGGCTGGAGGAACCTCAAGCGAAATTAGGGTTTCATTGCTAGGTCGAAGCTAATTCAATTCCGGAGAAAATTCTCTATGCCGATGGTGCAGGTTGCTTGAAACCCAGTGGATTAATGAACTTACGTAATGAAGCAGAATTTTCAAACTGAAATGGTTTAGAAATTGTTCGCTTGAAAATATAACGATTAAATGAGTTCAATGGGCATTTACCCGAAAAATTATCATACTGTGAAATATTAAACTTCTGAATAAATTTCCATGGGTTACGTAGAACGTATTATTTTACCTAATATGACTCTAGCAAAACCAATAAAACTGAATCTTTATTACTAAACTGTGACTATTTGTACTAAACTGGGCCATGGTGAAGCTAATATAGCTACTTTATTTTTCTTGATAAAAACATGAGGTACAAAGAATTGTGTACGCAACAATTTTATTATTACATTGGAAATTTAATTCACTTAAAGACAAAGAAATACATATACTCATCTGTACCTGATATTTCAAATTAAATTTGAGCGTCCAAAACACGACTACATAAGTAGGAAGTGATAGCGAAATCATAGTGAAGAAACAGTCGTGATTTTACTATTCAACCTATATCCGTTACTCAAAATTAGTTGTTAAAATATATCAGCTTTTAATTACTTATCAATTAGTTCTTCATATTTAATGTATACAACTACTCTTTTATTGAAAAAGATGTTTATTAATATATAATACAATCTTAAGGTTAGTATTTGGGACATCTACAATATGTGCATATTCATGAGAATGAATAGTTGTGTTACTTTGTTTTTAATTTAACGAAACCCTTAATTGATAAACTAAATTTCTCTGTTACTGTGTAATTACTAAATTACTCTGGTTTATAAAATAATATATGAAAATGGAAAGATTAATTAATATCCGCAGTCTGTGTGTTTATATATTATTATAATGCAATAACTAATAGCATCTATGGCGCAGCACCTACAATGTCCTAAACATAATTCTATAATATCACTATGAATTGTACAAAAAGTTTGAAAGAAAAATAATATCGAAAAAGGAACATACAATATTCACCACTTTGTAACCGACGCAAGTTGTCGGGTAGAGCTATTATTATTTTACGTATGTAACTTGTGATTTCAGTCTCTTTTACATCATACATTAGAATTATTCACTGTTGAATTTCCAATAATACCGTATCGTTATGTAAGTAACAGAAAATTTCAATATTCACGGTACAACCCAATCGCGGCGTCAATTTCACCACACGCGATCGGAACAATTCGATATGCGAATGCCACGAGATTCATTTGCGTCCGCGTGCTTAATTTCCATTATATCAAGAGCAATGCCTACCTGCATCTCCCGTACGACGTTTTCGTTATTGAAGTTCAGATCTGGTTGTTCCGGCGCAAATTGGTGAAGATAATACGCCTGGCGTTCCATCCGCCACGTCCAAGCCGATCCAGCGAACACACTCACCTATATAAAAAGAATAATTTTCTGAGTTTTCGTAGATGATAATAGGAAGAAAGGAAACCTATACTGAACTGTACCAGGTAAGATGTTAGTGAAAACATATAGACAGTTACATTACTAGAGAAATCTAAGATTGGGACAAGTGTTTTGTGGAAAGAAACGATGGAGAATAATACATTCTCCATACTATTTATTATGCTCGAATGTGTATATTCGTACACACACAAACACACGAGACTACACCGGGTCTGACGGCGGGTATGGCCAACAACAAACGAGGTTAGGTTTCTCCATCGTTAAAAGAATCGAGGGTAGACAAACGTAAAAAGGCCAAGGCCAAGAGCCTAGCCCCGAACAGGAGTGCAGCTGCAACCACACCAAAAACATTGAGGAAGCCAGTTTCTTTTCTGACTTCGTCGGAGTAGCAGGTAGCGAAGAAGAAGAAGACGAGGAAGAAAAAGAAAAATGCGGATCGCATGCGCAAGATAAAGGAAGAAGCGGCGCTGAACAGTCTTGGAAGCAGCGTCTTCAAGGTCAGGAGGAACACGGCTGAAGATCTAATGCTACAACTGGATCATCAGGCCGAGCAGAGAATGGACGAGTTCCGGAAATCAGCGAAAGTTTTCCTAGGTGAGGCTGCCAAAATAAGAGCACGCATCCAGGAAACTCTTCTAGAGTTTAACACTAAACGTACCAAGCGGGGTCAAATGACCCCTTTCAAAATTTACTTTAAAATCGTACATTCATTGTTATTTCTTTCGCTCATCTGACTTTTTGTAAGTTCTTATATTATCTGATTATTCAATTTCTCGCTTTCCATTTTTCTCATAGCTTATTTTTTACCGAGAAAAATTCTTTGCACACCTTATGTACCACGAAGGGTCATTTGACCCCTTACGAAATTTACGTATATTTCTGCAATTCTCCAAGTGGAACCTTAGTTCTGGAATCAGATACTAAGTTCGAAACATAAATGCGTCAAAACCAAAAACAATAAAAAGCGAACACCCGAAACAATTAGTTATTATAATAAGACTAAATTTGGCGTCGATGTAGTTGATATGATGGCCTGTACACGTATTTTTCAATATCCTGGATTTCGCTGGAATCAATGCATGCATCCTCTATCAGGCAAGAACTGGAATAAAGATACCAAGACAGCGTTTCCTGTTACAATTTACAGATGAATTCATCACAGAGTATCACGAATTTCTTGAAGAAGAAAAGGAAAACCTACAAGGAGGAACATCAAGCAGCCCAAGCAGTAATTCCCAATCACGAAGAGAATGCCAAATAAGATTGTGCACGGGTAATAAAACCACTCAAACTTGCATAATTAGCAAAAAATTTGTCTGCGGAAAATGCATGAAGGAGAAACCAGTCATATATAAAAAGTGTAATCAATTGATTATTTTATTTATAAAAATAAAAATATATGTTTATTTTATTAGAAATCAGAAGTTATGTTGCGAATTATTTCCTTCAATAAATTAAGAATTTCTTTCTAAAAATCCACGTTTATTTCATAAGAGGTCAAATGACCCCTTATGGTAAGAATAGGTATCTGTAAAGTACCGGTACGTTTAGTGTTAAAGATCTTGACCAGATCACGACTAAAAAAGAAATCGCCATAGCTCTGGCGCAACACCTGGTGGACTCCAGCATCACGATAGCTGCGTCATGATATTCATTTAATATATTTCCATCCAAAGCGGAAACGTATATTTGTACAGAAATGCGTTTTCCTGTGCGTTGGAATATTTTCGGCAAAGTATTTAACGCGAATCGAATATTGCACAAAATTCGAGTTCTTACTTTTAACGGGAAATATGTGAAAATTGTGGATTAAAAGTATACATTTTTGGAAACGGTTGAAGTGTAATCTTAAATGTAAATCGACGAATTTGCGTAACGTTCTAGTGTTATACATAGGTATTACTGAATCAATAGCAGTTATTCATTTTTTCTATATTTTGGTTTACAGAAATCGGATAATGTGGTATATCTTGAACGAAAACAACAAAGAATCTCAATAGACTGAGAATAGATCACTCGAAACTTGCAAATTCCTATTTCATTTCTAAAGCAAATCCTCTAGGCTGTGACATAAGGGAGACCGGGGCTGGTTGTTACATTTTCTTATGTTCCGTTTTTATTTCTTTTTGTATTCCATATTCAATACTAGTCATGACTCCTACTTAAAGTACATACTTCCCTCTACCGATGGCCGTTATTTAATACAATTAAGTCAAAGCCATGACTATTAAAAAAGTCACTTTAATGGACGAGACGTCTTGTATCAAAGTACATATCTACTTGTCACATAGTAAGGGGAAACTTGGTACAACGCTAAATTTTGTAAGAGAGGTTAATTGTAAATAATATAGTTATGTTTTCAGGAAAGAAAATTAGTTTAATTGTAAAAATCAATTAAACTGAATAAATCGTTTGTAAGAACCTGCTTTACATTAAATAGCCAACAGTTAATTGAAAAATGTCTTTTTTCTCGTACTTCTGAACAAATTTGCGCAGAATCAGAAAATCTACACGATGATTTTGAATTGACTGTCTTAACATCGACGTTTATTATTGATGATGTCTTGAGCTGCTGTCTCAAGTACTGCAAGAGGTGTGGTATCCCTAGACGTCGTCATTACATAGATCCGTACTACTTTCTTATAAATAATAAGAATTATATTAACTAATAATTATGAAATTAATTACTTTAATTACAAAACACAATGTAACAACATGCCTCTTTTCGTGTGTAACAAGTCCCTGTTGACGCCATTGTGCACAAAATGTTATGAGTTCATGCCAGCTGGGCCTATTCTTATGTAATTATTATGAATCTATAGCCAAACACTATAATACGGGACACTTATTCAAACGTAATAATGTCAACTTATATACTTATATCTGATTGTTCAATGGAAAAGATCGAAATAGAACGAGGAAAATTACTTTTTGTACCCGAAAAAATGACAGTTGTCATAACGTCACAAAGCGTAAACCGATTACAAAATAATATATTAAGCAGTTGTATGTGGTTGAAACATATTAGCCACTTAATTTTCAAAGTGTTGCCACAAGCTGCAAAATTTTCTCTAAGGTCAGTGCAAAAGTTTTTATAGATTTTCTGCAGATGATGTGGTCGCCACGGTTTTGTGGAAACAATAAACAATTATTTTATCATATTATGTGTCGATGTTAGTGTCACACAGTGAATTATTGTTTAGAATAAAAATTAAAGCGATTGAGTCTGTTATATTGCCTAAAATAACATTACAATTAGAGTCCTGAAAAAAAATAGAAAATAAAACGAGTAGGTAAACGTTGCAAATACCGCAAGAAACATTCGTTATCTGTTTCGAGGAGCTGTTCTGGCAATCCACTCTATAGCAAACTATAACTTTGTTAATGTAATTTAATTATATAGATTCACTGACTAATAATACTCCAAAAATTTGTTTATTGGGATAGAAAATTTCTATTGAAAATGTATATGTTATAATAGAATCATTATGTATTTCTTTAAATTATAGTTAAAATTATTATTAGTCTACTCTTTTAGAACAAAACAAAGCAAAACTTTTGCACGGACTAAATAATTCTATACAGTACACTTACCTTAATTTAACGTTGCTAATAATTACGTATCTGCTATTTATGCGACGTGTAGGATAATCTTTCACTCGAAATTTTACTTGTTATTGTTTGTAAGTTATTGTTAAATATTATTAAAATTCGTAGTTTACAAAAATCATACTCGAATCTTTTCGAAGTAAGAATATATCAGACTCACCCAATTATTCGGTGGTACAACGGTACCATTTTCAAGCACTGTACCATTGCGCCACACATAGTAATCAGTGTATGGTTCGATGTTCTGCAAACTTTTCTGAAACCATTCGTGCTTATCCGAGGAATGATTGGGGACCAAGTCCATGATCATCTTCAAGGACATGTTGTGCGCGGTGTCCAGCAAATCCTCAAAATCCTGTATTGTGCCGAAAATTGGATCGATGTCGACGAAGTTGGATATATCGTAACCGAAATCGACCATTGGGCTAGGATAAATTGGGGACACCCAGAAAGCGTCAATGTTCGACTCGGGCAGATGATTCAGCTTACTTTTGATACCTGCAGACAAAAAAACCGTTTCTCGTTAGAAGATCTACCTTCTTTGGTTATCTCTTCGATGAAATTCTTCGATATTTGCGATTCAATTGCAGTGGATAGAGGAATAATTAAACTGTCCGCTTTAACTTGTACATCAGCGGATTAGATCCCTCAAGTTCTTTTTGTATACATTAGATAATAAGAGACTCGAGGAATAGTAAACATTTTCTATTCTTCCTTTCGGACAATTTTACAGAAATTACTTAATAATCATATTCGCCTTATCATACGTTTCGGACGTTCGGTATATACGGAGGAAGTCCCGAAAAGGTTCATATATCCCCACTACGTCCTTGTTAAGATCTATAAATGTCTTAGGAAGGTCCTATTTACAAAGTGGAACGTTCTGCGTCAACATTCTCAGAACGTTTTCCGAATGTGTAAAAGTAATATTCTCTGTACGTTTTGGGAATGTTTAAAGAGTTTTTAATAACGCTATGGTAATGTATTAAATGGCGTATAAGAAACGACTCCCAAATGTTTTAAATTACGGTCAGATTTCATTCTATGCAAGGTGATAGAAGTTAGGATAGGTTGGTTTGCGTTTAATGAATAAAAGATTGACTTTCCTGCGAATTCCGTATTTACGAGGAAAGGCACAGAAGTGTTCCCCTCCGATTTTGATGAAACTTCGTATGTCTGTTAAGCAGTCAAAAATAAGAGATACGTATTTTTTTTATCGGCTAAGACGCGACTTTAAGGGGTGAAACCACCCCTCGAAGTTTCGATCCGAAATATTTTTGTTACAAACAAATTATATTTTGGACAATTGGTTAGCACCATATTATTCTACATACGAAACCGCAAATCGAGTTCATTAGAAATTTTCATGTATCTCCTCTCGTTTTCGAGATACTACTTTCGGATCGAAACTTCGAGGGGTGGTTCACCCCTTAAGGTCGCGTCTCAACCGATAAAAAAAAATACGTACTCCTTATGTTTGACTGCTTAACAGACATACGAAGTTTCATCAAAATAGGAGGGGGACACTTCCGTGCCTTCCCTTGTCAGTGGAAGTATTAAAATAACATATGGGTATAATAATATCCGCCCCAAGTCAATATTTACCGTTGAACAGACTTGTTATAAGTTTTTTATAAGATTTAACTATAATTTTTTAAATTATATTTTAAATCTTTATAAGATAATTAGTTATCAAATAATATCCAAATAATTCTTGACTTCAATTCTTGTTACTCAATAATTAACTGAGTAAAGTTCAATGTACACGCACATTCCATATAAGCAAATTACTTGCGTAACGTTAATGGAAATTTAGCCATGTATCGACTAAATGTATGCATTAGGTTGGTGCGCATGAAATATCGTTATTACGGAGTTTGAATTTGACGAACGAATAACATCCGTGAAATGTTGTCTGATCTTCAGTTCTATTATACACGTGTTTTGTATAGCAACAAAATAACAGGGTGTTAGAAAAGAGTGTTTAAGACTTCAGGGACTTGGAGTACTCACCAGGTGAAGTAAAGAATATCTAATCAACATAGGTTCTAAAATAAATCTAAGTGAATCACTTCGTAATATACTGAATGTAAACAGAAGAGAATTAATTCAAGGTTGTATGACAACAGGCAATACGACATGCGGACGGAATATTTTTAAATCAAGAGAACACCAATCTATAATCCACAGACGTTAGTTTTCTATTAAAATGAAAAAGATATTTGGAAAATCTGTAATAAGTTTGAATTCAAACTTTTGTATTTTTCTTTGAAAGGATTGATTTTTGGACCTATGTTGGTTAGACATTTAATATTCTACTCGGTGAGTATCTACTATAAGCACCTAAAGTCTTATTGTTAGACCCTACATTTTTCAGCACCCCGTATAACATAAATAGTTAAAACCTCATGAACAGCCGTCAAGAATAATCAAAATATTCCTTTGGTTTGTTTACACCAGTTTCAACTTGGTACAAACGCCGCAAAAATGGCTGAAAACACAAATTTAGCATTTGTAGGAAAGGTTATGTAAATGTTAGAACAGTTCAAATGTTGGTACGGTGAAATTTAAGGCTGGTGATTTTTCATTAGAAAATGAATCAGGAGGAAGATCCGAATATAACATTGACAATTATGTTGCAAATGGTATGATTGAAAATACTCCACGATAAACAACAAGAGAAATAGCGTTTAAATAGCGTTGGAGAAAGTACGCGTGGTTAATGTTTCATTTGTGAAAACAGTATTTTATATATTTTGAACTAATAATAAGTACTATCGAATGTGCATGCACATTCTACGGAATAATTATATACATATACAGGGTGTAATAAAAATGTTCTCCGACCCGGAAACGGGGCACTCGGGGGGTGAATTAGAACAACTTTTTCCTCAGCAACAATGTAATCTGAAGCTTCGTTACCGAAATATTAAAGGAAAACCCCGACCAATCAGAGCGCGAGTTTGTCAACCGAGTTCCCGCGGTAGCGTTGGCTATAAATCGCAGCGCGTAGTCACCGCTAGCGCGGGAACTCGGCTGGCAAACTCGCGCTCTGATTGGTCGGAGTTTTTCGTTAATATCTCGGTAACGAAGCCTCAGATTACATTGTTGCTATGAAAAAAGTTGTTCCAATTCACCCTCAGAGTGCTCCGTTTCCGGGTCGGACAACATTTTTGTTAAACCCTGTATACAGGGAAGGGTCTGATTCTACACGCAAAAATAAGTCGAAAATGTAGAATAACATTTTTTCGTACGGCACTTCGTTTACAAGATAATTAATTTTCAAGATCCATCTAATACGTATATATTCACAGTGACAATAAATAGAAGCAGAATCTAATGAACAGACATGATGACAAAAATGAATCATTGTACGAAAAATTGTTATTCTACATTTTCGACTTATTTTTGCATGTAGAATCACATCCCCTCGAGTTGCACCACGATTTCAGAAACACCCTGTACACATATACAGAAATTATTTACCTAACCACAATCGAAGTTGTTCCCGACACTGACAAGATTGATATTCCACCATGTATATCGACTAAATGTAATAAGTACTATCTACCTCAAAGATATAGAACCCATTTTTAACGCCCAGTACGAACATATATCACCGATATTCGTCAAACTATAAGTCGAAATGGCAGGGGAAAGAAAAAGCAGCCCGGAAGAAAACGATGTACGCCTACCTTTTAAATCACCCACGCCGTCTCCGTTGCTGTCCTTAAAGCTCCTGGGATAAATCTGATAAAGCGACATTGTCCGCCACCATTCTCGTTCACCGTGGCCGGCAGCCACGTATAATGATATCACACAAAATATTATTACCGTCTTCATTTTTCCTAAACACACAAAGTACGCACGGTGAACGTCGAATTAGCCGACTAATTGATCGTGTGATCTTCGGCTCACAATTAGCCCAGCAATGCGTTACTGTGCACACCTTAGCGTCCATAATGCATCTACATTGCGTTATACATTCCCGTCTATAAGTTACCAGACACTTGATTTTTTCGAGAAAAATGGAAATTCGGAACGAAAATGTAATTTCTTGAAATAATTTAACTAATTTATTTTGTTTTGTCGGTAACACCGTGATCATCGATGTATTTACCTCAAAAGATTTTCAGAATTACTGAACGATATTATAGAATAATGATACGTTTTGAATTTTGATACACTATCCATAGTCAAGCCAGATTGACCCATTAGGACCCAACATTGCGTTAACGCAACATTTCACTCGCAAATTTTTTTAGTAAATTTATATTACTGAATTCTGTTTTACATGTTGCAGTGATGAAAGAGGATTTCACAGATTCACTTAATATTTTTTTAGTTACTATTTCATCTTTCATTTTAATCCTATGACATTTTGAAATTTAAAGAAATTTAAAGAAGTATTTATAGTACTATGATAAATCAATTTATTCTTACATCATGGAAATTGTGTGGTGTATCTTTCTCATATAGTGGTCATCTATAATATGGTCTCTAGTGTCGTAATACGTTTTTCATATTTCGGCAAAATAATGTATAAGTTATTCTATTTACATTTTCAATTGAAGAAATTGAAAATGCAACATATAATTGCACAAAATGTCCGTACCAAACATCTTTTCGTTAGCATTTATGCTGTTTTTTAAACACTTTTATAAGTAGTGAATAATTATATTATGTGTAAAAATTGTTTTATCTCACTGCTTGGGACTTAATGGATTCAGTAATAATTCCGACACTGATCACCAAAATTACCAAAAACGCTCGTAACAATTAACGAAGAACTACTAGAAGTAATTGTAGAATAATTCGAGTCGAATCGGGGGAGAATTATTGGAGAAAATTCACTGTTAACGTACCAACTGATTTTCACGATTGCTCACAACAATCTATACAACCAACATTTTCTGGACAATGTGCAAAATTAATAGGAATTCACTAGTTTCATCATGTAAGTAACTTTTAAACTCTCTTATTCTACGTTTACCAGCGCAAATGTCTAGTGGCATGTGAATAGAAGTGTACACAGTGTAGAAGTGCAGTAAAACTGACAGTATCTTTACATTTTAATTGCTACTTTATCGCGTAATGAACGTAGGAAAAAGACAAAGTTGCTTTTAACGAAACATTGCTAATTGTCACGGGAACGAAAGTCGCGATGATTTCGCAGGTGTTACGCGGTGCTCCTGGGCGATCTCAATGCCTCCTGTAGTTACCTTACGTGCCCGCGTCTGATTATTTCGGAACGCCACCGACACCAAAGTTATAAGATCGACTACAGCGAAATCTAATAACGTCGGCCCCCTTTTATACCCGCGCTGTGTAATTCAAGCGGAGTAGGGTGTAGAATTTCTTATATGGACATTGGCGACGAATACTTCTCTCGCATACCTGCACGTAAACTGTTCGATACACATTGTAGTCCGTAGATTATGAAAAATTAATGAAATATCATAACTTCTGGTTGACAAATTTTTGAAAATTTCTTTTGTGCATAATCGCGAATGAAACGCTCGAAAGGATCGATTGAAATAAGTTGTAGCAGAGCGAAGAAAAGTTGTGGGATTTTATTTTTGAAGAAGCAACAATGCTATTGTTGTTTCAAGGACAGAAATTAGATGTTCATAAAAATATAATTCTCCTATAATATCCAGAAACATTCATAACTGTCATGAAAAATGTTGTGGCAAGACTCGTGCTTTAGAAATCGAATATGAGTACATAGGTACAGTCACGTTTCATAAATAATCTTACATTGTCTCCGTTTCGATCGTGGAAATACATATGTTTAAATCATTTTAATCAATCAATTAACTAAACAGAAAGAAACAATATTGATACTAACTAAATATTATTCAACTTACAAAATTTTGTCTTTATTGGGTCACTTTGTACGGAAAAAAAAGTAGTATTATGAAAAATAAATTCTTAAAACTGTTTTCAAGTTCTTACTGTACTTTATACTGATTGTAAGATATAGTAAACGATCAAAATGATATTACACCCAAATTCATTGTCTTAAATAAAAGCTCAATGTAATATTATGAATCTGTAACATGCATACAACTTAAAGCTTTAAAAACTATTCAGAAAATGCACAGAAAATTGATTTATAAACAAATTCAATTACCGATTATGTTACATTGAAATTGATAGGAATAATAATCAATTAAAAATACTGCTTTTAAAACGATATCAAGGATTGCTCTTTGGTTTGATGTTGTCTTATCGTATTATAGATTCTTCTCGAGATCAGTTACGATTAATAATCGGAGGAGCTAGATATTTCGTTGACTGCTTCATTGATAAGGAACTAGGACGATACTTTTCTTCTCTGCTGATCCGATAGCGTGAAAAAAGTCTAGAAGCATCGATCGTTTAAATGGCCAACTTATAAATCATTTGATTGAAAAACCAAATCGATTTTATTAGGTTATTCGGAAAGTTGGTAGCGTTTTTAAGAACATAGTTATTATTTGTACTTTTTAAATTTATATCGTATTCTTACTCACTATACGTATTTTTTCCACAATTTCTTACCATTCTTCAATTAATTTTATTGTACCAGTTATATACAACTTTGAATGCTTTATCATCCAATGGTGTTAAGTCTACTTAATTGTGTAGATACTATACAATTTTCCAGTTAAAGTAGTGTAATTTTGTGACACGTTTGATAGAACCTAATGTAAATGAACCTTGTGTTTGTTCGTACGTGTCGTGGGTGTTTCTCACAGAAAACAATAAAAACGATACGTAGTAACTTGTACAGCAAGTACATTCAATCCATACCTGGAAAATAGTAGGTGCTCACCAGGTCAAACTATTTTCCCTTCGTCCAGTAAAGAGTTCACAAAAACGTTGTTCTCGAAACGCTACGAACTTTTACGAACGATCCAATACTTTAGTCCACACGGTGCGAAACTTTTAATTGTGTCAATTTATATAAAGTAACATCCGTTAAAAATGCAATCTCAGATTTAAAAAGAAAATATCTCGGAAGATGCTTAATTTAATTCTGAAGTTCATAAGGAAAATGTATTGTTTGTCAACTAAAACTCTGACCTCCTTTTTGTTCTTTTATTTATATGTTCCATTTCCTTCTTATTTATATTAACAAGTTCCATATGATTATTAGATGACAAGAGGCATTTACTTATAAAGTAACATTAATTACTAGCTTCTTTTGTTATAAGTCCCAAGTTAACACAAATATTGTATGCAAATATATTTAATAATATGTATGTTTAAAGATGTAGGTCAAATGAACGAAAAACTGTACACTTATATGAATAATATATATCGGAGGCGGGGCGTAATCCTTCATCATTGGACCCGTCGGAGTTTGATCGGCGACGTTCTCCATTGGATCACCCCCTTAGCACTCAAGCGATGCACAAACCTCAACGACACGTCAACGAGCCCACGGGCTTGACAGAATGTTCGCGTACGTATTTACGTTTTCTCTCTCCGTACCCACAAAAAAAAAACGACTTTTCTCGAAGCTGGTGTTCTCTCTACCGTAACCGAAACTATTCTGCCGCCCGTGGTCACGTTCAACAGGGTCCCAACCCATTTTCTTCCAGGGACCCCATCTCGCATCTCCTTTTGCGCCGCGCGCGAAGAGGGGTAAAAAAGGTAAACGGGGACTGTTTTATTGCCCCTTCGCAAGGCAATTACTAAGGTACGTCCAAGCTTCGGACTCCAAACTATCCTATGGTCAACGCATAAACTAAATGCCTAAATTGTTATTTTACAACTAGACTTAATCCTACACAGACGTGTAATGCCAAAAGTTTACAAATGTTTTGTAGAATAGACAAGTGTTACACGTCGTTGCCAACGGTCTGCGTCGCTGCCATCACGTCCCGACATATATAAAGATTATAAAGTATAGATATAGATTCATTTTTTTTCGAATGTTATATAAAACAGTTTACTGACACAGCATATGAATAAACATTTATGTCGATTGAATTAGCGAAATTACACGAAATAAACAAGTAACATGTACGAACGCCGTTATTGAAATTCATTTTCGGTATTGAACGAATTATTAAACTATCTTCGAAGAAGAGTAAACCACTGTAGATAAGGACACTTGACTGTCAAATTTCATCACTTTACAGAATGAAAATAGTACCAGAACGTACATTTCAAGATGTAAAAAGACAGATACATGGGCGTAGCCAGGTTATCAGTCAGGGGGGGGGGGGCTAAAATATTAACATATCGACTACCACAGAGAAAAAGGCTGTACGTAGCCAGACACACTTTATTTTATTTTTAAAGTCCCAAATCGTTGAAATTGTATGCGTTTTGTTAATAGAGGCTGTTGGTCGTGTTTCAAATTATAGATACTGCAATATTAAATATTACGCAAACATTTTGTATCTCTGGGATGGGGGGGGGGAATCTAATTTCTTTCTTGTAGATCAATGTGGGGCAAAAACCATTTTTTCCGTTCAGGGGGGGGGGGAAGTGCCCTCCCTGCTCCCCCTTTGCTCTGCCCATGAACAGATACCGTTTTGTAATCGATAAGAGTTAATTTAGGATACAAGGTGTGACACTATAGTTTTCAGAACAGTTTTAAACGTAATTTCAATTGCCAGTGGCATTATTCCCACTTTGACAATTAGCAGGGGTGTGCGGGTACCCGAAATCACGGGATCCCGACAGTATAAATCGAATCGGGATGCCGACAGATATATGTATACTTACGCACCGATCAAACATTACTGCAAATTTATCGATTAATAGGTTGTTGCGCACAGTGGTCCGTGTTCCCTTCTTTTGTTGACAATACCGACAGAAACTAGGTATTCGATTCTCCCCAGGCAATTGTAATGCAGTTTACGATTCTGGCAATTGAACACGAATCCGTTAATCACCTCCAGTCAAATGCAAGCTATGAATGTCATCCATATGACAATGCTCAGCTTTTCATTGCGACCTTGCTGGTTCCTTTCCAGTGAACGTTCGATCACGAACTATTTCCCAGTGCGCGTCTGCGGAAGCTGAGGTAATAAAAATTCCAATGAGATAGTTAACCCGATAAAGGGTAAAGTTAAAGTACAGGAATTTCGCGTCGACTCCCTGAAGGGTCTACCTGCAACCTCGTTTGCGCATCTCATCGTGCACGATTTTTTGTCAAATGCGTTCTAGAATTTTCTCGCTTCAGTTTCTCACTTTCGTTACATTTAGATCGAACACTTTATTCGTATTTTCAGTAACCTGTGTAGCATTTACGCCTTTGTTGTATTCATAAAGCAAATAGACTTAATAGGTTATATGTCCTAATTACTGCCACCTTAAGATTGTAGTGTAATTGCGTTTAATCAATTCACGTGTTGTTTCACCTAAAAATCGTCTCGGTTTGGAACATAATATTTAAGACCCCTTTCATTAAAAAATATAGTTTTATACATTAAGTATGATGAATTAATTAGAAATTAATTGACATCTGCGAGCAATCCCAGTATCCCCAAAACAGCCACCTCAAAACCTAAAGAAATTCTTATACAAGGTGTCCCAAAATAGCTTCGACTCCTTAAAATGACCGCGGGAACTCGGCCCACAGATTCACGCTCTAATTCATCGGGGTGTTTCGTTAATATCTCGTTAACAAAGCCTCGGATAACATTTTTTCTAAGGAAAAGGTTATTTCAAATCATTCCAGGAACCCGTTATTTCCGGGAATCGAAGCTATTTTGAGACAGCCTGTATACTGTAACATTTCATTCGGTGCAATAAATATAGGTTGAATAGCAAAATTTTGGCTCTATCTTTATTATTATTTTACCATCTCATCCTACTTATATGGCCGTGTCTCTGATGCTCAAATTGCCCTTTTACTTTTCAACATTAATGTTTAAATACCAGGTACATACAAATACACGTATTTCTTTATTTTTATGTAGATCAAAATTCCAGTTTAATAATAAAATTTGTTGTACACAATTCTTTACACGTTACGTTTTTATTAAGTAAAATAATTAGAACAGTACTAGAGACAATGGCAGTAAATAGGATATTTACCCTATGTATCTGATCAGCGTTCATTGTTGAAACTGAGACTATATACCACTCTCTCAGAATTCAATATATTGATAGAATATGGACGCTACACTAATGTTTGAAAAAGCATTATAATCATGAATTAAATTCATTAGAAATAAGAGAAAAACCTGTACAATTGCGTCACCACTACATTCCAAGAAATACTATAAATTTTATTTGGTATAACTAGTCTATTTTGTAGTGAATGATATAAAAGATAAATTAATACCTGTTTATTATTCAGAATAAGGAGATTTAAAAAAATTTTGAAAAATATTTTACTACATCACCGTTGGACAAGTTAAAATTGAAAGCTTCATTAAAATCGCCCCCATTAAAATCATGCTATCTGAAGTACACGGAGTCCCGTGAACCCAGAATTAAGTAGTCTCTTGAGAATTCAGCATGAGTATGAAAGTTGCACCAATTTGGAACTTTCTGAACACTTTTACACACTTATTTTCTAAAGGTACTAAAACTACACATTCTCAATAGAATCAATTTATTAAAAAGTTAACTCTATTGAAGATAATGTTCAATCGCTATTTATAAAACCAAAAATTCTAAATTAATAAACATAATAATAACTATAATACGATAATTGAAAACCATTCTCAAAAATACAAAAGAACAAAAGATATAATAATACAAAGAGAAGTTGAAAAATATAAAGGTAACAGTAATTAAATGGAACGTAAAGGGCGGGGTTCTTAACACTAGGACTACCAAACAAGTCAAAATGACTTTTCAGTACGATAGATATGATACGATGATGATGATTAAAATGTTATAACAATACATGTTGTAGGATCTTTTGCAACCTTTATTAATTTATAAATTTTCAAATGTGTCATGTTTATCGCCTAATCGAAATAGACATGCGTTTATCGTCGCTGGTTTTTATTTCAAAGAAGTACGTTCGTTGTTGGTGAATTGAAATTATCCAATAAACTGTTACTGTAATTAAAATAGTTTACGTGTTTCCACATATTGTGTTTTCAATGAATTTTTAACAATGCTATAGTCACATAAACACGATGAAGCCATCTCAGAAGTATCAATACACGCCATAAAAAAAATGTAAGAAGCAAATAATATGACTCACTCGACGCACGTTAAATCGAATGTTACGTTCGAGATCATTCCTATTCCCGGGGGCAACTTTTGATCGCGAATATCAAAAATTATACCCGATCCCCAATGCGGTACAGAGCCGAATAAAAGCAACCACGAAATATCAAACGAATGCAGAAATCTCGTTAAGATGATTGGCTATATATTGGCTCGGTGTTCACAGAAGCATAACTATCAACTTTTATTCCTGGTCGTTAACCAGCCACGCAAATTTTGACTTCGTCGCTACGTCGAATTTAGTCTGATTTCCTAATTGAAGGGATGTCTAGAACAAGGACATATATTAGAGGAGAGTTGGGTAATTACGAACACCTAAGCAAAAAAAGAACAGAGCGGAAGCTGCGTTGAGAAACGAATTTCTTTATTACTCATAATAATGCTTAAACTATTTATCTACAAACTACTATATCCAATTTTGGAAAAACTATAACAAAAATCAACTTTTTAGTCAAAAAACAAAACCCTTCGTGTTCTTGTTTACTCAATTGCCGCAGGGTAATAACGAACAGAGTGCTAATAAAAACAAATAATTATCACGGAAGTCGCACAAACAGCCTCTGGATCTGATGTCACCGCTGTTGCATTTTTCATGTGTTCATAAGTTACATTTGTAACACATGATCCGGTCTTCAGTAGTTCTCAGACGATTTGTTCATCAATATACCCCACGATGTCAAAAATTAAAAAAAATTATTTTAGAGATTAGAATCAGACAATAGACAACACGTTGGTCATAAAATGTTGTTTTTTATATGCTTGTATCAACTTGAATAAATCGGAAATGATATCATTAATACAACAATAATTACATGCAATTGAAAATGGACAAAATGTTACTTGAAAAACTATGAAAGTAATAAATTTCATTTATCATGAACGGCGTGTGCGACCTCTGTTTATTGTTTTCTTCCCACCACTGGATACAAGCTGAACTGTCAGTTAATGGCGGGAGAAGATTAGTTTCCCTTTTCTAACACACCGTCCCTACAAATTTTTCAAAAAAGGTTTTCCATGGTGCAAAGGCCAGTGTGATCTAGAAAACCCTTTAGCAAAATTCTTAGTATGTACTTGACAATGGGACTACATGTAGGCCAGGAGCTGCATAGAATAAATTTCATTATTTACTATACCACCCGACGATTAGGTTCGTTATTGCAGAAGATTAGTTGTAATATTCGTATCCTAATACCAATAAAACCTCCATCGTTCTTCGATTCCACATAGAGGCGATACTGATATGACGAATAAACCGTACACTCGTTAAATTGATAAATAATAAAATTGCATTACGACTGAGGAGCTTCGGCGCTTCAGTGAAATCACTAATTCAAGATCCGTAGATAACCAACTGTAAACAAATGAGATTAACTATCTCCAACAATTTTTTCTCTGAAGAAGTATAAAATTTTTATTTACATTATACCTAGAATTCGTATTTATTGCAATAACATTTTGAATTACTGTTATACATACTTACTGCCTGATCAATGAATCGATCACCGTTGGAGATCCATCCAACATACTAGTCTTCCTAGTATTATTTAATTATTGGACCCATATATGTTCCAAAGTGTTATAAATTGAATAATTTATAAAAGTCACTGTTAAACAAGGATTTCAATATTATAGAAATGTGTCAAATTTCTTTCCCTACATAACATTTAAACTTTCTATTTTACAGTACGAATGGATGTATTGCTTTATGTGTCATGGCGTCCTAATTGAAGTTGCTCTACAGATAAAGGTTAACAGTTCCTTGTATGACTCAGCTATTTCTCGAATAATCGTATATATGCAATTTTATGTAGAAAACGATGACATAGAACATGGGATGTAATATGTACATATACAGGTTGTCCCAAAAATGTCCTCCGACCCGGAAATGGGGCACTCGGGGGGTGAATTGGAACAACTTTTTCCTTAGCAACAATGTAATCTGAGGCTTCGTTACAGAGATATTAACGAAAAACCGCGACCAATCAGAGCGCGAGTTTGCCAGCCGAGTTCCCGCGATAGCGGTGGCTACGCGCTGCGCTCGTACTACGAAGCTCCGAACAAGTAGGACAGCATGCATCGCAGGAAACTGCGTATAATAGCAAATAAAAAAGACGTAACAAATAAAATCATACTTTTTATCATCTGCTGTTTGTTATTTAAAGAGATTAATGAGTAAAACGAAAATGCAGGCAAATTATGTGTAACGTAAAAAGACGAATTCGCATTTACTTTTTTAAAAATTCCTTTTTACCACTTTGTAAATTTCCTTTTCAAATAACGTGTGAACGAAAAGGTAATGTAACAGAGAATAAACGAGAAGTGATCGTAATTTGGTATTGGTATAAAAATTCGTAGTTTAATAACTGTCAACAATGTTACTGATAATGAATAAGTTTCTTCAAAAAGCCCGAAGAAAAAGATAGGTACAGAAACTTGCAGAATTATCGCCGGAAATAAGCCATAGCTTGCGTTAAATTAAGAAAATAATAATCAGCAATAAATTGATTAGGACTCAACCGTTCGGAAATTCACCTGCAGTTTGCAAACCTGTTTCACTAGGTCACTGACCGATCCTGGTCATCGACGGCCGAAACGGTTTATGGCAGGGTATCGCCCAGTTCGCAGGTGATCGCAGGTATACCTCACCAGCCGAAGTTAAGGGTTGTAACGTCAAGTGCGTCCTGGTTATTCCACCGAATACGTACTTACTTTGCTGCACGACCGCTAACACTGATCACCCGACACAATCACTTAATGTATTTTTAATCCAACGTGTTGTTCCTACGTTAGGAAAATTCGTGGCCCCGGAAAGGACCGATTGTTTTCAATTTTTCAGATGTTTTACGTAACCAAACACTTGCACAGAAACATCCGCATATCCGTTATTCTGCTCGTACCACCATAACATTGCGTAATATTCCCGTGAACTGAACATCTCTGTCGCCCGATTGCTAACCGACTGACCCCCGACTACCCCCAAGTAGTTTCCCATCGTTAGATTGTGAGTTCACTCCCACCACGACAAGATTTAGGTAAAAAGAAACCAACGGTTCTAGGATAATACGTGCTTTGCAGAAGTGCAAGGAAAGTACGGTTGCACAGTCTCACCAAGGCGCGTAGCTGGTTAATTTATTGCCAGGGTACCTACTGCTTCGAGATAGGAAACAGACATCACGTGCATCGGCTTGAGAATGTCGGAAATAAAGAGGACCACCAACGTGCCCGTTGATTCGAGTTGGAAAGTACAATGTACATTTTTTTTTTTCTTTTTTTTTTACTTTCATTTATTTGGGGTGGTCGCATCAACTGTAAAGTCATTAGCGACCACTTGTATTACAAAATATGGAATATAACTTGCGTCTACAACTCGTCGAGTAGATTGATGTCTTTGAAGAAGAGAAGGACGTTTCCGATGTTATTTGCTTCATTTAGGTTTGTCTTCAAGTCACTCTTAATGGAGTATCGGTTTCTTTCCGGGGAGAACTTTGGGCATTCGAGTATAATGTGCTGGATGGTTATTTGTGTGTTGCATAGGTTGCATTCGGGTGGGTTGTCTTTTCTTATGAGAAAATCGTGTGTATATCTTGAGTGGCCTGTGCGAATGCGGGTGATTGCAACTTGTTCTTTTCTAGACATCGGAGGGTATTTTGGTATTTCGTGAACATTCGATTTTATCTTGTGTAGTTTCGTTGGGGTGCCGGTGTTCCAGTTGGTGTTCCATAAATTCATGATTAATTTTTTAACTAAAGTTTTTACATCTGGTAGATTGATTTTACATCTGTCGTCCCAGTACGGTATTTTGCAAGCTTCCTTAGCGGCTTTATCGGCAGCTTCATTTCGAACAAGGCCGGAATGGCTGGGGATCCATATTAGTTTAAAATACTTCTCCTTGTTTTGTATTTCTACGATCATTTTTTGTATAGATTGGATGGTGTAATATTGTGACCATTTGCTGATATTTTCGATCGCGGCTTCGGAGTCAGTGAATATGGTAAATCTGTCTTTATCTGATTCAAGGATGTAGGTTAAGGCATGTAGTATTGCTTGGGTTTCACAGGATAACGGGGAGAAACTGCTCGGTAGTCTTTTGGTGAAAACATTGTTTTCTGTAACAAATGCACAGCCACAAGAGGTATTTGTTTTGGCTCCGTCCGTATAGACGGGAATAGAGTTGTTTTGGTTAATATAGTCGTGGAGTATGGTGTTGAGTGTTTCGCTATTAGTGTCTTTTTTCTTGTATTTTTCGAAGAGTGATAGAGTGGGTGTGTTAATGGAAATCCAAGGGGGGTAGGGGAACGGGTTGCGGTTTTCGACATTTGGGAGGGTCATGTTTAGTTCGTGTAGAGTCTTCTGTATTCTTGATGATATGGGCTTGGGGCAGTGTTTCTTCTTATTGGTGTTGTTTGAGCGGTTCTTTGGTAAAACATATTTGCTGGTGGGGTTATTTGGGGTGGATAAGACTGTGAGAGCGTATGTTACATCCAGCAGTTTGCGTCTAATATGCAATGGGGGCTCGTTTAGCTCGCTTTGTAGGCTGGATGTAGGAGTGGTTCTAAAGGCACCCGAGATAATTCGTAGGCAAGAGGATTGGATGGGGTTTAATATGTTTAGGATACTTTTATTTGCTGAGCCGTATATCGTGGATCCATAGTCTTTTTTCGATCTCACTAATGCTTTATATGTGGTTATTTGGGCGTCTCTATCGGCTCCCCAGCTCTTACATGCCAGGCTTTTCAACATATTGGTTCTTTTGAGGCAACTATTTTTAAGATTTTTTACATGTTGTGCCCAGGTGAGTTTTTTGTTAAATGTGATGCCAAGTATTTTCATGTTGTCTACTGAGGAGATGGTATTTGAGTCAAGAGTAAGATTTATATCAGGAAGCTTTTTTCTGCCTTTCCAGAAGGTAATCTGCTTGGATTTTGACTTGGAAAAGAGGAAGCCAGAGTGTGCGGCCCATGAACTGAGGTTATCAAGGGTTGTTTGGAGGAGTTTTTGGGTGGTGGCTGTATTTTTGCCGTAGCAAAAGAAGGTAAAATCATCTGCAAATAGGCAGCCCTTGATCGGTGGGGTTAGATAGGTTACAATTTCGTCGATGGCTATAAGAAATAGAGTGACACTAATGACGAAGCCTGGTGGGACTCCATTTTGTATATATGTTAGGTCGGACATTGCGTTTTGTACTCTAACTTGAATGTGTCTGTCTGTAAGTAGATTAAGGATAAAAGCTATTGTGTTATTCCCAATTTTACATTTTTGAAGGATATGGAGGATTCGCGTTCTCCATACCATGTCATAAGC